>NC_083349.1:11392731-11696519 GCF_030254825.1 Meriones unguiculatus
TATTCTTGGCTGCAATTAGCACCCTTCTCAGGAACTGATTAAAGTACTAGGCAGAAAGGAAATAGAGACTTTTTTTTTAATCTATCAAAAAAGCAAAGCTTTGAAATACTAATCTTTGTCTTTTGCATCATGACCTTGCTGGTATCACCGTGAGAATCTAAACACTTGCGATACTCCAAACATTTAACTTCGTCCAGCCATTTAGAGATTTGTGTATTGTTCAATCTCATATTTCACTTGAATCTTCCCGAGAGGAATACAGAACTGAAAAGATTCAACTGAATCTTTTCTAAGGGAATTAAGAACTCCAAAAACATCTGTTTAGATCTTTCAAATGAGAACTACTTGTAAAACAAAAACCACAGCTCTCAAACATATCTACTTACTCACAGGTAATTCCATGTTCAAGCAGCATGCTGCTGTTAAAAAAAAACATTTTCTAGGCTCTGTAATGCCAAAGGTATGGAGAAACAACTTGAAGGCATAAACAGGCCGTAAAATCATGTGTATATAGAATAACCGCTATGTTAAAGATATAATCATACATATATAAAATAACAGGTAAATACAACAGCATTTACGAATGATTGTGTTTCATTATTCAAGTTGCCCAGAGTACCCAGTGCCATTCTCAAAATGTTATGGTTGAGATCCTAGCTTCTTCAGCTCTGGGTCTCTAACTCAACATGTAGAAACCAAAAGCTAATGCAAAGCCAAGTGTGCTCTGAACCTGTGGCGGTCTGTCAGCACCCGCCCGTGCCAAGCAGCCTTGGTTCTGAACACAGCACAAACTACCGTATCATGTAGTACTGACAAACACTGCCCAGAATGCCTCAGGTCAGAATCCATTCTGTTAGGTTTCTCTGCTCCCACAGAAACAAAGGCAACGTGTTCCTATCACTTCTGACCTATATATCCAGAGTCCTATCAAAATTCCTCAGGTAAAAAGTGCTCACGGTGGAAAAGTTTTAAGTTCCGGTTTAGATGATCGATTACACTAGCATGGAAACAACTCTGAATATTTTAAACATTATTACAAAATAAAGAGTCAGACAATTACTATACCGCAGGCATGGTATGTGGGTTATCTCAGTTAACTGTCTGATTAACCGAATTCCATATAATGCAGTGACCATGTTAAACAATTTGCTCAAGTTTAAGTGTTAGCAAGGAGCAGAGCTGAACTACATCCCACCCCGTCAGCATGGGAGGCATACCTGGGCCTTCCTGAGGGCAGGATTGGCTGGCAGGGGCCTGGCAGGACCGCAGGGTGCACGTGGGGCCTGGTGGAGGGGCAGGAGCACTCGCTGAGCCGCCTGGGGCTGAGTATGGAGAGGCCTGCTGATGCTGAGGTTCTGGCATTGCAGCGAGCGCCTGTCCTGCGTAGTCAAAGCAGAGAGTCAGCTCTTATGGGTTTTCCTACCCATTAGCAAGGAAAGAGCAGCGCTTGCTGGTCTGTAATCACTGTGTGAGAAGTCCAGGGTGTCTGTACAGAGGACTGTCTTTACTTATTTATGTTTCAAAATTCTAAAGGAAGCACCCCCTAAATCTGGCATGGAGAGATGTATGTTTACATAGATTAGAAACAAACATTAAAAACCAAAACGGTAACAGCATTTGGAAGGCTGAGTCGAGGGGACTGAGAATTTAAACCTAGTGTTTGCTACAGAGAAGATTCCACTTCAAAGCAGTCTGTCTTCAAGCTGCTTTAGTTAACAAATAGGTGAAAGAAACTTGAAGTACCAGGTCGGAAGACACAGACTGGACCCCAGGGTGTGAGCTCAGCGTGCACAGGGCTAAGGGTGCCGTGAGAACTGCCGCTCCAGGGGCTAGGTGCTCATCTCTGGACAAGCTTCCCTGTGCTTGGAGGATCAGCTGGCCCGGCACTCCACACTCTTTATAAACACCTTCATTGGGGTATGACTGTTACCCAGTTAACTGAATGCATTAGAATGTATTTAACATACGTAAGTGTTCTCTTTTTTTTTTTTTTTTTTTTTTTTTGAGACAGGGTCTCTCTGTGTAGCCCTGGCTGTCCTGCAACTTGCTCTGTAGATCAGACTGGCCTTGAACTCGGAGACCCACCTGCCTCTGTCTCCTGAGTGCTGGGCTTAAAGGCGTGCACCACCACCACAATCTGGCTAAGTGTTTTTATTCCTTAGCCAACTTTCTGTTCGGCATCTGTGTTTTTGTGATTTGAACTGAAGATGCTCCTCATGTGCTGAGATTGCAGGCACGGACTAAATCCCTGGCTTGTCACAACCATGGCAATGTGTCTGTCACTCAGGAGAGCATCCTTGTCACTTCTGACTCCTCCCACCCGAATCCCCAGACCTTGGCATCCTCTTTGTACCATCTTAAATGAGTTTTCGTGTTTTAAAGTGGTATATAAGTGGTGCAATAGAGTATGTGTTCTTTTTTGGTTCTTTGGCTTGGGATGCCTACTTTGAGCTTTACCCCTGATGTGATATGAGTCTGTGGCTGACTCTGTCTTCCTGCTGAATAGAAACCACTGGATAATATCCCACCATTCATCCTTTAGCCTGTTGGTAGACCTTTGCATCATTTCCAGTGAGCTCTTGCTTTTTTGGCCCTAATGAGAAACCATACCTTTCTAGCTGGTGGTTCCAGGTTTGTGGAAGAGAGTGATGGCTTCCCCTTTAGAAGCCAGCCTCTACGTTTTATATTAAGAGCATTAAAACGATATATTGCCTGCTGAATTGATGGTAATATTCTTTTTAGTGATTTCCCATTTCTTGATATCTATCTTGCTCCCTTTTTTAATTTGAGTTTGTGTCAGTGAGACATTGTATTGCTGTGACAGAGCTCCCAGTGCGAGTGGCTTGGAAGGAAGATCTATTATGGCTAATGGTTTCAGAGGTTCAGCCTGTGGTTGCCTGGCCTCCTGTTCTTAGGCAGAACAGTGTGGCAGAAGTGTGCACAGAACCTTCGGATAGACAGAAAATGGGGAGGTAGGGACAGGAGACCAGCACAGCCTTCAAACCCTCTCTGCTTCCTGTCGTTTTCCCCACCACACTAAACAGCACCACCACCCAGAGGCCAAACATTCAGTACATGGGCCAGTGGGAGAAATACATGCTGACACCATAATGGAGTTCAATATGCAAGAATTCTGTGGATAAGTAAAACATGGAGACGCTGAGGAGCCAGGGGATACCTAAGGACAAGGGTGTGACTCTGTGAAAGAATAGAGTGGGCACAGATTCCACAGTTCTGGGCAAAACTGAGGCTCAGCAGAGCTTGGACACAGGCCAGAAAGCTCATCTGGACATAGATGATGCCCCCTGGAAACTATAGGCCCAGTACAGGAATCTGCTCTGGCTGTAATCTCTGTGGGAAACTGTGGTCAAGGTCAAGTTCATGGTTTATGATAGCCATATGCCCCACTGTCTGTCTTATCAGAATCTTTTAGGGACCTCAGAGGGTTGCTCCTCTTTGGGCCCTGACCATTGCAGGACCAGTGGGTTATGGCTGAACCAAAGGTGCTGACTGTGCATTCCACAGGAATGATGGAGTCCTGTCTTCCCAGGCTACCTCATGCCTTCATAGCATACTAAGTTCTTGTGCGACCTACCTTGGGGGTATTGGAATGTGGTGGCTGGCTTGTCAGCAGGCCTTTTCTGAGGGTGGGGTGAGCCTGGCCAAGGTGAGAGCCGCTGGGTGTCCGGGAGGGGTGCACACACCTGCAAGGCAACCCAACAGTTGCTAAGCAAGGGCTTAACCTCCTCCTTGCCGTAACTCCTCACATCCCATTCCTGGTCACTTATTTTAACTCCATGGGACAAGAATGCAGGGAAAGAATGAGCTAACATTCCTTTGTGATGAAAACATAAATACTGACTCCTGCTTTCTAGCCACTGTTTTGTCAAATTAGTTGAAAACCATAGAACCTTAGCTTTGAGTACAAAGGAGATGTTTTTCATGAAGCTGGCATTTCAGCAATAGTGTCTTCAAGCACATCTGGGCTGGAAGCTCTGCCACCAGAGGAGCACAGTCCAGTGTCCACATGTCTTGTAAAAACTACTAATGCAAAGATGAGAGAAGACCCATTTGTGGAGTTCACCAACACAGGGCTCATTTATGTAATGGACAGTGCGTAGTTTGAAGGGAGAGCAAAGAGACAGCTGGCCTGGCAGACATTTACAAAAACAAAAACAAACAAACCCAAAGACCCAGTTTACTATTCAGAAAATTCTCCCCGCTCCTTTGCTAAGGACGACACAATGAGAAACAGCTTGTTGAACGTTCTTTCAGCCATCATGTTTTTGAAGAGATGACATACCTTAGCTTTTCGATGGTGGTTTTTTTATGTGTGAACAGTAACCGCATTAACGTCTTCCTTTTGAAGTATACCACAAATCCAGCCATGAGCAGACACAGGACACTCACCAGGATTCCTACAGTCAAGCCCTGGTTATCTGAAACAAAACACATTTGGCTCAGGGGAGGAGGCCGTTCCAATAAAATACGGGAGACATCGCACTGTGACATTTATGGCAGAGCGAGCTCTAAAGGAACAAACAGAACCAGAGCACGTAAATCCCTGAACGACATCCTAATAAATTAGTCTCTTCAAAGGTCGTGTCTGAGCTCTGGTCTATGCCACCATTATTCATCAGTGACAACTTTGGAACTTGCTAATGCAGGACGTGGTCTGGTAGGTGGGACCCTGGCTGGACCACACAGGTTCCTCTAGGCACAACCGCAGCAGAGTGAACTGTGGAGCCCCACAAAGTACCAGGGCTCCATCTTATCAGGGTCAGAGGCTCCCAAAATGTCACCTTAGACCCTTCTCCACCGATCCTTGATTCTAGGTTCTGTTCACACTTCACTCTGACTTCTATCTTTCATTCATTCATTTATTTTTGAATGAGACTTCATTTTGGGGCATCTCAAATTAGAGTGAAAAAAGAAAAAAAAATATCAGCCTAAATGAAATTACCCCTGGGATTGGTTTCAGTCTGTTAGAGACTTAATACCTCTAAAAAGCTTGTAAGTGTTAGGATTATGCTGTGCAAAATCTCTAAGAAAATGGTAGAGTATAAGGCTAGCAATCAGGAAGCTCTGGGTTTGTTCCTCAGAATGCCACAGACCAGATGTGGTACAGGTGCCTGTGACCCATAGCACTTGGGAGGTGGAGGCAGGAGGATTAAAGTTCAAGGTTATCCTTGGCTACATAGCAAATTTGAAGCTAGTATGAGATTTTTTTTAAAAAAAAGGTATCTTTTTTTTTTCTCTTGTGATTTGATGCCTTTTTACTTATCACCCATGGGAAGGAGGAATCTGTAACCCACCAGCTTGGTGTCTGACTGGAGCCATAGGTAGAGGCCATCTGGGAGATGCTGAGAATCATGGGAGGCTTTCTTTGGGAGTTCATCAGAATCATGAAGTCCTGAAGAACAGGGACCCTCCAACTAGCCTGTCTACCCACCAGGAATGTTCAGGTTAAGCTGCATATCAGGTGCCTAACATGCCCTGCAGGCTGCTGGGGAGCCAGGCTCTGCTATGCCCTGCCTTCCTTCACCACTCAGCTGCTGTTGATCCAAGCAGCAGCTGCTCCCACTCTGGGCACAATGTCCTGCTGTCCTCTGTCTCTCACTTTGTCCTCAACTGAACTGTCCTAAGAGGACTACCATGACCATCTTCCTCCAGCCATCTGCATAACAAGAAGAGTGTCTTTGCTGGTCTCCTGGTCAAATGCCATTCCTTTCAGGCTCTTAGTAGCAGCCTGGCACTTCCGCTAGAGTTCTGTTGCCTCATAACAAATCTAAGTAAAAATTTTCAGTTCCTGACATCAAACAAGCTGATCTGTATATCCAATCAAACTCCTGCTGGAACCAAAACGGCACTGGGACACCTCAGAGTTGCCTGTTGCCCCGAGTGGCAGTACCATCTACTGAACTGTCCAAGCCAGTGTCCCAGACAGCATCATGACTCCACTGCCCAATCTGTAACCTGGGAGCTGCCCTCTGTGATTGTCACCCTGTCCTTCTCCACCCTGATTCCAGGCCTTGGCATAGCCAGTTCTCTGTGCTTGAAGTCTACTCTGTAGAGCTCTCTTTTCTAAGACAGGGTCTCATAGAACCCAAGATGGCCTGAAATTTGCTACATAGCTCAGGATGGCCTTGAATTGATCCTCCTGTCTCCATCTCCCTACTGCTAGGATGACAAGTGTGTATCATCCTATTCCATGTTGTACCCGGGATTACATTTAGGGCTTTGTGTATCCTAGGTGTGGAGGTTTGAATAGGAATGGCTCCCATAAACGTATGTTTGAATGCTTGGCTCATAAGGAGTGGTACCATTAGTATGTGTGGCCTTGTGGGAGTAGGTTTGGCCTTGTTGAAGGAAGTATATCACTGTGGAGGCCAGCTGTGTGGTCTCATATGCTCAAGCTATGCCCAGTGTTGCTCACAGCCGCCTCCTGCTGCCTGTAGATCAGGATGTAGACCTCTCAGCTCCTTTTCCAGCACCATGCCTGCCTGCATGCCACCATGCTTCCTGACACAAAGATAATTTCAACAGGTATCCTCTGAAACTGTAAGCATCCCCAATTAAATGTTCTTTATAAGAGCTGCTGTGGTTATGCCTCTTTGCAGCAATAAAACACTAAGACACTAGGCAAGCATCCTGTTGCCTGAGCTTTAGCCCTAGCTCTTCCTGAAGACATCAACAAACCTATCAAGGTCCTGGGATCGTTCTTATATCTCAATTCTGTTCCTATGTTCAATTCTGTTCAGTTCAGTTCTCTGCCCATAGTACCCTCTCTTCCCCTGCAGTGGCACCTCTCATGCCCTATGGTATCTCCTTAATGCCTCTCACAAGAAAACAAATACGCATGGATTTTTGCTGAGGGAGTGGTGGGGCGGTAGTCAGGCCGGTGGATATCATCAGACTGTGGGACAGTGAGGCCAAGACAACTGATACAAATCAACATGCTAATGAGAAAGGGTGGAATCTCACTGGCCCCACCCCTAGACAAAACATTACAAGCAACCAAGGAATGTTGGCAGTGGGAGACTCAGTTTTCCCCATGAATAAGCCCCCTAATTAAATTTCCAATACCAAGTGGTCAGCCCTGAAATCATACATACAAGCAACATAAACAGATTTAAAAGGTATTTATATATTTATACCTCTGTGTGTATGTCTGTCTGTCTCTGTGTGTGTGTAACAACGATTTCTTTTCTTTTCTTTTTTTTTTAAAGAGGACATTATTTGAGAGTGAGTGGGGTTGGGATACCTGGGAGGATGAAGGGAGGAAAGGGAGGGTGATGATGTAATTATATTTTAATTTAAAACCATCTGTTTTAGAATGATGTGGAGGCATCTGGTAGAGTACATACTGATTAACACTATACCTGCCCATAATGAACTGATTAATACTGACGGCCACTGTGAATGCTGTAACTGGTCTGGCCATTCTCTTTTCTGTGTGTGGTGCGAAGGAAGAGGTTGACATCAGGTGTCTTCCTCTATTGCTCTCCACCCTATTGTGGGGACAGGGACTCTCACTGAATTTAGAGCTCGTCAGTTTGGCTAGATTGGCTAGCCAGCAAGCCCCAGGGATCTTCTTATCTCTGCCTTCCCAGTTCTGGGATAATAAGCCAAGTGTGGACCACCATGCTTAACTTCTTATGTGGGTTCTGTGGACCCACACTCAAATGGCAAGCATTTTACTGACTGAGCCATCCCCTCAGCCCAGCACTGGCAACCCTCTTCTTTATTAAGAGGTAGCTGTCATACCTCTTGCATATCCTTTTCCTCCTCCTCCCCACCTTTTCCTCCTCTTCTTCGTTTTTTTTTTTTTTCTTTCTTTTTTAAAGACAGGGTTTCTCTATGTAGCCTTGGCTTTCCTGGACTCACTTTGTAGACCAGGCTGGCCTTGAACTCACAGAAATCTGCCTGTCTCTGCCCTCCCGAGTTCTGAGATTACAGGCGTGCGCCATTGCTCCCAGCTGCATGCCATGTTCTTGCATGCTCATTTCTCTCCTGTCTCTCTCTCCCCTTCCCTCCTCTCTCTGTGCTATCACTCTGATAAGAGTTTTTAAAATGTACTGGAGTGGCAGCATATAAAAGCTTTCCCTTACAAAGTCCTTTGATATGACAGTGACATATACATTTGGCAGTTCACTGTGGACATTGGCTCTGCTGCATGGAGCAGGACCCATGGTCAAAGGGAAGGAAAGGCCGAGAGAGAGCAAGCGCTTTTAGAACTTGCATGCTTCAGGCTGGAACAGAGGCGCTCAGGGTCCCCACTGTGGGGAAGCCTGCCCATGATCCACAACCATCAGCAGCTCAGCATCCCGCGGTTCCACTCACCTGCTTGCCGGATGGGACCACTGTCTGTGCTTCCTCCAAAGCCGAACTTGTCACAGAAAGGAGGGGCCCAGTGGGCCTCACAGTGGCAGTTCTTTCTGTTGTTACATACCTTTGGGGCAGAAGTGGAGGAAAAAAAATATTAAGAGGGGGCAGGGTTAGGACACGGAAGAACAAGGGTACTCTGCCAGATCTCTTCAGGCATACATGTAGACTGGGTAAATGCAAGAAAATCTGTTCCAAACAGCACCCACCACGGGGTGGATAGAGCCTGAGGAGGTGAGAGTGGTAAAACCAGCCTGTGGTCAGGAGTTGCTGTTGAGATCCAGCTCACTTTTCCTGCTCTCATTTCTTTTCAACCTGGGAAAGCTGCGGAGCTTCCCTTCTTGGTGGTAAAGAGGGACCCACTCAGGGACCCAGAATCAAGCCACTGTGGCCTAGAACTCTATTCCAGGCAGGAAGCTCAGGGAGGACCCCAGCAGGCTGTAATGAGGAAGTAGGCCTACAGCAGGACCTTTTATTTCCTGGTGTCCATGGTAGTTCATGGGGGTCTGCCAGCATCTCTGTGAGTCTACTCTTCTCCCCAGATGCCCACTCTTTTTTTTTTAACTATCGTTTTTATTTATGCACACAGTATTATGCCTTCATGTACACCTGCATTGCCAGAAGAGGGCACCAGAGCTCATCTTAGATGGTTGTGAGCCACCATATGGTTGCTGGGAATTGAACTCAGGACCTTTGGAAGAGCAGCCAGTGCTCTTAACCTCTGAGCCATCTCTACAGCCCCAGATGCCTACTCTTTTAGCCCCCTGTGGCTACTATCTGCCTCCTTGTTACAATGCATCATAGACAGAGACAGTAGCATTCTTCCTTGTGAAAAAGGAGGCAGGAAAGGGTGCTTTTGCCCTTGCTGTTCCTGGACAATGCACCCTGATGGGAGACCCAGGAGTCTGTCCATCTCCTTGCCAAGGGCCACTCGCGGTGGTCCTTTTATCTAGATTTACTATTGATGTTTACATAACTCACCAAACTGGATATGAACCAATTGATATGAAATGTGAAGAACAGATGTTTTGTTTTTTTTTTTTTCCTTCCTTAATTTTTAGTTTTTGAGACAGGGTCTTATGTTTCAAAGGCTAGCTTTGAACTAGCTATTTGAGCAACAATGACCTTGAATTTCTGATTCTCCTGCCTCTACCTTTTGAGTGCTGAGAGGTTATAGGTGTGTCCCATACACCCGCTTTCTGAGGTACTTGGGATCAAACTCAGAGCCTTGTACATGCTAGCCAGCAGATTAGGGAAGTGCAGGATAGTGGTGGCATGACTGGAGAGTGCTGTCCAGATCAAGGGCTGTGAGCCTGGTTATAGATGCTGGCAGTCTGTGTCTTTCTTGAGGTGGCTCCCTGCTCTAACTGGCTTCTTGGAGAAGAATCTAAGCATGTGTTCAGTCAACAAAGCCTGTGAGAAGGGTCACATTCTAGGACCCTTCTGGTAGTCAGGGCACAGTCTTTTGCAGAGCACCTGCAGTCACCAGGTTATCTTTCTAATGGTTGTAAGGGATGCACTAACCCAGTTCTTTTGTTTTAGTGATGAGGCCAAGGCTCACGCGGATTGGATGGTGTGTCCACAATAAAGTGGCTGGTCAAGAGCAAGTGGGTCAGACAGCTCTCTAGTGTCTGTGGTAACCCTGCACACATGGCAGAAGTGCTGCTGCTGGCAAACCACCCATGAGCCTCACACCCTGCCTGGTATGGTCCTAGCTTGAGTCAGGAAATGGAAATCCTACTTGGAAGTGCTGGTGGTAAGCCTGGTGTCATCATTGGGAGAGGGGGGACTGGAGCCAAGCTACTTGTCACCAAAGTGTCTTAGTTTCTTTCTGATGTTGGAATAAAATACTCTGGGATGGGAGAAGCTTAAAGCGTGGCTCATGGTTTCAAGCCCATCACAGGATAGTAGCTTGAAACAGGTAGTCACATCACATTCACAGTCAAGAGTTTGAGAGCCATAAAAGCTCAGCTTACTTTTCCCTGTTTATACAGTCCTAGATCCCACCCCAGAAAATGAGGCTACCCATAACAGGCATGTCTTTTTACCTCAAGTAACCTAGTCAAGATAATAGTCCACAGGCATGCCTGGAGGTTCCTCTTCCAGGTGACTCCAGATCTCACACAATGGACAGTTGAAACGAACCATCACTCTAAGTCAAAGCTTAAGTCAAAGCTGGCTGTTCTTGAGAATATGGGCCTTGGTATGCCAATTTGTACAAGAGATCCATAGATACCAAAAAGAGAGGCCTCTGGCCTACTTCTGTCGGACCAGCGAGTTTACTATGGACACACCTCATAACCATGTTGGCCTTGGCCTCATCACCAAAACAAAAGGGCCAGGTTAGTTTATCTATCGCCATTAGAAAAAAACCTATAGTCCAATGAAGACATGAAAAGATTCCATTTGACTGAGTCAGCTGTATACCACAGCAACACGACTGTCTGAAGCAGCCCGGCAATCTATCATTGTTACAGCATGGGGGTGATTTTGCAAAGACCTCCATAATCCCAAGTGTCTAGATATCCTAAAAATACAATTTAGAGCAGGGTTTCTGTAGAAAAGGCTTCAGGAGAACAAATGAGCCACTGGAACAGCTAATCAAGATTAATATAATCCCATTGGAAAAAAAAATTAACTGCATCAGGAAAAAGAAATTACGTTTTGAACAATTAAGAGTCCTTTTCTTCCCTAAAGCTTCTCTGAACTCAGCAGCGTGTGGTAGTCAAAACCACCGCAAGGGCATTCAAGAACACATAGTTGGTAGATCTGATGTCCTCATTTGAATCCCTCTTGCAAGTATCTTGGTTGAGACGAATTTGGGCTGTTGGGAGGAACAGGGACTGCCCTGCTTGAAATGCTAATGTGAGCCCTTTACCAAGCAAGGTTAGCTTCGGAATTACTTTGAAGATGACAAAATTCTTTCTCTATATCGCAGGATGTTAATTCAAAAGATAATTACCTCTCAATCTGATTTTCTTTGTTAAATGAAAGTGACATTTCTCCTGCTATGTAAAGGTCAGAGACAGTGAACGCCCCTGGAAGAAAATGTTGAGAAGGCAGTCACTGACTAACTGTGGTTTTAAAAAGCTATGGCTAGTAGGGGCCAAAGAAGAGATGGCTCGGCAGTTAAGAGCACTTGCTGAGGTCCTGGGTTTGGCTTCTAGCACCTACAATCATCTGTCCCTCTCTCTGGCTACTGTGAGCACCATGCACACGCATACATGCATGCAGGCAAAATATCCATGCCTGTAAAATAAATACATCAGGAAAATGAAAAACTGTTAGCTGTCTGTGGGCTGTCTGAGAGGACATGAGTAATCCTACTTACCCCTCGGCCGTGGCACTGCATCGCACACTTGTGAACTCCGAAGATGCTGATATTCTGACATCGACGATTGAGGCAGATCTGTGGGAGAAACACATCGATTGCCTCAGTACCTTTGTGTCCCTCCCCGCTACAGACACATGAAAAAGAAGAAGCCGGAGGCTTGAGAGGTGGTTCAGTTGGTAAAGTATTCGATGTGCCAACCTAAGGACCCGAGTTCAATCCCCAGAGCCCACGTTAAAAACAACCAAAAACCAAAACCCAAGTGTGGTGGTGTGTGCTTGTGGAGACAGGGGGATCTCCGGAGCTTGCTGGACAGCCATCCTAACCTAGTAGGTGAACCCTGCGGTCCAGTGGGAGACCCTGACTTAAAAAACAAAGTGGGCGTCACTGGGCGAATGAGACCAGAAGTTGGCCTCTGGCTTTCACAGGTCACAAGTGTGCACACATACTCGAACACCTTCCATACATAGACAGGAAAGAGAAAGCAAGGGAAACTTGGAGAAGAAGGCTCACATTTTCGTGAGCACGGATGGAGTGTAATAGCTCACGTTCTCCTCAGACGCGACTCCCGGGGTCTGACTGGACATTTTGCCCAGTGTGAGCAGTGTTAAGTTCTTTTTATACTTCATGACGCTTAAGAGGGTTTTAGTGGAGAGGAGAAATAATGATTGCTTTTCCCATGAGCTTTGTTTAGGGCTTTAGGTCACTGGTGACACAAAGCATCCACAGGAATGTTCCCTGGGGTCCTGTTTCTGCAGCCACTGCAGAGGCTTCAATTTGCGGCAAGGCCTTGGCTAGTTGGATGTGGTTGCCTCTTTTGGCAACGCTCGGCACCTTTCTCTCTTGCAGCTTTACAAATTAGTGGAGGGAAAGGAAGAAGAGTTCAAGGTTTAGAATACAGAGTTTCTTCATCAAGTAGAACCTTCCTGGGGGCAGGTGGCCTTCTCACCCCAACAGCTGGGGGGGGGTGAATGTCCTTTAGAAAAAAACAATGGTGGGGTCAGTGGAGGAGGAGACCAGTGCATCTCAACTGATAAACCCCGAGGGTGGGAGCTGAGTACCTGGCCTATAATCAGGAGAGCCAGAGGCCCAGAACCCACATAAACAGTGGACTGTAGTGGTGTGTGATTGTGATCCTCACAGTTGGGAAGTACAAACAGGAAGACCCCTAGGGGGTCGCTGTCTAGCCAGTCTGGCCTACTTGTCAAGTTCCAGATAGGTGAGAGACTGTCCCTACCTCCCCCCCAAAAAAGGTACACAGCGCTGAAGGAACCATACCCAAGGCTGTCCACACACATGTGCACACACCCATACACATGCAAGGAGAAAGAATCGACCAGGAGGGCACTGCACAGAAGGATTCTGCCAGGAGTGCCCTGTGTAGCCTTAATCCCTTTGGCAAGGTGGCGAGGCCGCAGACGGCTTCATCAGGCTTCATAAACAGCAGCGTTCTTGGAATTCCAGCATTTGACTATAGCAGCCTGGCTTCTCAGACCACAGCTTACCAAAATGGGTGCTAGAATGTCCAGGCCTGAACAGAAGCCGATCCCGCTTGGGGAATCTTCCTCAAAGGAAGTGTCTGGGGCTGGAGAGCGAGTCGGCACTTAAGAGCACCGCGGATTCTTCCAGAGAACCCAGGTTTGCCTCTCAGCACCCCTATGGTGGTTTATAACAGTCTACAACTTCAGTCCTTGGGATTTAAAGTCTGCCGGTTTCTGTGGGCACCCGGCATGTACGTGGTGCATAGCTAGACATGTAGCAAAACATTCATACACATTAAAATAAAAAATAGAAATATTTTCAAAAAAGAAGAAGTGTCTGTGACTCGGGACTTGGGGACATGCGTAAGGGGCATGTCTGCCTCCAGGATTCTGTGAGCCAAACCCTGGGTCCTGTCCTTTCTTCCCCATGACCTCTGAGAGCAACTTCATGATCCTGGGAAAAATTGGTCCTAAAAATGCAAGATGATCTATAATGTTTTCTTAAAGTATTTTAATTAATTTGCTATCATTTAATCTGATGGAAAATTTGATGAAAAGACAGACAAAATCAAAACAGACTGGAGAGGAAGCTCAGTCTGTAGAGTGTGTGCTGTGCAAGCCTGAGATCTAAGCATGACTCTGTCTCAAAAAAAAAAAAAAAAGGAAAAAAATGACTGAGGAATGTAGTTAAGATTGTCCATGGGGCTCAAGTACACACACACACACACACACACACGCTCATACGTGTGCATACAAACTATACAACTATACAAACTATACAGAAGCATATGCATACACACTCACACCCACTTGCACACATACCTGCACACATGCACAGACATAAACCAGTGTGGCAGAACACAAAATTCTAGTCTCCTCTTTTAAAAATTTTGAACTTGCTTTTAGCTCTAAAACCCATCTCAACCTTCCTCTGTCTCTCAGCTGATCCCTTCTCCTCTGCTCTTTTCTCTACAGTCTCTGAAGATGTACCCGACTTTCCATTTCTCCCAGGTGACAAGCCCCCAAGAGATCTGGCATTTCCCAGATGCAAAATGCCACACACACGCACACACACACGTGCACACACACACACACACACACTGTGTTCCTTTTTGAAGTCAACTACAGGCAGACAGCCCTCTTGAATCCCAGGGTGAAGAAGTACCTTGTGCTAAAGGGAGAAACAGCCCCAATGTCCCCACATTTGCGTCTCAATGGTCAGACTGGGACCTTAGTTTACTGTTTTGTTTTTTTTTTTTTTTTTCTTCTAGGTACAAAGAGTTGGATTCTGGAGACCGTTTTCTGAATAGTTTTAGGAAAATCAACCGACCTTACCCCCCTCCCCCAATTCCTAAGCAGGCTCTTCCAGCAGGCTGTGTTCCAGATTTACATTAGGATGCAAGTGAGAACTGGGATTCTTACTTTTCCTTCAGCACACTTTGTTCCTGCAAGCACAAGCCCTGGGTCTGGCATGTCATCGCCCAAGTACACATGGGTCCCCCGGCACAGAATCCGACCTCCTTCCTGCTGTGGGATATTTGTTTCTATGGAAACGGCATTGGTACCAATGACTGGTCGGCTGGCACCACCTTGACACTGGATCTTTCCACACTTGGCATCTCTGGAAAGGTAAGAATAGACAAGCTCAGAAGAGGGGCAGTGTGGAGCAGCCTCCGCCACGTGGGCCGGCTCAGCGCCGCTCTGGCAGGGTGTGTGGCCTCATACCTCATCTCACATTTGACGAAGGCGCTCTTGGAGTCTTTGCCACAGTTGCCATAAGGATCTCCTGCAGAGTTGACTCTCTCAAAGCAGATGCCAGGAGCTGGTTTAGCACCTGGAACAGAAGCACAATGATACTTTCCTCATTACTGCTTCTGATTTTCTCTGAACAGTACTGGTCTTTGGGGGCAAGGGAAGGGCTAGTCTGTGTTTAGTGGCACACAGTGCCTAGCTGGATCAGGAGTGGGCTGGAGCAAACTTGAAGGATCTACAGCTGGCGTTCTCTCCTGGCTCAGCTCAGTAAAAACACACTCATTTTTCTGTGTTGTAGGCTTAGATTCGGGACCCAAGGCATGTGCAGACTCTCAAGAGATTAGGCCTGACTGTGCAATTGGATCTGGAAAGGAGCAGGAAGGAGTTGGCTGGCTGGCTGCAGATGAGGGGAAGCTACTCTCTGTAGCAACATCCCACACAAATCCGGTGAGAAAAGGCAAGTTAGGCAGGTTCCAAGGGATAGTGATGACTAATGTGTGTGTGTGTAAGGGAGTGAGAGCAAGAGAAGGGAGAGTGAGATGGATGCAGAAATCTTTTGTTTTCAGTCCTACAAAGCCTCAAAGGTAAGAACTGGCTTCAATGAATCGTCATTTTTGCAGAGATTGCTCTCACAGGCCATAGCTTTCTAAGACCCAGTAGTCCCTGTGCATAACAGAATATATGCCCTGGCAAAGGGAGTTTGGGTGGGGGAGGGTCAATAATAGCTAGAGAATCCAGAAAGTGGCCGTTTTTAAAACCATATCTTCTAGCCTGGGACAGAAAACACATGATAGAGAGCTGCAGGGCCAAAGCTTTGGAGGGTTCTTATGTCAGCCATAGAGAACTTGTTGGTAGCAACGAGGAAGTCAGGAGAACAAAGCAGGTCAAACCATGCCACACGGTCTTTGCCTGCCTTCCTCTCCACACCAGCTTCTGGTTTGAACATTTTCTTTCATAGCACTTTCAGTGACTAAGAGGTGACTCCCCAAAGTCCAGACCTGCCCTTTATCCTTTTCTGCTCCCAACTCTAGGGAGTCTCTGTTGGCCTCTGAAGGTTGCAATGCAATCTAGATTCCAATCAGACTTGGTCCAAGGCCAGGATTCCTTTTCTCCTCCAAAGTGATACCCATTGTTCTTTAACTTGTGCTGGCCCCTTATCAGCTACTCACAGAAACGGCCACCTCATTTAATAGCAAAAACACACACAACTCACCACTGCCACCTCACACCACTTCTTTCCATGTGAGGTGCCTGGCCATGACTTCTGTACTAGCCACCCCATTCTGGACCTCTTGCTTCCCCTGTTTGTTTTGAAATAGGGTCTCATGGTGTAGGTTTGGATGTCCTAGAACTCACTATGTAGACCGGGCTACCTTAGACCTCAGAGAGGCACCTGCCTCTGCCTCACAAGTGCTGGGATTAAAGGCATGTGCCACCACACTTGGCACTCCCCCTTTCTTCACTCCTAGTACGCATTTTAGGCAGGCCTCCTGGAGCACCTTGCTAAGGTGACCAGCTCAAACCAGAACTAATGTTCTGTTACAGAAAAAGGATAGGCACCCAATCTCTGCAATATCACCTTTGTTTTCAACCAGACTCAATCTCCTTCACTTCGTTCTGTGTCCACTGACCCTTTCCTTGCTTGATTATGATGCCAGCTGCTCCTTGCTTCCCTCTTAGATATTGACCATCTGGGCAACACCCCCATAGAGTCTGTGCATGCACAGAGGGATTTCCCTCCAACTGGGTTACTGCAGAGAGCACCAGATAGTTTTAAACCCTTTGGTTGACTCTTCTTATTCCAGAAAAAAAAAATCCCCAAGAGATGAACTTTATGGAGGGGCTGGAGAAATGGGTGAGTTGGTGAAGAGCTCTCCAACATCGGTGCACAAAGCCAGGCACAGCAACATGTGCCTGTAACCTTGGTGCTGAGGAGGCTGTCAGGAGGATGCCCAGAGCCTACTGGCCCATCACTCAGTCTAGCTGAGTTAGTGAACTCCAGGTTTAGGGAAGGTCCATCTTAGAAAATAAAAGTGTGGCATGATATCTTGCCCATGTGCACAAAAACGTATGTAAAGACACAAACATGCAACCCTCTCCACCCCTCAGGTGACTTATAAAGAGATGTCAGTTTCTGAGGTAACACGCTTCATATAATTTGGCCAGTAAGATGGTCTCCACAGCACCTTGAACAATACGGCATTCTGAGGTTAGCTTTGTGTCTCTGCCAGGAAGTGATGAGGGAGCAGGAGACACCATGTCACAGTTTTCTATTGACACGTGCAGAGGCGGGACATGTCTCCACCCACCAGCACAGCGATGACTTATGCTGACTTCCTCTACTGCTGTAAGCCTGGAGACAGGATAGAACTGCCTGACTATGGCACAGACCCGGTCTATGCCACTACCCTGTATCCTCTCTGTATTCCTGTCTATGGAGACCATGCATGGAGAGCATGCTGTGATGCTTTTGACCTTCTCCATTCTTCAACAGCCAGGGACTGAGGATTCCCATCAATTCCTTGCCACTGCTCTCTTAACTGAATGGTGGGGTGGGGCAGGAAGGCAGGGAGGGGATGAACAGTGCTCTGTGTGTAATGCTGGTCCTTATCCAATTGCCTGATGGTTCCTACTGTAGAGTCTTTGGAGTGTGAGGTGATATCTCTTACAAGAAACAGATATTTCAAGGCTGAAGATGAAGTAGAATCAAACTTATAATGATGCAGACAGTTGAAACAGTCTAATTCTCCTCTGACTACCCCCAACCTTACACTGTAGGATGGTACCATGCAGGGTTCTAGGATACTTTCTGTGGCCAATCTGCTCCCAGTTAGAGCTCATGGGCACATCTTGGCACTGCTCCCTCCAGCGCAGCTCGGCAGCCACACACATGGAATAACTCCCTTATTCAGGAGTGCCAGTGCGGAGGGGGTTTCCCTGGGGATCTGAAGCAAAGTCTGCATTGTTAGCAATGAGTTGCCATGTAAACGATGTGAGATTGTTTGATGGCTGTGCCTTGTATGTCTATTATACTCTTGCTTTCAGGAGCAGCATGTATTTCTTATAGCAGGCCCATTTTACATGGCCAGGTATCGCTGACTTTCCAATGCAACGCCAGAGGAATGGATATTAAGACTCCTCTCTGGCCAGGGCAGTCTATCTCACAGGTTACATGATAGGATCAACGCTGGGTGTATGGTCTAAATCCATCACTATTGTATGCACCTAGGGCTGCTGGGTCCCTCGGGACCTTCTTCTGTTTCTCCCTTCCCATGTAGACTTGGCATGATCCTTGATTCTTTTCTTCTTTCCCTCATGAATCTTCCTTGCATTTGTCATACTTTTTACCTACTGACTACAAATAGAAGGGTTTTCATGAAGAAGTGAGCATAAGGCCATTGGGCCAGCCTCCTGCTCTCCAACATTCCCAGGGATAGGCATTTGTACCCTGCAAATGAAGCACCTGGGGTCTGTGGGCACATCTCCCCAGTGTTTTCTTCTACAGCTGTGGATTTTCACTTATTGCTGGCATCAAATGAAAAGCTACTGTGCCACCCTGTTTAAATCACACAAAGGCAGAGGCATTGTTTTGGGAAAGATAAATTGCTGTTCTCTCAGAGATGAAGTCCAGGTCCAAAACTTAGAAGCAGGAGGATTGCATCTCTACATCCGAAGGACCTATCTTCAAATGAAAGATAGAAAAAGGAAACCAAGTCACAGATGGCCTTCTGAGCTGACATTCTCAGGCTCTCACTGAGTCCATCAGGATGGGGACATGCTAGTGTTCTTTGTGGCCATTGTATGTCAGCTGCCAGCTGGTGCTGGTGTTTATCTCTGAGGCAGAATGGCCAAGAACTTGAGACTGCAGGTCTTGTCTTGTCCACTTGCAAAGACCCTGCAAAGTTGTAGATGTGGGCTCAGAGTTGTTGCACTTAAAAATTCTGGGCTGTGTGTCTTCACGAAGGTGAGAGATTCTCGCAGACAGAATGGCAACAATTTTCTTATCGCTTCAGCGCTATATCAATTAAAAACCTTTGAGTTCTTAATAACGGAACACTCAGTGCTTGGCCACTAGCAGGAGATAAAACTGAGCCTTTCTGAGGGAGTCTTGACACTGCCCTGCATTTTAATCACCAGCTTTGGTTCCAGCGCTGCGGCTCACACTTGTAACTGAGTCTGGAAGTTCTCAATGTCATGACGCCCTTTGAAAAGGAAATGAAGACGACGGCATCTTGAACGAAGCTCCAGGTTTACTCATCCTGAGCTTCTCCTGGTGAGGTGATTCTCGTCAGCAACACACTGCTCTAGTTCAGGCTAGTTGGCTCCACTCTCTCTGTCAACTCCTTGTCACTTAAACCCACAGACAAAGGCATTGGAATAAGCAGGGGCCATCTGCCCTTCCATTCTCTCCAAGTTGGCCTTTGCCTTTATCAGGAAATTAAGTTCAAATGAACAAATGCCATCATTTCCTTATTACTCAATGGGACAAGCTTGTCCTTATTCCCTAACAATCTACCTCTTGGCAAAATATCTTTTCTTCCCCTCTATAACTGTCAGTTACTACTGTATGTGATCAGTACATAGAAGGCCCTGAGTGGATTTCAAGAAACAGAGCTCTTTTAAACCAGCCTTGTAGATAAACACTGAATATTCACCAGCCCATAGAACTTATGTGGCCAGCTGACATGGCATAAATCAAATGACAGTGGATTCTGGTGAGTGATAACATTGGTTAACAACATGTACGGGGACCTCTTCAAGGGAAATCAGTGACTTTGGCATGTGGTGATTATATAACATACCTATGAGGTTAATTGTCAAGTAATGACATCACTAGGCTAAAGGTTCTGGCAAGCAACACTGCTGAATGTAAATCTGCAGCCTGAAGAAAAACCCCAGCTGTATTTTAGCAGGAGTAAAGGTCATGCTATGCCAACAGAAAATCTTCCCGAATATTAAGACAACTGGGATAAGAAGCTCAATGCTGTTTGAACTGTGGACAGTGTTTATGTCTGGAATACCAACACGTAAAATCTTGAGATGCTGGGCTAGAGAGACTGCTCAATGAATAAAATGGACCTGAGTTCAGATCTCCACAGCACCCATGTAAAAATACTTGGCCTGGCAGAACATTCCTGTGATCCCAGCAATGGAAAGCGGAGACAGGAGGATCCCTGGAACTCACTTGATGCTGGTCTAGCCAAATCAGGGTCCAGGTTCATGAGAAAATAAAGAGTGGCTGAGGATGACTCTTGATGTCAACTTCTGGTCTCAACTTGTGCTTGAGTACATGTACACACACACACACAGTGAAATGTGGTAGGAAAAGAAAACTGTCCCAGCTAGCAGGAAGATCTTCAACAACAACAACAACAACAACAACAATAATAATAATAATAATAATAATAATAATTAGATTTTTAAAACAAGTAAATGAACAAAACCCACAGAGGGTATTCTGAAAGTCTATCACACTGCCACTTTGGAGTTGCAGGCACATGTTTTGAATTTTCTATAGCTTTATTTGTAGGGAGACTTGGAAGCAGGAGTACTTTATTGAAATCTAATGCTGGACTGCGAAAAGCCCATCTCAAAAGGGAATAGTTAGCTGGAAGGAAGGGCTTCATCCGGTCAGCTCTGGGTAGCCAGCTCTGGAGTATGAGTAACGGACATCCTGGATGTAACTGGAGAGTTCAGTGTGACTCAACGACTTGGCCAGGTCACTGGGTGTGAATGGCATAGCCGTCCAAGCAACGACTCAGGGAGTTCTAGAGTTCTGAGTGAGCCCCTTCCCTGGAGCTCTTCAACGGCCCCTACACAACAAGTCCAGATCTGGGCTCTTGCTGCGGACTAGGAAGATGAGACACTGCAGATGTATCCTGGACAAAGGCTTTCTCCTTGAATCATGGAAAGTGCATGTGAATCAACTGCTATAGTTACAATGCTTGGTCCAGCACATCTGGCTGGCCAGAACCCCAGCCAGGAAGCAACCTCTGTCCCCGGGAAGGGTAAAAGGCTTAGGTGCAGTGGTGGGGAGGATAGGAAGCTGAGGGGGTCACATCCTGAGCAGAGCATGTAGGGACCATAGGAAGTACATTCCGCTGGCACGTGCACACTCTTGAGTCAGCGTCTTTCACCAAGCAGGATATCGACAAATATTTAACAAACGAGAGAATGAATGACAGATGAGGGTCTCTGGTGCTGTCCAAGTCACGGCTCTGTATGAACAGAATTACCTGCATTTCCTGCCTTGGCCCGGCCACCCCTGTGTGCCTTCTACCCCTTCCTGGATGCTAGAAACACTACCTCTTCCAGATGGCTATAGCAGGGCAGTTTGTCTCTGACTCCTCCATCCTGGCTGCTCTCCCCTGCTAATCCAAGCGGTCTTTCCCATCTCTACCATATCCTGCCCATTCTCCTGTTCTCTCAGAGCCCTTCTACAAACCCCTAAGACTTGAGCATCTGAGAGCATACACTGCATTGATTGGGCTCCAGGACTGGTTCTTCATGCATTCTACTACAAAGAACAGAGTACAGTAGATGATGTTACATGCATGAACTAGTGTGGGTCTGAACAGGAGTGGCCCCCATAGACTCATGTGTGTGTGAATGCTTGGCTCATAGGGAGTGACCCTATTAGGAGGTGTGGCCTACTTGGCGTAGGTGTGTCCTTGTTGGAGCAAGTGTGTGTGTGTGGGGGGGGGTTTGAAGTCTCCTATGCTCAAGTGATGCCCACCGTGGCACACAGTCTCCTTCTGCTACCTGCAGATCAAGACGTAGACCTCTCGGCATCCCCAGCACCGTGTATGCTGCCCGCCATGATAACAACAGACTGAACTGTAAGCTGGTCCCACATAAATGCTCTCCTTTATAAGAGTTACAGTGGTCACGGTGTCTCTTCACAGCAATAGAAGCCTAAGTAAGACATGTATGTCAGATGCTAATCCCACTTCACAGCCGAGCTACCTGAAGGCTCAGGGGTTTTTCTGAAGGAGTACAGACTGGTTGTTCAACACCAGGACATCCTCCCCAGTCTGGACCCAGTCAGTGTGTCACCTTACATGGCAAAAGGAACTTTGCAGACATGGTTTAGATCTTGAGGTGGGGAGATGTAGAGATGGAGACCCGGGTGGGCCTAATATAATCAAGAGTTCTTAAACGGGAGACAGGAAGGACAGAGTCAGAAGGCTACAGAAGCAGATATCAGAGAAGATGGACACGCAGACAACTGCTGCGCTGCCGTCCTTGAAGGAGGAGGGCCTGAGAATCAAGGGCACAGGCAACTTCCAAAAGCTAGGAAAGTCAGCAAGGCAGCCCTCTCCCCGAGAATCCCTGGACATGCTATGCCCTGCCAGCACCCAGATTGGAGTGATTGATCTACAGAACTGTAAGCTGTGACTTATTCTGTCACGGGCCACTAAGGCCATGGCCACAGGGAACTCATAGCATCTTCAGTGGAAAAGCCAGACAGTCCTGCCAATATGGAGGGGAGGGGCCATACTGTACTGCAAAGGGTGGCGGGAGGGAGTTCTAAGAAGCCACGGCCACAGCTGGAGGCCTTCCATGTCCCCTCTCTGCTGAAGATATTCTTTTATGATTTGCATTGAGGAAGGTCTGCTGGAGGGCCACATTGAAACCCAGGGGGTCACCTGCCTGAGGTACCCCCGCCTCCAGACCTCGCCACTATGATTTCCTCAGTGCTCCCTGCAAAAAGCCACTCCCGATGACTCCTCTGCACCTTTCCAGCCACCATCTAGAAGGTGGGTGGGAGACAGATGCTAAGTGGTGTGTGTGTGGGGTCCTGGGGGATGTCCCCTCCTCAAGAAGGCATGCAGGTTATAAAACTGCCAAGCTTCAGCCCTGATGATGGGGGGCATTCAAGGGGCGGATGCTCTTGTTTTTGAGAAGCTCATCTCTCAGTTAGGCTCTCTTCTGCGCTCATCTCTGTCTCTGCCCTTACCCCACCCCGGCCTACCCCTCATGCAAGTGATGCCAGAGGTCGATGTTGACTGTTGTCCTCTGTCACTTCTTTACCTTATTTTTGAGACGGGTTCTCTCATTTATAGGGGTTTGGTGACTGGGTAGGCTTGCCACAGCAAGCTCCAGGGATCCTCTGTCTCTATCCCCAGTGCTGGGATTACAGTCTTGTGTTGGCATGCCAGCTTTTTACATAGATGTACATAAAAAATAGATCAGGACTCCTCAGGTCCTCATGTTTGCCTGGTCAGTATGTTACTGACTGCGCCATTATCTCATAGCCCTATTGTTGTCAATCTCTGTCTGTCTATTTGTCTGTCTTCCCCTCCTTTTTTTATTTCCCCTTGACTAAAAACCTGCTTTGGTCACCATGACAGCTAGCAGAGTTACACAGCACAATGGCCCGGGGAACATTGCGCTGTTCCGTCTGAGCTCATTCTGGAGCTGGGGCCAGGTCTCATAGCACAGCTGGGCACTAAAATGCTCTGAGGGCTGGGTGTGCTGGCCAAGGATGGCTCCCAGAAGGGGAGCAGCAGAATAGCCACTGTAACTTTAGATGGGAGCTTCCTGCCTGTGGAAGGGCTGGGAGCTGAAGGGCCACTAGAGATGTCTGAGGCCTGAGGCAGTAGCCCCTGTCCTAACGTGACCTTGCTTGGCTAAAAGGGGTCTGAACTTGCTAATCCATTCAGAGTCCTGTGACCATTTGATACACGTATAATGGGCCTTTGGTCTTCCTAGTGCTTGTCACTGTAACGGTGGTGCCTTGCGTTTGTCTTAAGGATCTCAGGTGAGAGGGCCAGCACTGAGTCACGAAAGAGAAAGCGTGAAGGACCGTGAGTCTCAGGACCCTTTGGTCTGCCAGTCCAAGTACATCCACTTACGTGAGTCACTGTGTCCATCCCACACTGTATTCTTCCTCAGAAAGCTCCAAGTGACGGGGCATCTTTGCTGGGCATTGAGGACTCCCCAGGCATGGGCATTGTACCCACGTGGCAGTTAAAACCAGGCTTCTGTGTTTGGTCATCGTATTCTGCCCTGATTGATTCCCCTTATCCCCCTGGAAACCAGAACCTTGCACAAAGTCTCTGTTTTCCCCCAGAGCTGGCTCAGTCCTAGGTCTGAGTCTGGCTGACCATAGTGGCCTTGCTGGCGCTGGGGCCGCTGGCCAGGTCTGAGGTCATCTCCCTGCCTTAAGTAAGGCCTCAGCCAAGCACAAAGGAAAGAAAGAACTGCAATATACCCAGAAAACATCCCCAGTGGGGTTCCCAGCCAGGATCTTGAGAGCTGTAAATGGAACAGACCTGGAATGATTTCCAGGTAATGAGCCTTCCCTGCAATGGTAAGATCCCCTAGTAATAGGCCTTGGGGTAATTACCCCTAGTAATAACTCCTGGGGTAGTGAGACCTCCTGAGTAGGGTGAGGACCCTGAGTAGTGAGACCCCTAGGTACTGAGGCCTGGGGTAATGAGGCTGTGACGCAGACTCCAGTATCTAGGCTGCCCTAAGAGACCCTGGATCAGGCTTCAGAGTGGAGCCCTGGAGGAGACGTACACGCAGGGCTCTGGTTCTTCCTTTTTTTTTTTTTTTGTGGGGAGGAGGGGGAAACTTTAACCTATTTTTTTAGAACCTTAATGGGACTTTAGATCAAGGCTTCATTTGCTCATGGGAGTTATACCCGGATGCTGGGTCACGGTAACCAAGCTTAAATCCTAGCCATGCCTCCTGTGGGTGCAGAGTTTAAGTTTCTTTGTAGAGCAGAATGGGCTTGCATGGATGAGTTCCCCAGGGAGCAAAGGCAGACTCACACACATAGAGCAGACTTCCCCAGTGCCCCTCCCGGAGCTGGGAGAGGCCACGTACCTGGTCCCCAGAGAGTGACACACTGTTGCTCGTGGGTCTGGCAGATGCCGTTGTAGCAGTAACCATCCACTCCCTGACACGGGTGCCCATCATGTAGGTACACATTGGCTGGACAGTGAGGGGCAGTCCCTGTGCAGAATTCTGGGAGGTCACAGGAGTTGCTGGAGTCCCTGCATGCGGTTCCTGGAGGCTTTAGCTGAAACAACAAGGTGGCTTTTAGCACATGTACCAAGTATGAGGAAGCAGACCTCGGTAGCTCTCTTGGGGCAGAGGGCAGCAGGCTACCTTCTACGGTCACATTAACAGGTGGAGGCACAAGGCCACCCCCTTTGATGGCAGAGAGCGCTTTGGAAATGGTTTTCTATGGTTTACATTTGTGCTATTAAGGCTGGGTGGGAACATCAAGTAACACTAGGGTTCTCCAAGGAGTGGACAAGCTGGCTGTTACTGAACCTTTTGTTCAAGAGGTGGACTTTTCTCAGGTTGCTGACACCATCATAAGCTTTAAGTTGACACTCCATATCCTTAGGCATGTGGGGGGAGGGGGACGGAAGCAAAACAGCAAGATCAGAATCTCAATAGCAATGCTATGCTATCATCTGATTAAAGAGGACTGGGGCTCTGGGTATCACTTTATGGGGAAATCTCAGTTGGGGGAGTGAAAAGGTAGAGGAGAGGATGAGAATGAGGACCCAGGAGGTGGCAGTGGCAGCGGGAGTGGCTGCCAGTGAGGGCTATGAGACCTCTGACCAGCATCTCATTTTGGGGGGCTGAAGACATTAAGGTTCAGGCTGGTTTGTCTGAACTGCAAATTCGAGGCCACAGAGTCCCCTGGCTTGGTTGGTCTGCATACTCCCAAAGGCAGCAAGGTAAATCCCCTGCCAACTCCTGAAAGGTCTGAAGTTTGGAAGGGATCGATTGGAAGCTATAAACATGGATGACAGTTGGGCATCACCTCTCGTCTCTCCTCCATCTTGAGCCTTACTCAGTGAAGGCTCAGCTGCCCTCATCTTCCCTCATCCTCTCTCTGGCACTTTCCTGTACTCGTAACTGAGTACCTGGGGATTCTAACTTCTTCCACCATTCTCCAGAATTTAGTGAGCATCAGGAGGGGCCAAACATATATCATTATAATGCACTTCTAAATGATGTGTGTGGGTGGGGTGGATAACAGGGAATTTCCTGCGGTCTTTGTGCCAAGATCCACTGCTTAAGAATCAAGGCATAAAAATCTATCCTGGGAGCCTCTAACACTCAAGCCTCTTTCATTTGACATGCATTCTGAATAAACAGGATGAACAGTGGAAATGCCCAAGCAAGAGCGGTCGTAGCAGCACAAACAGCGAGCCAGGAAACTGCCACTCTGGCAGCTCAGAGTGGCCTGCCCTTTCTGCTGGTACAGATATTCCAGGAACCACCAGCATGGATTCTCTGCTACCTGCCAGACATTGGTATCTGGCAAGTGGACCTGACATGAGGTTGAGTGATAGGGGTAGGGCCTGGTTTTCCTCTCCTTGTTCTCCTCAGGGAGCTAGGACCCCATCAGCATAAATGACATATTAAGGTTGAGCTCAGGTTTCTCAGTCCTATTAGTTTTTAGCCCACAGACAATTTATCGCAGAGAATCAGCAATAAAAAGGTGCATTTTACCAGATCAGAAGATTATCAGCACAGCTAGATGGTACTGAGCAGTGAAAGGGCAGCTTCCCAGAATGAGCTTGGGGAATCAGCCCACTGTACTGCCCTACTTGCTTCAGAGTGGAGCCACTCAGACCAGCCAGCAACCGCAGGCCAAGCTGAACTCACCTGGCAGTCTTCACAACACTGCCCATGCGCACACACGGCGTCTGGCTTCAGAGTGCAGGTGGTAGCATTACAGCAGCGATTGGTACATTCCTGAGGAGGGGAATGGCATCCATTTGAAGGGTCGTATGAAAGTCGTGTCTCTCAGAATACAAATGTCACACCCCAAATGACAGCAAAGGATAAGGCGGCCTAGATCTGGAGCTGAAAACCTGCCCCAGAATTGTTTTCCTTGGCACAAGAGCAAGGTTTTGTTAAGTGTTTGTGAATCACAGCATCTGGTGTTACTGGGTGAAGTCAAGGGCTACTCAAAAACCCTTCATGGGAGGAGGCCTGGGAGCAGGGATGCAGCACATTGGAGCTTCCAAGGATTCTTCCTATGGGGCACGTTGAAGTGAGCTGTGCCGGAATCATTGAAGGACTTGGATATCACTCATTTAAAAATACGTGCATAGATGGGGCCCTTGCCCTCCAGGAATGAATCTTTCTGATAGGGTTAGGTAGGGATACAACTCAGTGGTACAGCACTTGTCCAGCATATTTGTTAAAAAGTGGGGCTGGTCTACTTTTGATTTGGAGTATGCAGATGAAATGACAGGAAGAAAAAATGAAGCCAGTTCCTTTTAGTCTAGCCAGGTGGGCGAGGAAGAAACCCTTGTTTATCAAAGGTTGGTCCTTGGCCCAGGACATTCTAGGGAGAGGACTGGACATTGGAATGAGACTGAAGTATGTTGGGGCTAAGAGTTCTCATTTCATTTTCCTTTCCCTCTTCCTTTCCCATCTTCCTTCCTTGCTTCCTTCTTTTGTTCCTTCCCACCAGGGACTCATAGATACCAGGCAAGCACTCTCTCAACTGGGCTCTATCATCAACCTCCTTTTTTGTTTTGGGAGACAAGGTCTCTCTCTGTGGCCCTGGCTGGCATGGCACTCTAACTGAAGACAGGCTGGCCCCCAACCTGTGATGGGCGAACCTCCCGCTTCTACCTTCTTACTGTTGGGATTGTAGTCTTATGCTAACCACACCTGTCTGGAGATGCCTGTTTTTAAGGGATATCAACAGATAAAAAAGTGAGCTATATTGTCCTCTCTGGAACAAAAGTGAGGAAGAAATTCATCTGCTTTAGTAGATGGTGCACATGCAAGGACATGGAGAAAGGGAGACATGATTGACACCCTTTGCCTACTTTAGCGGAAGGCCTGCACCCATTTGTGTAGCAAATCTCTGGAATCCATGAGCTTTAGAGCATCCCGATAGCTTGGAATTTGTGCAATTGAAAAGAAAATGTCACAGAATGTTTAATGCTGCCCAAGCCCTTGAGACTCCTTTATTTTTGACATGCTGTGAAGGGCTTCCTCCTGGCCAGCCTGCGTGAAGCCAACCGTACCCATGACTAACAGTGTAAGAGGTTACTTCTGACAATTCTCTCCTGTGAATGAAGTCTACATTGGTATCATAGATCGATTAATGAATTACCCAGTGATTGGAAAGATTTAGGCCAGCCCCAGATACCTGTCCGGCATCCCCCGAAAAGCTCCACGAGCTGATCCCTCACACAGTGTTCATGTTTGTTTCTACCATGCGTACTTCCAAAGTTGTTAAGTTTTAAATCTGTTTGAGGACTTTATAAACATCCGGGACTTGTAATGTACACAGTAAGATAAAACTGCCAACCAGAAGTCATTGCGGCGGCTTTCATGACAGTGAGGAGTTTTAGCTCATGGGCTTACAGCTCTATACAAGTTTAGAAACTTTCTTCCCCTTAAGGATCCCATTAATTGCATCCTGGACCAGTGCCACGGAACTTGCAGCAGCGCTGTTACTGCTTGCTGTGGTCTCAATGACTTCCCTAATGTTATATTAGCTGAGTCAGAGATTTCCTTGCAATACTGAGTTAAAACAGCAACCTGATATCTGGGTCTAAAATAGTTCTGAGGCCTCCTCCTGTCTCCCCTCAAATCACTGGAAATGTAAGCAGCAACTCCAATGGAAATGTGTCCAAGTGGAATGACTTCAAAGGGGATCAATCACGTGAGAAAGATAATGAAGTTTAAAAGACGTGTGAGGCACTGGCATCCTCTTGACTTCAAGTGAGACGGGGCAGCATTCCCAGCCTTGTTAGGTGGGAGAGTGAATGAGTTATCAGGATATTCTTAATGCCTTCTACTGCAAGGTAGCAACAATTTTTAACTACTCCAAATCTATTTCTTCTGTACTACTGTATTTCTCAGAAAGAGACAAATTCCTTGTGCACTGATGCATTTGCTATTTTAGTAGTCAGCAGAGAAGCAACAGAGCAAATGAATGCCAGGTCTCTGAATAAGAAAGAATAATGACGCTATCACAGAACCCTTTGTGAGGACCAAATGGTCATTCTTGGGCTGTGGGAAACAGATGGGGAATCTTAGTCACCATGAGCTGGGGTAAAGCCACGGTGCACTTTCCAAAAAATGAAAAAAAAAAATGATGGGGCTTACTTCTGAGACCAAGGGAGCACAGGCTTGTTCTAGCTATGTGCTGGTGTACATCACTCTGACCTGTCATTCCCTGCTTCCTTGGTGTGACATACTAAGTCCCTCCTTGGACGAGGGGAGGATGCATGGCTTGGTGTGATGAACAGCAGGAGAAGTGTCTGCAGGGCCTGAGCACAGAGAACCAAAAAGAAGAGTCCCGGTAATAGGTTTGACTGAAAGTGTTGGGCAACAAAGTTTGGCATCCTCATCTGCTTGAACTGGCAACTTGACACAGCCTAGAGTCATCTGAGAAGGGAGTCTCAATCACGGGGCTTGTGGGCATGTCTGTGGGGCATTGTCTTGACTGTTAATTGATTTAGGATTTAATTGATTTAGTTAATTGATTTAGCTCACTGTGGACAGTGCCAATCCCTGGGCAGGTGGTTCTGGGCTGGAAAAGAAAGCTGTCTGAGCATGGGCCTGAGAGTGAGCCAACAAGGACTGTTCCTTCATGGCTTCTGTTTCAAGTTCTTGCATGAGTTCCTGCCCCAACTTTCCTCAGTGATGGAAGTGTAAGCCAAGGAAATGCTTTCTGCCCTGAGTTTTTATTGGTCAGAGTGTTTTCTCTCAGCAACAGCAGAATGGAACTAGGACATGTGACTAGGCACAATTGACACCTGAACCTGGACATGAAACAGAAAATATAAGAAAATGATACTAACAAGTGAGGCAAAGGGTTCACTGTGATGCTAACAGATTTTTTTTGGGGGGGGGGGGTAGGGGAGAAAGAGCTTTAGATAAGGGAAAGGGAGTTTTCTTAAACTATCAAGAAACCTTTTGATATACCAAGTTGCAAGCAGAATTCGGCTTTATCTAATGAGGAATTTGTCACAATCAACTCTGCCTCACAGTGTAGACTGGTCCCTGAAGAGAGATCAAGCATCCAGCTATGGCTGTAGGATTCCTTTGTAGGAGACGACGGAGAAGCAAAACATGTATAGCTGCAATAGGAACTCAGTGATCTGCTGATATGGTGGTGACAGCTGTGCTGGAGACGGTGGTGACAGCTGTGCTGGAGACGGTGGTGAGGGTGCTAGTAACATTGGTCAGGATGTGGTGACAGCAACAGTGATGATTGTGGTAGGGACACTGGTATGGCAGTAGTGGTGAGGGTGGTGGGGATACAGGTTTGCTGAAGGTAGTGATGGCAGCTGTGGAGACAGCAGTTAATGGTGGGAATGGCAGGGTGAGGTGGTGGTGTAGAGAAAATGGTGGTGTGAAGAGGATGGTGATGATGACGATGTTGGAGGGGCAGTGATGACAGCTGTGGACACAGTGACAGCAGTAGATGGTAATGGGGGCAGATGGGGTGAATGGCTGCCAATGGAGTCATTCCAAACTTTAGCATTCATGATTCCATGATGGGCCATCAGATTTATTTGCATTAATAAATAATTATAAGGCACTCAGATCAAAGGCAAACCATCTTAAGTCAACATGGCCTCTCCTGAGAAATGTGAGTAATTTAAACTAATTGGGTTGTTTCTTTAAGCAATTAACAAGGCTTCCAAGGAACTTTTCTCCTTTGCACATGCTATCCCATGATGGCTTCACTTTTCCCTCTGTTAATCCTGAAACCATTCTGTAACACTGTAATTAGGACTTGCTCCTAGCCAGCAAATGTTCCCTGCTCACTGTGAGCAAACTTAACCACCGCTGTGGACAAGGCCATTTTATCATGGATAAGTTCTGAGTTTTTCAAGGACACGAAACAACCTCTATCTGCCTCATGCCATCTGATGACCCCTGAAGCCCCCACCCCCTGAGCTGCACGTTTTCCCTCCGAACTCTTGAGAGCAAGAGCATTCTTGCTGGCATGAGACCTTCTCAGGGACCTGGAGACAGGCTCACATGAAGATTACTCCTGTGATGAATACCAGAATATATGAGATGCTCTGGCTTCCTGCCCAGCATCCCTTGTTTCTGGGGGCCTTCCTTCTAAAGGAGCCCTCTGAGATAGTGTCTTCCTGAGACTTGTTTAGCCCACCTGTGGACCTGGCTAAGCCCACCTCATACCTGTCTCCCATCTGGCTTGCATATGCCCTCTTGGAAGGAACCCCAGTCTACCCACTCTGCAAACCTTTGGTTCTGATTTATTCCGAATATACTCTCCTCCAAGCTGTGTGGGGCATGTGCTATGTTGGGAGGTGGCAGTGTTCCCTTTGCCATCCTCTCTCAAGACTAAGAGAGCGAAAAGTAACTTACATGTTTTATGCTGAGCAGCTTCATTGTGGGCCTATCCAAATAAGAAACTTCCCAGAGAGTGGCTGGAAAGCAGGGCTCAATGAGCCTGGTGCTGGTTGCAAATGCTAGCTGCTTGAGAACTGATCGGCCAGAATGTCTGGCCTCAGCTGTGCACACAGAGGAGACATCAGAACAATCTCAGCTAGATGGAAAGCTCAGCTCAGTGCTGCTTAGTCCCACTCCCCTTTCACAGTAAGCTTTGCAAAGAGAAAGGCATGGTACTTATGACCTCTTAGAAGCTAGACTTCCAAGGCTTTGCTTTCCAAACAAACAAACAAACAAACAAACAAACAAACAACAAAAAACCCCCCCCAAAACAAAAAACAAAACAAAAAACCTCTGAGCTAAAGTTGTTTGTTTTTTCTTTTTCTCATCCTCACCTCACTAAGGGTGGGACACCCTTCAATAGAGAAGGCACCCACCCATGAACACCAATTGATACAGCCAACGCTGTACATTGCTAACATTCCAGAAAGCCACCCACTATGTGTGCCTGTTTAATGTGGCCATAGAAACTTTCCCACAGAATCTCTATTACACCAATATTTTCATTACAAACTCATTTCTCTCTTTCCCTCCCCCACCCTGTGTTTGTGTGTGCGGTTTGAGGTGTGAGGTCAACTTTAAGTATCATTTCTCAGGTTCTGATTTGCTTTTTTGGAATGAGGTCTCTCACTGGGACCTCTAGGCTGATTAGCTAGTATGTTTCAGAGATCTGCCTATCTCTGCCTATCTGCAGTGCTGAGATTGCTGGCACACACCATCACACCCAGCTTTTCCATGTAGGTTTTAGGAACTCAGGTTCTCCTGGTTGCATGGCAAACCCTTTACTAAGTGAGCCATCTCTGAAGCCTCCTAGTACCAGTTTTTAGCATGTTCATTTTGCTGCCTGACCTCACCCAAGCTTTCCCATCCTTCCAGTCAGAAGGAAAGGCAGGCACCATGGAGACAGTCCCCTTACCTCTGGTTCCCCACAGTCACACTCTTCTCCCTCTTCCACATAGCCATTTCCACACTTCCGGCCCCCAAAGGCCTGCTTGACCTCTGGTAGGTTGAAGAGGCACATCCCCATTCCCTTCTCCAGGCTAGCCTCCAGGTCCTTCCTGCTACAGCTGCTGAACACCATGGGGAATGGGAACCTGAGAAAGAAAAGCCCCAGTGAGTCACACAGGCACAGGTGGCCTTCCTGGCCTTCAGGTGCTTCGATTTATGACACCTGGTAGCAGCAATGTACAGCTGCTTACAGGTATTTCAATGAACAGGGTTTGATAAAACACAGTCAAATTAAGTACTACCAGATAGTATTCATCCCCATATGGCGAGAAAGAAGAGCTTTGTCAAAAAAAGAAGTGTTCTTTTGACAGTTTCACATCAGTAGCTTTATACAGGAGTCACACCACATTGCTATGGACAGTTCTTCAGCGAGGCTGTATTAGTTACTTTTTTATTGCTGTTACAGAACTCTATGATTAAGGCAACCTATAAAGGAAATAATTTAATTGGGCTATGGCTTCAGAGGGTTAGAGTCCGAGATGATAGAGCAGAGGTATGGTGGCAGGAAGAGCTGAGAGCTCACTTCTGGATCCACAAGCAGGAGGCAGAGAAAGAAAGAGGGAAAGGGAAAGGGAGAGGAAGGGGGAGTGAGAGAGAGAGACACACACAGAGAGACAGAGATAGACCGGGAATGGCAAGAGTGTTTTGAAACCTCAACGCCTCCCTCCAGTGACTTACCTCTTTTAATGAGGCTGCGCCTTCTAATCCTTCCCAAATAGTTCCACCCACTGAGGACCAAGCAGGCAAACTTAGGAGCCATTAAGACCATTCTCAATCAAACCATTACAGAGGTTATGTTGTAGAAAATGAAGCCTTAGGGCCTAGACTTTATAACAAAGACAGATAGTAATGTCTTCCTTGGTACATGCAGAAAGGAAAATGATACACATGAAGGTGGCTATTGGCTCTGAGCATCCAGGGGATATATGGTCTGTCCCAGTATAGATTATGTTGGTGTTGGCATTTAGGCTTATGAAAATGGAGCCATGGTCTTTCCCTGGCACAGTTATAAGCAAATGGAGGCAATCCAGAAACACAGGTCTTGGTCTTGTTGATAAATTCCAGGGCTACAAAGGGTGTGGTGGGGTCATCCACAGAGTTCTGGCCCCCTTCTCGGGTCTAGAGGAGGTGCTTAGGCAGTTGGTACCAGAGTGGACCTTGTAACTAATTCTTAGCAATGCACTGTGAGTGGAAGTGATGTCAGGTCTACAGTACTGAGCTGACTATTCCTTCCCTAAATCTTTCTTTCCCTTTTTCTCAAATGACCAGGACCTGGAGGAGCTAGGTGTGATAACTGATCCTGAATCCTAGAGAGAGAAAAGCCTAGAGCCCCTGCATGCCTTCTGAGATGGAAACACACTTCTTGTGAGTCACAGGGAACTGGGGACTTTTCCCACAGCAGACAGTGTTACGGGCATGTCTTAGAGACTCTCCCAGGGGTCATATACTGGAAGAATTGCTCTGGTGATCTGTTGCTGAGAGGTCAGGGGCCTCTCACAGGTGGTGTCTCCTGGAAGGTGGACACCAGAAGGGATGTAGCTCTTGAGAGACCCTGACGAGTTCCCACTTAGAACAAGGCATCAAAAGGATAAGCTTGGCTTCTGAATCATTCTCATCTTGGCACATGACTGCTTCCTCTTGCATGCCCTTTGCCACTGGGATGGCTTTTGCCATGAGACCCCCCATTAGGGTGTCAGAGATGTCAGCACCATGCCTTTGATCAAACTGTAAACTATAGGCTGAATAAACCTCTTTATATACTATGAGCTATGAAAAATTTGTGATAGAAACAGAACACAGACTAATACAGTTATCCCAACACAAAGTATATCATTCTCTCTTAATATGCATTTTCTGATTTCTCCAGCTATTGAAGACGATGAGGCCTGGCCTGCCAGAGAGCCAGGTTTTATGACTTAGTGAGGAAGCAAGCCTACTGTTCAGCACACCCAGGCATACTTCCCCGTGGAGACATTTCCAGGATGACATTATAATTGGATCTCAATCAATTGGCCAGGTCAACACAAGCAGCTATATCTTCCTAAATATGGCAGAGAAATTGCCACCTCATGACTGAGTTTGGCAATATTTTTGGGTGCTGAGAGTTCATGGAGCCAGGCTGATGACACCACTAATTCCTCTGTCCCTTGCCCCATCCCTCTTTTGTCACTTTCAGGTTAACTGGCATATAATTCAAACCACTGATAAACAAACGAAGGCAAATCCTGCTCTGCCAGACCGGAAGATAAATTGATGAACAGGGCTGTAACAAAGTTCCCTTTGGGATCTTTGTAAGTTTCCTTGGCAGACAGATTGTTGCCAGTATCAAAATAATGCAGAAAGGCTCCAGAGTGTAACATCTTCGAGTTTGAAAGGCTTGGTGTGGAGGAGACTAGTACATTACACAAGGTGCTGAAGGCAGTCCTTTGCAAAGAAGGCAGCTTGGCCAATGACTAGTGCAGGCCTTCTATTCTGTGTCAGAGCACCCCTCCATGAGGACCTTGGGGCCTCAAGTTCATTCTCAGACATATACAGCTAGGTGCTGCAATGACAGGCTGTGACCAGCTCCCTTCAGAAGAGGCCATTCTCTGGAGAGTGCCCAAGTTAATTAGAAAAGACTCTAGGGTAAATCGAGGCAAAGAAGAAGAGACAGAGCACTGGGGAGATTGCCCAGTGCAAAAAGTGCTTACAAAGTGTGAGGACCTCAGGTCAGATCCCCAGCACCCACAGTAAGCTGCAGTGTGTCTATAATCCCAGCACTCCCACGGCAAGAAGGGAGGCAGAGACGAGAGAAGCCCCTGGAGCCTGTGGGTGAGGCAGTCTGATGTACTCAGGAGAAAGACAGTGATCGTGCTTTAAACAAGGTGGCAGGTGAGGACCAATACTCAAGGTTCTCTAACTTGCCTGCATCGGTTTCTTATGGCACCTCTGTTGGAATTGCAAAACAGTACTGTCCTCCTAAGATATCAGGTAAGGCTTCAACGAAGTTTCTGACCATGAGGAGAGCTTACACATATCACATAGCTGTCCCTTACCCCCAAGCCTAGGCATGCTGACCTTTACAGTCTTGTTTGATGAAACTCCCAGAGACTGCTGACTATGGTCCTCAGTTCCTCCTCCTTCTCAAACCTAGGTATTTTTGTTTCTGTCTTCACCAGTACTTATAGCTCTTCCCTCAAATGATTTTCCCATTTCTTTGGTACTGGGGTGGTAACTAGGGCCTCAGGTATGTCAGGCAAGTACTCTAGCCCCGAGCCATTTGATAGCCCTGATACCACCCTGCCCAGGATGGGGCCGAGGAATATTTTCTGACCATTGACAATGTTTCCTGATTCATCTTTTTGTGATTCCTGACACAGGAGACCGCTGACTATTTCCTCTGATAGACTCTTCTTGAACCTTCTTTGGGCAGTTAAATGAGAAAAGCAATGTGACCAGCCCCTAATTATTCAGTGATTCTAAAAATATTCCATACTGAGGAGGTAGCAGGCTTGTTGCAGACTTCAGGGCACACACACAGATTCCAGGGCTCCTAGAGGTTTGTTCTGGTGGGCAGAGAGGTATGGAGTTAGGGGACCAAAGTAAGCCAGTGAGAAAGAGAGACACTGAGGAGAATTTGCAACGGGGATGCACACTGAGCTAATATAGAGGGGTAGGACTCCCTCCATCCCCCCAAGAACTCACTGTGAAAGGAGCAACTGGGCCGTCCAAAGGGCAAGAGGAAGAATGTCTGGACACACCCTGGGAGGAACTCACCGTGGGTGTGGGCAGCAGTGACTCCCGGTGGGATAGTCATCAGGAAAAAAGCAGATACACACAGCTAGAAGTAGCCCCTTCTGCAGAAAAGGGCCAAGGACAGTTCTGAGACAGAGAGGCGACACCAGGGTGCCCTTACCCATGGGGCTTTGCCAGCCTGTTTCACAAATACATTCTCTCATCTTTTCAGGCAGCAAGGATGATACGGACTGGCCTGCCAGAAACCCAGGACTTCATGAGCAAGCAGGCCTGCTGCCCAGCACACCCTGACGTACCTCATGGTGGAGACATTTGCAGGATCCCATTATAATTGGCACAGTCTTGATGGCACTTTCCTAAGGAACTCTAACTCTGATTTCCCAACTTTCAGCAAACTACACACGCCCTAAGCTACCCAGGTGCTCAGAGGGCTAGTGGTCAGTGCTAAAAAAGCAACAAAACTTAGAGCTAATGGACCTGACCTTCACTCCCTGCAGAAAGCTTAATAATCTGAAGTTATTTTGAGTCTCAAAAGAGAAAGGAAATTCAACAGAACCAAATATTAGATTGTTCTCATTATAATACTATTTCTGATCTATACACAAAAGAATATATTTTAAACCCCAAAGGGCCACTGGGTGCTTAGAGGTCGGAGCACATAGCCAGGGACTGCTGGTTCATGGAGTCATGAGTTCCTTTGTAGGATGAACAGTGTGCTTAGAATCTGTGCTCTGTGGCTTTAGGCATCCACAGGAGGGCCCGTGGTGTGGCCACTGACGGATACTGTCACTCCAGGTTAGTATAACCAGGGAAGCCATGATGAGAGTGCTCAGCAGGGCCATGTATATCACTCTGCCCCCTATTCTGCTGCCCTGGAGCTTTGTATAATGGTGGAACTTGGCTGATCTGGATGTTATCATTATAATTCCCTCTCATTCACTCACTTGAGAAGTATTTTGCAGGGTCCATTTTACTCTAATCTAAGGGGAGTTCCAAGAGGGTTCAGATATGATCTGAGTACTGCTCAGTGTTCCCAGGATTAGTCTTTGCCAAGTCCCTTTCCTATCGGACTGTCCAATGCCTCCTCCTCTGTCTTTTGAACCGTTTCTCTAAATCCTGTAGTGTTCACAGGAAAATGGTCCCAGGCCCTCAGATACATGATTATTTGTGTGACACATGTGGGGACCACAGGTTAATTATTCTTTTTCCTGTCACAGTATTTCTACTACAAGATTCTAAATTCCTAAGACTAGCCACTGAGATAGATTTTGGTCTAATTGTTCATTCAAAACAACCCCAGGAGAGTATTATTCCCATTTGCAAAAGGATGAGTTTCTAGTTAAGGATCGGCAGACACTGGGTTTGAGTAGGTCCTTTTATTCCAAGTTCATTGGTTACAATTAATCATTTATTAAAACTACCTATTTTTTAAATCGTTGATTAAAAACTACCCTATTTTCTTTGTTACTTAAGTCAGCCTGTGATGAGCAGCTGAAAATGCAGCAAGTTATCAGCATACACTTGATACCCAAACTCAGGTGCTGGGGACCAGCCTGCCTACACCCCGACAGGTGTGTAGGCCAGTGGCTCACAAAATGTGGTCTAGGAGCAGCGGTGTCAATACCTTATTAGGAATGCAGGTTCCCAGGCCCCATCCAGACTCACAGAGTGGGAGTAACTCAGGGAGGATCCCAGCATCCATGTCCTTCCAAGAGAGCAAGTGATTTGATGCAGAATGTGCAACACAGAAGAGTCACTTCTTAAAGCCATGTTAAATTCACCATTCAGTGAGTCTTAGTCCACATGCAGCACTGTAGGGTCACCTAATCCTGGTACATTCTCTTTATTGCTGCCCTGGTTACCCTCAGCTGTCAACTGAGTCGTCTGAGGGAATGTTAACTGGGGGATTGCCCCGATCACGCTGGGCTGTAGCCAAGTCTGTAAAAGATGATCTCGATTAACGATTCGTGTGGGGAAGGCTCAGCCCACTGTGGGTGACACCATCCCTAGGCAGGTGGGCCTGAGCTTTATGAGAAAGGTAGCTGACCATGAGCCAGGAATAGTTGTTCCCTTGTGGTTCCAGCCTTGACCTCACTCCGGGGATGGACTATTATCTGTAAGTGTGAGATAAAACAAACCCTTTCTTTCCCCCAATTGTTTTTGGTCAAGAGTGTCAAGCAACGGAAAAACAAATGAGAACTAACACTGACACACATGCCCATCAAGTGGTCGCTTCTATTCAGTACATGGGGGGAGGAACCACACAGAGTTCCCCATCACACCCCATGCAGCTGGTTCTTTTCTTCAGTGTGGTGCTTCAAGGCTCACTCACACAGTAGCCCAGCATCCCTTCCTACGGCTCAAGGGTTGTCCCACGGCAAGATAGCACTTCATCTGGCCATCACTAGATGGCCCAAGAGATGCCAGTTCAAGCTTAAGAACTCCTCACCCAAGTTTAAAATTCAATTCTGACTGACACTGAGTGGAACAGCCCACATCTACTTGTGCCATCTCAGAAACACTGGGTTGACACCACAGTATCATTTTCTGAGAAGCACTGAACAGCATTTAGAAAACCTTTCTTGGTTTTGGGCATGAACTCAGAATTCCCTAAGCACTTACCTGTCTCTTTAAGCAAACGTGAATCAAGAATGTGTTTGTAAATATTAAGAACTTCAGTAACATTGGCGTGCTTAAGTGCTCTTGGGAGGCAGAGGCGGATGGAGCTCTGTGAGTCCAAGGCTAGCCTAGACTACACGGTAATTTCCAGGCCAGCCAAGGCTACATAGAAAGACCTTGTCTCAAAAACAAAACAGAACAGAACTGCAGTAATACATGAGTCCTTGCTCTGCACACAAATTAGGTGCAGGGCAGTGTCACGAACAGAGATGCTCCTTTCTACGTCTTCAAGAGCCAGCATCCTAATTCTGCCTTCCTCTACTCACTCCTACTCCTGCCCTCTTACTCAGCAGTGTTATTCCCTGGAGCCCCCGTGAAGAGAGCACCAAATTGGGCTCTGTAGCTTTGCATGACATCAAAGATCTTGCTGAGCCCATGGTAGGTATTTAACGACACACGATTGTTTGTTGTTCTGCAGCCCTTGGCAAGCTAATCACAGTACGCTATTTAACACATTTAATAAATTGTCCCCGATATGCCGGGTCAGCAGCTAATTGAACTGACATATAGCAATGGCAGACTTGGGCAAAGCAATAAAACTAGAGAATTACTCGGAAAAGAAACCGTTTCACATGCTCCTGTCCCTGGGCACAAGAACACTTTAAAATAATTGTACCTGAGACCCAGCGAGGAAAGCTACTCTCACTTCAGTGCAGAGAATTTATCTCAGACACCACAGTCAGCCCACTGTGGTTCCTGCTCAGATGTGACCTCTTTTGTTAGACACATTCACCTTTTTCTCTAATATTTAACTACCTGGGACACCTGGGGCAGGCTTAGCACACGGAATGCAAGGTTACACATAAAAACAGAATGAAGTGGAAAGGTGGGTGATTTGTAGGAAAATAAAACCCAATTACTTAAAAAAAGAAAAACAATAAAAAAGAGGAAGCCGTTCAGGGCTTCCTACCATACAGGCAGTCACAACTTAATATCCAGCTGTCTCTTAACTGCCAAGTAAAACATGATTAGGGACAACTTTTACTTGGAGAAACCTACAGTCAAGAAAGCCTTTTCTTGTTTGAGCCTATTGTTCATTTCATGGCTAAACCATTTTATCACCCCTGACAGAAGTCAGTAGTTATCTGCTCTATGAAAGCTCTCTGGGACAGCCACTTTTCCAGTAAAAATTAGTCCTGAGGGCCAAGCTGCTGGGAGGTGGCTGGATTCAGGAGCTGCAGTTCTCATGGTTTCCTGTGGCTCTGATGTCTCCATGGTAATTTGATCCAGTCTCCTAGGGCTGCAAAAGGGATGGAGGATAAAGGAACCATGACAGGCCCTGAATGAGCATAGCTTAGATATTCCACCATTGTGTGATGGAGAAAGCCAGCTTTGGGAAAATAGGGTAGGAAGACATCCATGTTTATCTCTTTAAATCGACTGAAAAAAAAAAACTAGAAGAAAACACCTGTAGTACCTTATATAATATAGGACTCCATTTTCCATTTGCCCAAGCATTAAGGCCAACAATTGGTGAGTGGGAACTCAAAAAACTAAAAAGCTTTTGGGCAAAAGTAAAAACAAACACAAAACAATTAATTGAGTAAAGAGGAAGCTGACAGAATGGGAGAGAATCCTTGTCAGTTATACACCTGTCAGAGGATAATATCTAAATTATAAAAAGACCTCAGAAAACAAAGACTCAACCCCTCCAAAGCCCCAACCCATTAAAAAAATGAGCTACAGACCAGAACAGAGAGTTCCCAAAAGAAGAAATATCTCAAAGAGTGTTCGTGCTCCTTAGCAATTAGGGGAATACAAATCAAAACAACCTTGATATTTCATCTCACCCTAGTCAGAATGGCAAAGATCAGTAAAACCACCACCAATAAATGCTGAAGAGAATGTGGGGACAGGATTGCAAACTCCACTTTGAAAATCAGTGTGGAGAATTCTCAAAGAGCTAAAAATAAATCTACCCTGTGTCGGAGTTATGCCACTACTTGGAATATGTCCAAAGGACTCAGCATTCTAGTTTACAGATACTTGCTCAGCCATGCTCATTACTGCTCTATTCACAAGATCTAGGACATGAATACAAACAAAATGTCCTTCAGTTGACAACTGGAGAACATTCGGTATGGGTTATACCATTCAGCTGTCAGAAAAAAAAAAAAATGAAGGCATGAACTTTGCAGGTAAATAGATGGGACGTCAAGAGATCATATTGGGTGAAGGAACCCAGACCCAGAGAGATAAATGCCACAAACTTTCTCTCATTTGTGGTTACTAGCTCCAAGATATGCATACATAAAATAGAGTGAGTGAAGAAACCAGGAAAGTAAAAAGGAGACTGTGTGGGTGTGTTTGTGTGTGTGTTTGTGTGTGTGAAGTAACAGAGAGGAGAGTAGCAAGCGTTTTGAAAAAGGAAATGGGTAAAATAGGGGGTACTTTAACTTGAAGGAGGAGGAATGTCACTAGAAAAGGAGGTAGAGGGAGGAAGGTAGAATAACACGGAGGTGTCTGGACACTCCATAAAGGAATCATCATATTAGTACTTAGTTAAAATTACATCCATGTAAATTTATGTGTATACATGCACATATGTAGTTTAAATGAAGGGGTCCATACCACTTGGGGTGACACATCCCTCCAGTAATCATAGACTAATTTTCACCTCAGTTTCTAGTTTTCACAGTAGTAGGAGTTGCTATGTACCTTGCAAAGGAAGGAGGCAACCAATAGTTTACTCCGCTGTGATGGCTACTGACTACGATGATGAGCAGCATGACAACGCCAAGGCTGCAATGGCAGTGCTCACATCTTGCTGCTAACAGCTCTCTAATTAGACTTAAGCCCTGTTCAACAAGAGCCAACTGTCTCTGGCTAGTGAGGTCCTTGATCTTGATGGGAAACCCACAAGTGCCACTTTATTAAACCAGCGTGTAACTCCTAATGCAGCCTAAGTATTTGCCCTTATAGCCACAGATAAGTGTGGCTCTTGCCTCTCATGGAAGACGTTTCTCTTTGCAACAGATGGGGAACCATTATAGAAACAGTGACTCGTCAAAAAGCAGAAAACAAGTGATTATGCGTTTCTCAGACCCACATGATACAATAAAACTCCCACACCCAAAGATCAGGGAACATTTCAGAAGAGGGGGCAGAAAGATTGCAAGAGTCAGAGGACCAGAAAATCATCTGTGAGATTATGTCGCTCAGAAATGATAGGGACGCTATACCCATGACACCTCAATAATATGGCTGCCAAAATAAGACCTGAACAGGGTTGATAGCAATGAACATCCTAACATGGAAGGGGGAAATTTCAAAAGGACCCACTTCTAGACAAAGAACTATGGGCAACTAAGGAATGCTGAGAATGGGAAAAAAAGTCTTTCCTATTTTTAAAGTCTTCCTAAGGAAGATTATACACACACACACACACACACACACACACACACACACACACACACTACAAGTCCCCAAAACAAAACAACAAAAAACCCAATAGCAACTATAACCAAACTCCAATTCACATGTCCACATAGGAGAAATGACATCATAATAAAGAACTACCCAACAGCTCTTGGAAAATGGGTTGTTGGGGCTTCCCACTGACAGAGCAGATCTGGTACGCTCTCTCTGGGGGCGTGGCATGGAGGAGAGGGGGAGGAAGTAAGCCAGGATGAGGATGTCTGGGTACCTGTCTGTCAGTGCTACTGTGAGCCTCAGTTTTACGTCCATAAAGTGGGCCTCATCACCTCTCTAATGATGATGACAATGGAGCTCCGACCAAAACCCACAAAGCTTTGGGGTAACCTCACAGCATCCTGAGATCCTAAATCGTCTTAGGGAAAGATGTCTGTGACTGCCTTGTTCATTCTCAGGGCTTAGAAATATTTCAGAAATGGGGCAGGAGCCATCATAACTGTAGCTGGAATGCAGCAACCTTGTAAAACTGCAACACCAAATGAGGAAGGGTTATCTATTACCCTCACTTCTTTTCCATCCCTGAAAGAAAAAAGACTGAAGGGCAAACAGGAACAGGACTCAAAAGCATAATCGACCAGCCAGCCAGCTAGCCAACCACAGACCAGCCAACGAACATGCTCTTCAGAAGGCAGCTACCAGCCTCCTCTTGTTTGCAACTCCCCCTGAAGCTTTCCTCACATTTCCTCTGAGGCTCATCTGTAGGAGCGTGATTCTCAAGTCCTCCCATCTCTTTCCAGGCATGGAGCTCACATGGAGCACATTCACAGGACATGTGGTACACAGGGCTTTTAAGAAACAGTTCAGTCCTTTGCAATGTGGAGCCTGTTCTATGCTGTCCTCGTGGAAGCACCAGCTTTGCATTCACCTCAACTTCTCTTCCCAGGTCAAGGACAGGCCCTCCCACAGTGAGAAAGCACAAGAGCTCACAGCTGGGGTGGACTTAGTGCAGCTGGTTTTCCAACTCCAGATCCCAGGGCCTTCCTCAGAAAAGCCTTCAAGTCTTTTGCAACTGCACCTCTTCATAAAACCTTGTCACTTCCAGGCACAAAATGCATGAGCAACCAAGTGGGCTCCTGAGTTGGGCTGGCTGGTAGTAAGTACTGCAGCCATGAGTGATTGGCTTTCCTGCATCAGCCTGCGCACAATGCAGCTTACTGGGACCACTGTGGTTCAGGGCCTGCCTCCTCACACCCTTATAAAGGACCTAGAAAAGCTGACAGTACTTACCATTTGGTTAGTAAACCCTCCTCCTACCCTGATATCTTGAAGTAAAATTTTATTGCTGTGGTTTTTCAGAGTTTGATGAGGTGAGGACCCTTATTGGGACCACAGTGTTGCAGAGCTGGGGCTTAATGTTTGTTAACAGAAGTCCACAATCTTCGTCATTCTCTAGGTCTGGGAGAGCTTTCAGGAGCTTTTTACCCCAATCCCAGGCACAGGTTACGAGGCAACCTCAGACACAACCTGAATGAGGGGCTGTGTAGGGGTGGGGGTGATATGAAGTTATTATTTGTAGGAAGTGGCAGTCACCTGAATGCTTTGGGATTCCCAGGAGCCAGAGAAATAAAGGTGAGTGCTGGGGTCCTCTTCAATTTTAAAATGCACCTTGAAGCATTTGCCTGAAGGTTTTTGGTGTGATGGAGAACAAGGGTCAGCACACCTGAGTTCGAGTCTGGGTGAGCATGTGCACATCAGAATCATGTTGTGAGCCATTCTGTCCCTAGATTCCCACAGGGCAGCCTGATCACTTCAGATCATGGACTGAGCCCATTCTGTCACCCGATGGTATGTGGGCTGGACACCAAGAACACTGGCTCAGAGGCTGTACCGGACCTCAGTGAAGATAATGGGAACGGCGTCTCTATAACCTTGCAAGAACAGTAGTGACTGCATCAGGACCAATGCTGGCCCAGCGGACCTTTCAGATGGGCTACAGAAGGCTAACGAAGACACAGCCTGGGATGAAGGCTCCTCACCTCGGTAGGACATGGCTGTGGTTAATAGAAAGCACCTGGGACGTAGAGCTGATACATCTGCTGAACATTATTGTTCACAGGCTAAACGTGAACTTCGGCCGCTGCTCCTCCTCACTGGAACCTAATTAAAGTGCAAATCCAATTCCCCGGGAATTTGAATAGAGACACCGAGCTGTGGCTAGTTGAGACACGCTGGGGGACGGGAGGGAGGTTCCTGGATGCTGCCAGTGTGGGGGCCTCACTCCTCACTGAGTACAAGTCCTGAAAGCCGAGGACGCACAGGCGGGGGGGGGACGACTCAGTGTTCAGATGGAAGGGACCTCTGCTCTCCCTTCGGCAGAGGCCCTGTGTCAGATGAGCTGCTCAGTGTTTGGTTAAACGGAAAGGCTGCTGCTTGTGGGGCCCTCCAGGGCCGGGCGCTGACAGATATAAACAGGTGCTGTGCTTAACGAGGGACGGGTTATACGCCTCATGTAACAGGCCCCTTTCTGCTGCTGTAGCAGTCCCACCTGCACACAGCACGCTTCTAACGAGAGAGGTGCTTCACGTCAGACCTGCTGGGTGAAGCGGTCACAGCGGAGAATTCTGAACCCCAGCTGCAGAGATCAGCATGCATCCTGTGCTGGCCCCACCGGGTAGCTCTTGCCCGGGGTAGCCACCAGGGAATACAGGAATGGCGAGAGGCTCTCTCTTCCATTCCCAAGTCCTGGAAGCCGGGGGCTCCAAAGCTCACTGGCACCTAGTGAAGGGCAAAAGACTGGGCCTGGAGCCAGGAGCTTGGCCGGTGTCCTCCCTGACCTGCAGTCTTCTCATTCAGCAGATGGATCTGAGTGTGACCGTGCTTTCTCTGGGCTGTGAAGTGACATGAGGAAGACACCAGAGTTCTTTGTACAGTGGAGAGAGGTCTACTGCGGTGACTGGGGGAGGTTGTCCTAGAACTATTAGAGTATGCATGTTTTTTTGACATGCCTCTGGACCCCACCCCCCCCACTGGGAAGACCCCACATTCGAAAAGCAAATTTCTCTCATCTCCTTGCTCTCCATGGAGTGCATAAGGAATAGCAACAGGCTTGGCCCTCTCATCCTGTGTGTTTACATAGTTCCTACTGTGAGTGTGTTTCGAAGTTTTTCTATTGTTATATTGAGCCTATTCTTGTAAGTTGCTGTAATCCCACCGTATAGATATGGTTCGTACAAAAAAAGGAAAATGGAGATTGTACAAGTGCTAGATTTGATAAAGTGATGATTATACAGTTTTTCCTCTAGAGCCTGAGTCATTAACATAAGAAACAAATGATTGTGCTGCAGTTGTCACTTATCCATTCAACTCTTCATCCAATTTATCTCCTCATCCATCACCTATCCACTCATCCACAAACTGACCCATCAGTCTAACTATCCATTCATTCTCCTCTCCACCAAGCCATCTGCCAATCTCCAACCCACCCTTCTCTTCCTCATCAAGCCACTCACCTATCCACTCACCCATTCATGTATTTATTCACATATCTACCCCTACAGATAACCCCTACTACCTCCCTACTCACCCATCCATCTATTTCCCCATCTGTTTATATCCATGCATTTACCCCTGCTCCATCCAGCTGCTTACCGCCCACCCTTCAATCCACCCATCCTTTCATCCAGGAAATACTTATTGGTTCTAGTACATGCTGGGTGCTATTCAGCAATGGATAAAACAAAATCTGATCGTGTGGAGCATGACATGGTTCCTCCTGGATAGCATAGTTGCGGAAAGGCCCTGAGGTTACCTTTGGCTTCCTGTAAAAGCCTTTGTACCACTTTCTAGGAAGAGGAGGAAGCCATGTGTCAGGCATGGGACAGAACAGGGTCAGGGAGAACTTCAGCTGTAATGTCTTCACAAATAAAATGCCGGATTAAAGAGGCAAGGGCAGGCCAGGATTCCCTGCTGCAGTGATGCAATTTGAGGGAGTTTTGCAGACCTAACCAGCTTTAAAATGGGGCTGTCATCTGCCTCACAGAAGTTGCACTGGAATGCTTTGTCCCGAGAAGGCCTTTGTCCTTACAGGAAGTCCAAATAAGACTATGGCTGCTTTCATGTGGCAAAATATTAGGAGGAGACTCAGCTTTGGATTCCTGAGCTTCTGCTTGCATGATTCAGAAACTTGGTGGCTTGTTGGATTTCTGAGTTCCAGTTCGTTTTAAAGTGGACACACTTGTGTCCTTTTCAATGACCCAGGACAACGCAAGTGCCCTCCACTGAGATAGATGCACACTTCCTGTGTCATTCCCCCTGGACTGGATACTCAAAGAGCAAAGCTTATGAAGTGTTAAGCGTGAGTGAAGAGGACAATTCTGCTACGCCCTGGGACCATATTATATAGCAGTTGAAGTCTGCATTAAGTGCAGACAACCCTTGTTTTCCAGTAAGTACATCTACTTACCCAGGCCTGTGGTACACTAATGAGGTCTTCCCAGCCTGTTTATTCTCCTGTTAGGTCATTTTTCCCTAAGCTAACATCAGGATGTAGCAGACTACAGGATGCTGGCTGGATAATTAAGTTGATGACCAGTCATATTTCATTTCCTGGAGCCCCTCTTTTGCCACTAAGGCTCTCTATTTTTCCTTTTCCTTGGATAAAGATTTCCATCACTTATCCCAATACTTTGAAAAAACAATGTGACTTTATTAAACTTTTCACTGTGAACCCCCGACCCCCCCAAATCCTGTCATCCTCAAATGAGATGATTCAGAGACATAAGTGCCTTCAACCCCATCTTTGCAGATCCCTCCATGTCCAGAGTGTTCTGTGATCTTACACAGCTGCTCAGAGTTCAGAGAGGGTAGGTTTTGATGGGGTGTATATTCTGTGTCGATGACTCTTGGGTTCTGGTACTCCTTATCAGGCCCTGGGAGCTTTCCCAGAAAGCCACTATCCATTCTACCCCCTTGACACGCATTTTCAGGCAAATCCTTTCAAAGAGAAATTCCGTAGCACGGGATGAACTGGAGATGCTCAGGGAGAGGACAGCTTCACTTCTGCCCAAGCTCTCGAAGGCTCTCACACTGGCCTTAGCTCCTAGATGCAATCTCTGCTCACCTCCTTCCAGCTTTGGTTTCCTGTTCATAGGGATTTAAATTATTGGTCGCTTTCGGGAAGATCTGGAATGTGGTAGCATGGGTGAATCTGAGGATTTTGCTTTCCCTCCTAGAGCAGAGGTTCTCCACCCCCAGGGGTCCCATCTCAGATATTCTCCATGCGAGATATTTACATCATGATTCATCCAGCAGCCACGTTACAGCTGGGAAGTTACAATGGAATAATTTTATGGTTGGGGGTCACCGCAATATGAGGAACCGAATTAAAGGGTCACAGCGTTAGGAAGGTCGAGAACCACTGCCTTAGAGGGACATCTGAGTGCCTACAGACAGATGCTATGGTACCCAGGCCTGCTGAGACAGAGTAAATAGGATTCTCTGCAGCAGGATCGTCTTCCCCACACCTACAGGATCTTCTACCAGAACTCTGCCTGTTTTAACTTGCTACCTCCGGACCCCTTGCCTGTCTCCCCACTACAGTGAATACCAGTTCTCTGAAATCAAGGATACTGCCATCTGTGCGCAGTCGTGTACATGTGTGTATGTGAGTGGGTACTTGTATGAGTGTATATGCATGTGTGTGTGGTGGGGCAGAAGTCAACACTGAGCGTTTTCCTCAAACATTCTCCAACTTACTTTACAGCATCTTTCACTGAACCTGAGCTTGCTGATTGGCTAGGTGAGCAGGCTAACAAGCACCAGGAATCTCCCTGGCACTAGGATTACAGATGCCAGACACTGCCCAGCTTTGTACAAGGGCAGTCGTGTACAAGGCTGCTGGAGACCTGACCTCACCAAGCATAGGATTCCAGGCCCCCAGCTCTGTGCTCAGCTTTATAACTGGCTGCTGGGGATCTGAGCGTAGGTCCTTAATGCTTGTGCATCCAATACTTTATTGACTGAGCCATCTTTCCAGCCCTCTATTTAGCTGTTTATAATCAGCAAGTGTTAATTATAAATAATAGGTTTCATTATAGCATTGTCTTTTCTTTTTTTCCTTCCTTTCTCCTGTCCTTCCTTCCTTCCTTCCTTCCTTCCTTCCTTCCTTCCTTCCTTCCTTCCTTCCTTCCTTCCTTCCTTTTATTTTTTTGAGAGTTTTCTCTGTATAGCAGCCCTGACTGCCCTAGAACTCACTATGTAGACCAAGCTAGCCTTGAACTCAGAGATCCACCTGCTTCTGCCACCCAAGTGCTGGTATTAAAGGCATGTGCCACCACTGCCTGACTCATTATGACATTTTCATATGTTCACATATTTTGATCATCTTTATCCCCTTTATCTTTTGCCCCTCTGCTTCCTCCATTCTTTTCCCTTCCCAAGTATCCCCTCTTGCACCTTCATGTGTTTTGTTTGTTTGTAAGCCAGTTAGTTTCACTAGGGTAGCTTATGGGAGCACGGGTGAAGGTTTATTTGCAGCAAGGACATCTTATCAGTAGATATACCCCTAATAAAAGTGCCTTTCCTCCTTTCATTGACCTTGTTAACTACTTAGATAAATCCTCAGGGAGGGGTGGGCCCTATCCTCACTCCATGTACCTGGTGTTGCTAGGTCCTGCCTTTTGAGCTATTGTGCAGGTGATCACAGCTACTGTGAGTTCAGGAGTGAAACAGCCACGTCATGCTCAGAAGTCAGTGTTCTTTACCATCTCCTAGTTTCTTCTTGCTGTTTCAGTTCTTTCAGCTTCTTATTTATCCGTGTTCCCTGAGCCTTGGAGGTGCTGATGTACATGTCCCATTTAGAGCTGAGAATTGAATAGTCCCTGTTATAAGCACGTTAGCCAGGTATGAGACTTCAACCCGGGGAAGTTTTTTTTTTTGGCTGATTTTCTCATCTGCTTCTACCATAATAATACAAATCTTTCCTCATCTTCTCCATCATTTTGGGCTTTTGTGATTAATTCACCACTTGCTTAGCAAGTTGCTTGCCATCTGAGAAAATTAAGAACACCACTCTCAAGACAGGAGTGTGGGATTATAATGGGAACCAAATAGATATGGGTCTGTCCTGTGATGGGTGTATACCCACCATCTATCCAAGAGCACAATGTGTGGCCAATCCTAATGCGTTCCTCCCAGACAGCCTAAGTGCCCAGTTTTCAATAATAGAATTTCTGCAAAATTAGAGGAACTCGTTGTAGCCGGACATTTCTACTTTGTGGGTGCTTCTTTTTCCCACCCTTTATCCCTCTACCCCGTTTCACTCTCTAGCAGTGGATAGGAGAGAAATAAGGATAGAGGGGAGAGAGGAAATAGACAAGTCCCTGAATCTAATTTCTTCCTTGTTTCTTCTTTGACCAAAGCTACTAACAAACTGCAACCAACCACCCTGAACAACCAACAACCACAGACACCACCTATGAGGCTCTAGCATTTATATATTTGCACACGCACACATGCAATGCACACGTGCACACACACACACACACACACGAAAAGTTTCCAGAATTCCAGACATCACACGACCACAGAAACTATCTGTAGCTGGCAAAACCATGCCTCTGCTAGAGCACAAGGAAAATCATAGTCAGCTGCTTCGGACAGTTCAAAGCAGCCCCAAATTCAAAGAATTCTTAAGAATACCACTACAACCAGTGACTCTATTTTTGAATGTAAATCATAACCTTTTCTCGCTGTGGCAAGCTATATTTACTGTCCTGCTAACTCTAAAAGTGTTCTCACCATTTCTCTATCCTTATTCCTATGAATTCAGCACACTCAACCCAGGAAGACCAAAAGCTGTAAGGAGCCCCTTAATGGATGGATGTTGCTGAGTTTAACTCCCACACAAACCTCCAGACACCACATATGCCAAAGAGTAATTTCCAAGGCAGGTCCCATATGCTTAGTCTCCAAAGACATAAAACATATGCACTTACAGACAAACCATAGAGAAACTCCCTTTAGCTGGTGCTGCTGTGTGCAAGGAAATCAGGCACCCTGGTTTGCACAGGACTCTGCTCCGTGCTTGTACTTGCAGGCCTTCTAATCCCATTTGTCAGGAGAGAGATTTTAGATTTTAGAGTCAGGACACAGGAATACTGTGTTAAAGGAAAACCAGGTTCTCTACAGGACATGCCCTTAGTCCTTTTCTGGTATTTGTTTCTTTTCGATTCTAAGCCCTTACTGTCAAATATGTTATTAATGTTATCTCTTTCTGGGTCTCCTTCAGGCTTAGACTTTAATTAACCATTTTTGATACTAGCCGCCCATGGATTGATCAACAGAGAGGAAGAAGCCAGAGTTTAAAATCTGCCAGAGTAACCAGAAGTCCTTCCTACGGCTCAGTGGGAATTCTGAAAAAGGTCCAATATCTGTGCTTGCTGTCCCTGTGAACTAAATGACACTACTGCTCCTCTGTCTTGGGAGAGTGATTTACAATTTACAGAGGCACATGATCTCATTCAATCCACTCCCCCTCCTCTCCCAGGGACCCCAAGAGGCAAGGGAACCACCACCATGAGATAATGCTGGAACAGCCTGGGAAATTCCACAATAGGTGATAGATGACGGGGGATTGTCTGGGCCCCTTGGCTCTCCTCTCACTTTGGGCTTTTGTGATTAATTCACCCAGTTGCTTAGGAAGTTGCTTTCCATCTGAGAAAATTAAAAACACCACTCTCTGGACAGGGATGTGGGATCATAAATGAGAACCAAATAGAAAAAGATTTACACAAAAACACAAGCTCAGCAAAAGAGAAAACTCTGACATTGCTAATAAGGAATAAATCAAATAAAGGCTATTAGCAGGCCCCTGGTGTGCGGGAAAGCCTTCGAAATGTTTTGCTGAGCTCTTAACAATGTCATTTCTACCTGAGGTGTTCCGATATCTCTAGGGTAATCTGGCCTGCACTGTTCAGCACTGCTATGGCCACCTGCCAAACGAGAAAGACCTCACACAAAACCCCAAGAGTGCTAGAGAGCAGACCTGCAGATGTCTATAATCTTTAGGGCTATAGGGTCTTCCTCAGCTGAGTACACCTCAAACAGTGCTTCCTATTCAATAAGTGAGTGGGTGGCTGGCTGGGAGGTATAGAAGACATACAGATGGATCTAGCAAGGATCACAAAGGTCCAGGGCTGGGTCCTTTGCCTGTGTGCATGAGAACAATCGAGTGATAAGAAAATTAGGTCAGAACTTGGATGACATGATTTCTCCAGTCCAACCCAGTGGTCTGAATCTATACTTTCCTCTTTTATTTTCTCTTATCAAAAGCTAAAAAGCACTAGTAATGTTAGCTGCCAACATGGTTGGTCAATGGGGACCTTTTTTGGAGGTGCGTGGGTGGATGTATTACTGTGCACAGGGTACTCAGGGGAATGGAGCATAGAGAGCATTTGATCTGTCCACTGAATGAGTTCATCAAGAATGAGGAGTCACAAAGACCACCCTGCCACAGGCCAACTCCCACCAGTCCCATCTGAGCCAGTCACTCCAGGAGAGTGAGACAGAAGGTCCATCACTCCGTAGACCAACCTTGAACTCTAAGCAGTGGCTTCTTTCCCTAAATGTTCAGCTGGTCTTCCCCCTTGTTTGGATTCGTATTAGAGAACATTATGCACCAGGGTTTCCCTTCAGAGAGCACCACTTGTTAGTCTCTAGCAGGTACATGCAACCTTTGACACTGAAATGACATCATCTAAAAGTTCACATTTGAGAACTACACAATTGAGCTGTAAAAAAAAAAAATTCATCATGTTTTAAGTGGGTGTATGATTTTGTGCTGAGTTGAATTTATCTCTGTTTTAGGCTGCATGTAGCTTGTGGGCCACGCCTAGAGCTCCCTGATGGTGCTCTATTTTCACTTTCAGTCAGGTCTTTGATTTCTGTTATCACTAAACAAGGACCCAGTGACTCCATTGAATTGTGCTTATGGCAGAACCATGGATGAAAAGGTTGCCCCTGCAGATTTTGAGTGCCAGTGAGGGTGACTCACGCAGCAGTAGCTCACTGTGAAGGGCACGGTGGCTGACCCCAGATGGCTGTGTGGTTCAGCTCAGCCGTTATTGGTGTCTTACACACCGTCTGGTAGGGAGCCCCTCTGCGTGTTGTTTGTGAAGGCAAGACCACATTCTTCAGCAATCCTCCTCTCTTCTGGGACTCTAAAGCTCATCGGCAGGCATTCTTCCTCACACCATGCTGCCTCCTTGTTAGCAAGGCTTCATAGAGCTAAGCTGTTGGGTCATTCGGTCAATACTTTTTGCTCCTAATGTCACAAATTCAACAAACTTAGACAGCAGGCTTGGCTGGGGAAGCTCCATAATAGAAGTGTCTACACGGTCTTGGATGTTAATAGAAGGGACAGGGCACATATACAGCATGTGCTTTCCCTCTCTAGACTTGCCTAAATCTAGACTTGCCTAAAGCTCACCACTCCAGTTTGGGAAAGGCTCTTGCAGTCATCAGAGGATATCCACGTCTTGAATCTTCCCAGGTGGCGTCTGTGTCCACCTCACTCAAGGGCTTTTTAATAGTGGGCCTAGAAAGTCATTTCTTTTAAACCCTTAAGGTCTGGTTAAATGGTCTGTCAACATGGATACTGTAACCCGCCTTTACCCAGCCAGAGGTGAAAGGCACCTTCTACCCAGCATGCTCTAGGAGGAGACCCTTTAGGATGCATGACCCTTTTCAATTCTATAGGGTAGGTTCCCAAGACCCTCAGAAGCCTGGCCAATGTCAGCTGAGACTATATGTTCAAATGACAAACACGTGCTGAGACTGTAGGATTGATTTGTGATTTCTAAATAACAGCATCCATCTTCACTGCTTCCCAGGCAACAGGCCAGCCCTTGTGCTATGTGTCATTGAAGCTGGTTGGCTGTGACTCCCCGGAGCACACAGTCCGCTCTGGCTACTTGGGCATGAATTTCTTTCAGGAAACTTCAATCTTTTGGATTCTTCAATCAAAAAACCGGGGTGGGAAGCATTTTCCTCTTTTGCTAAGAAGTTTCTCAGCACACAACTCAAGCTGTGCACAGTGAACTCTGGGGCCACTGAAGCCTGGTACTTACCCGGTGGAAGGGTTCATGATGCAGCCTCCTTTCTCTGCAGCCATTCTGCAGCTGCAGCCCCTCTCCAGTGTGTCATGGTTCATTCCAAAGTTGTGGCCCAGCTCATGCGCCAAGGTGACGGCAGCACCAAGGGGGCTGTCTGAATGGTCCTCAAAGAAAATACAAGAGCGTAGATTTTCAGTTCATATCTGCTTGGCCTTTTCTCACTCATCTTCTCTTCTTTTTTGCATTTTGTCACCACTAACACTTGGTTTAACTGAATTCCCCATAAAGAGCCTGAATTCCCCAATACAGAGCCTTGCTTTTAATTCTGAACATGGGAAGTAATTTGGCCTGTTTCTTTAAGCCCATTTGAGGGTTCTGCTGAGGGCTGTCTCATTATATGTGAGGATTCGTTGTTGATCTCCCCTCTGCAAAACACCATTGAGAGAGACAAAAAGTCATTCCTAATAATAGAAAGAAAAGGCTGCCTGATCAAGAGGATGTTGAATGAAAGCTGTTTCAAATCAACCCTAAACAGCTAGACTTAACCCTGTTTCTTTCTTTCTGCCTGGTAGGGGAGGATTCTGGGAAAGTTCTTGACAACCTACAATAACAGCTGATTATAACATAATTCATTTGAGGATTGATTGAATTAAGATTACAGTTCAGTTATGTCTCAGCCTGGCTTGCCCTTTAAGTTGACCTTGGACACAGACAGAGACATCCAGATTCTCTGATGGGGGGAGTTGTTGGGATTCACATTAACCTTTTGCCATTAGCAAGCATGGCTGGCTTAACTGAATCCGTGGATAGTTTGGCTCAAGTAGACACTTGAACATAACTAAAAATACAGTTACTTAACTTAATCCAAGATTGGTTAATTAGCAGATGAGATTTATAGAAATTCTGCCAGTGAGTGGAGCTTTGGAAAACGTATTCATACCTTGAGGCAAATGAGTATCTTGCTCTTGCTTGAATTTTGGTTTGTGTTACCCAGGAAATAGATAACAGGTTTTCCAAACATGTCCAGAAGAGAGTATGGTACTATATTTTAGAAAAACCCTTATTTCTAGTCTTTCTGAGGACTCTGGGTAGAGGTGTGTTTTCTGTGAGAGCTGGCAGATGGCATAGGTCAAGGGCAGAGCTGTCACTTGCCTATTGTCTGGGACACAATAGTGTGTCTGAGAAGCAAGTTGTTCTTAGAATAGATAAAATTCCTGATAAATTAGCTCATTTACACATCACAGTTTCCTGTTGTCGAAGTATTATAGATTTCATGTTTCAGGAAATCAATTCTTAATAACATGCATTGGTGGAGGGAATATTGCCACTGTCATGTGTGGAGGCTGAATTTAGTTAGCACGTGTGGCACAGAACTCAAGGAACTTGTTACTCAAGAACACTCAACTACTAGTATTTTGTCCTGTGGAATATCAGTCTTATTTTTAACTTTTGAGTTGCTTTATATCATACATAAATAAATGGAATCTGTCTTAAGGGCTACTGGTAAACCTTTTATGCCTGCTTACAATTAGGATGAAAACATCTTTTTGTGTGTCTGGGGCCATGTCCAGATCAAGACTTTTTCTTTCTTTCTTTCTTGGTTAGTTAGATATAAAGGCATGGCTTTAAATTACTAAAATTAGAGTCGTTTTATCTTGAAACAATGGAAAATGGTCTTAGAAATATTTTGAGGGTTCCCCGCCTCTTCTTAACTTCCTTTCTCTGTATTTGAGGGTCCTTGGGCATGGTGATGTCTGCTCCTAATAAACATGGCTCCAACTTCGGGATGCAGTAACAGAAAGCTAATGTAGATGGTTTGGGTCTGGGCGGGATATTGATTTCATTGTCTCATGAATCCTACAAATATCAAATATCCTATTTGATATTTCTCTGTGGGATAAAAATGGTGTGTATATTATCTGCAATCTAATTGGTAAAACCAATTTATTTAAAAACATATTTTGTTTTAATTATGTTTCTATATGACTGTGTCTGTGTGTGGGTTTTCCCACGTGAGTACAGCCGTCCTGGAGCCCAGAAGAGGGCATTGGGTCCCTTGGAGCTGGAGTTACAGTCAAGAGCTGCTTGACTTGGGTACTGGAAACCAAAGCTATGTCCTCTTGAAGTGGAGCACTATGAACTCTTTATTGCTGGGTCCTTTCTTCAGCCCCCCTCCCCCAACAATTAACTTTGGGCCTCACTAGACTATCACGGCATGACACATAAGTGGCCTCTCTTTCTCATCTTACTTTCACATATTCAAAACAAACAGTTTTTTTTTTCCTGCATGATTTTAAAGCAGGGCTTTTGGTAATTACTTCTATGGAAACAGAGCAAGGGATATGAGCTGACAAATCCTTTACCCTGTCATGTGGGACATGGGATGCCTCAGCTCTCTGCAGGGCCAGGATCCACGTTGATTATGAAGAATTCCATTTTGGCTCCTGAACATATTTGTGCCAGTTTTAAGTGGCAAAGTCAGTAGCAACTAACCATGGAACCATGAAACTGAAAATTACTCCCTCTTAAAATTTTACAATCTGTTCTATGAAAACATAGCTGTGATCTGACTTGAAATGAACCTGGCACCAGCAAAACCCAAACTTTCCAGTGACTTCCATGATGGAGATCACCGGCAGGGCTTCCATGTTCAAAGGAAACCTGAGAGGAGCCGGTTCAAGCCAGCAAGCCAGTGAGTGGGTGAAGGCCCTCCACATAGCCTACCCACCCAGTGCATGCTTGCATAAATTACCTACCACTGCTCCCAGATGGGAAGAGAATGTTTATGTACCGTCACTAGAAAGATTAGATTAGCCAGTACGCAGAGAAAATAACACTCAGCAAAATGTAACTGTTCCACCCTTTACTGTGACTGGACGCTCATGGACACTCTGTATGAAGGGTGGGGAGGGGGTCATGGATTTTGGGGAGGGCAAGGGTGTATTTGTTTAATGGAGATGGAGGGAAAGGCACTGAAGGTACTTCCTGTCTGAGAGCTGGTACCATAGTGGAACACTAGATTCTCAAGGGGCAATCTGGTATGAGAATGCCTTTTAGAACTTTCAGCAGGGTTAGAATGGGAGGGAGCGCTCCCCCTCCCTCTTGGGCAGCAAGTCTAAGTTCCTTCCATTAAACTCCTAAGAAATCTCAAACGTGCTTCTCGCTGTACTTCCTTTTACAAACACATATAGCCCCGTATATGACAAAGTTACCCCTGTAAAGCAATAAACCTAGGCCTCTGTCTTCCAAGAATAAGGTTATGATAAAGACAAATTGTACTCTGGCCAGAAGGTATGGAAAGCATTTGCAATGGTACATAGTGAAAAACCTCAAACTTCTGACAGTTGGGCGCAGAGGCAGAACCATCAAAAAAAATTACTTGAGTGGCAACATTTAGTGTAGAACCACAGTCTATCAGCCTCCCCCAAAAAACCCTGAGCACAGAGGGTAACCCCCATGTCCTGGCCCCTACCACCACCAGGAAGCATTTCTGGGTTGAGATACTTTGACCAATAGTCCCAGTTGAGATATTTCTCCACAGAAGGGGCTACTCTTCCATGACTGCCTTTCCTGTGTACTGTCTGTGTCTTCTAAACTGTCCCCTACATGTAGAAAAATAAATCATAATGTAGGTGGATTAAAAGTTAGAGGTAAATCTAGGAAGCATCAATGGGAAGGAACTAACTTCACCAGGTCTGACAAGAGTAGGGATTTCCTAAGGGAATCATTGAACAGGGATGACATCTTCCGGACATCTTTGGCTTACCATGACAACTCCTCCGGACTGCTCTGCAGTGCACATGCTCATGATGGGTGCCATGCCAATGGTGGTTCCTTGGAAATAAACCCCACTAGAAAACAGAAGGAAGGGCTTCTTTAATCTTACACATTATAGATGCATATCCCAACATTTCAAATATTGTTAGGCCGGTCTGTCACAGAATGTTCAATGATGCAAATCGCCCCCAGGCGGGAGTATGGGAGTATTTACTTATGACTTTTATTTTTATTATTATTATTATTTTTTACACGTTCCTTTTCTAGTCACAAGATGGTCCCATAATTCTTGAAGAGTTTTGTTGTCTAGATTCAGACAGGGGCCAGGCGTTACTTTGTATTTATAAATTGTAGTTTGCCTGCTTCCTGTAGGGAGCTGTTGCTTTGAAACAATGCCTGTTGATGGAAAGGCTGCAAAGTCACCCGGATTCACTGTTTGCTGAAGGAAACATAGGAGACAGCTTGGGAGATTTTCTTTGGAGGTTCTTCTGGAGGTTGCTTTCCTGTGTAACTCATCATCGCCAGACACGAAATCCTTCAAAGAGTTCTGCCAATATGGCTTTTGAGACTGAAACCAGCAGAAAAACGATCGCTTCTCTAGAGCCAGTGTAGAGCAAGTAAGTACCCACAAAGCTTTGGCACCAGGCAGAAAGCTTCTGGGAGGGAACTTCGTGGCTTCCATGTAGGCGTTCTCCTATCTGGAATCTCAACCTGATCATGAATCTAATCATACTAATCAACTGTTTCAAGCAAGTGTGTTTGTTAATCCCAGCCTCATGCATTAAATTTCTAACACTGTATTTCTTGGACTACTACAAAATAATCAAATGACTTAGTCATGTTTTGTTGGCCAACAAAGACAATGTACCAACACAGACAATGCATTTAGAGTTTAAAAAGTCAAATATGGGGCTGGAGAGATGGCTCAATGGTTAAGACCTGGCTCTTCTTCCAGAAGACCTGGATTCGATTGCCAGCACCCAAAAGCTGCTCACAACTGTCTGTAACTCTAGTCCTAGGGGATCCAACTTTCTCTTCTGGCCTCTGTGAACACCAGGCGCGCACACACATGGTGAATACATACACATGCAGGCAAATACCCATACATATAAATAAAAGAAAAGAAAAGCCAGATATCTTCACAGTGACTAACTGAGCAGAGGTAGCATGGGAATAAACAGCATGGTTTCTTCCTTCTTCTGTTTCTTTTTTTCTTTAGTTTTCCCTTCCTTTTTCTTTATTTTCTTCTTTTAGCATCTATCTATCTATCTGTCTGTCTGTCTGTCTGTCTGTCTGTCTGTCTATCTGTCTATCTATCTATCTGTCTGTCTGTCTGTCTGTCTGTCTATCTGTCTATCTATCTATCTGTCTGTCTATCTATCTATCTATCTATCTATCTATCTATCTATCTATCTGTCTATGACACTAGAGCCATCCTTTGTTAACCATAGAGATTAAGCTCAGAATCCTCTGAGGGTACAAAACTCACACATACTCAACTCCCTGCATAAAATGACATTGTGTATTGTGTTTGCATAGAACCTATGCGTGCATATGCATGTGATCCAATCTCTTGATTTCTTGTCCTTAATGCATTGTGATGTTGTCTGTCAGTCATTACACTGAATTATCCGGAGACGACAGGAATGAAGGTCTGCACATGCTCAATAAAAATACAGCTTTTTCTCTGAACATTTCTGATTCGAGGCTGGTTAGATCCACAGGTGTGGAACACTCAGGTGTGGAGGGCCTGTATACACGCATGCTCACAGTGGCAGGCACTTCATTCAGCCCTTTTATTTACAGCTGCTCATATATACAGACCTCGTGAATGGTTACAGCTATACATACAAGTAAATTAAGAAGGTTAAAGAAGATGGTAACTTATTTCCAGATGTTTAGGTTGGGCAGATTCCTTTAGTGGAAAAACAAAATAAAACAAAACATTCCAACTCAAAGTACACGGGCTGTATTTTTAATAGTGCAAGACTGACCAGTGCATAAAATGGGGAGCAAGTGAAACACATCCCCAGGGGACCCCAGAGAAACGGCCAGAGTAAATGATCAGGGAATGCCGACAAACTGAGAGTGGATGGAGGCATTTCCTGAAGTGAACGCAAGGCAGAACCATCTTGTTCCCGCCTCATAAATGTTCAACAAGCTAGATCTGACTGGACAAAGAACAGGGACCCCTGTGTCTGAACGTTTCGCTTTAGTGATTTAGGTTACACGAGAACAAACGAATAACGGTAGGAAGTGCCTAAAGATTAGAATAAACATGTGCTGCTTCCAAACACATCTGCTTCCTATGAAGTCAAGCTAAGCTAGAGACGGTCTCTTCTTTAAAGTGCAAAGGTGCTGGACAGTCGAGCTTCCCCCTTCCTTCACTTCCCCACAGCAGTTGCTACTCTAGTGCTTTCTAGTCTTCTGTTTTCTCGCAGCGGCAGTCAGGTACTCCTCAGAGCAAGAATGCTTAATACTGGGCACTGATATGTTCAAAGCACCTACCTGGATCCTAGCAGGTCCCAGTGAGTACTGACTGGAGGAAGAACACAAGGCCAGGATGACACCCTCTGACCTGGAAAGCCAGACGGTACGTCTCTAACAGAGGAGAAAGGCCCTTTTCCTAGGTACCTGACAATCTTCACTCCTATGCCTCGCTCTCAGATCTTACAAAAACAGATTTTTTTTCCCCACTAATAATAGACTACTTGAGGCAATCTTATTAAGACTAAAACCAGAAAATTTACCGTAAGGAAAATGCCCACTTATGGGGAAAAAAGAAAAAAAAATGACAGTCCTGCAGATGCACAGACTTCCCAATGGAGCTATGATGCCAGCCAGGGATGTGCTTGACCCCTGACGCAGGCTGGGAAGCCCCTCGAGAGACTCAATATGCTGTGTAGACAAATGCGGCTTTGGCAACCCAGGAAAAGTATATTTAGATGGCACTGCATGTTTAACAGAGGAAGATAGCGCTTCTCACCTGATAAGCTGAGCATTGTCGTGGGATTTGCGAGGTAGAAGCTTAATCTTTCTCCAATCTAGAAACTCATGAAGGCTGGTGAACGGATCCTGGCTTATAGAGCATTTGTCGATGTCATTCCACACTTCCACCCCTACCAGCACGATCCGGATGTTTAGCGGTCTGTAAAACTAAGAGAATGGGTGTCCTTGAAGGATCACATTATCAGGAATTTAAAAAGAAAATTGGAACTGATTTCACTGTTTGAAGTCCACTGTTGTAAGTCAAGAAAACCCCTCTCTGTGAAACTTTGTTCCCATGGCAATGAAATTTAAGAAATAGTCTTAGTACCTGATGCAAAGTAAAATGTTAACTGGGCTCTGCAATGTTGACCAATTTGATGCTAAAGTTATCAGCCATTTCTCCTCTGTCTGCCATTATGTGCACAGAAGGGAGCATTTTAAGAGACTTGGCATGATTTAAGTGTGGGTGTAGATGTATGTTACCATTTAATATACTAGCAGTTAATATCTACAAGAAAAAATAAGGACTGGATGAAGATCATTCAGATAGCTCTGCCAATAATAATAATATTTTCATTTTAAGTAGACTGTTCTGTCTATGAGGTCCCGGAAATGAATCTGAGTTTCTCAGCAAAGACTTAGCCTTGGCTGATGCCATCATATTCCGTCACCTATCAAGTTAGTAAGTTTAGTGCTTTTTAGAATAACAGAAGCATAGACAAACTTTATGACCATATTTTTCACACCATAAATATGGGAGGATCTGTCATGTGGAGTTCTTGTCACAGGAGCTTGAGAGAGAAAGCTTCAAATAGATCCAAAGCGAGTCTTCTCTTTTACCCCTACATTTAGGCAGTAATGATGTCAACCAAAGCCTTCCCCACCCAAAGTTCATAAGAGCTAGAGGGGGAAGATAACTCTTCTGGTTGTCAGAGGGTGGCTTGGCTCACCTAAGCCTGGAGGGGCAGCATGAGTGGCTAGGCAACATGGACTGCACATCAGTCCATCCTGGGGTTGATGCTGAGGGACTTTCAGATGCATTGTTCGGCCACAAAGCATCTATGAGCTAACAACTGATATGATTCCCATTTATAGTCCAGGCAGTGAGGCTGGGAAGGGCCCTGTAAGCTGTTACAAATCGTGCTTACTCCATGTGGACTACCACGCCGACAGGGAGATGACTCTATGATCACGGCTAACAGGGGAAGGACATGAATTATCTATTAATTTTTTTTGATGCCAGTGACATACAAGTCCACACACAACCAGAAAGTCCCCGCCTTCTGAGACCCTGGATACACAAGGAGAAAAGCTGGGCTAGTGATAGGTTCCAGCCAACTCTGGAGGGAAGCAGATCCTCTTAAGTTTCTAGCAACATCTGGCCAGCAAGGAACAAGGGTCCCAGCAGCTCTGCGCTTGGGAGTTGAGCACCATTCCATTGTGGTGAGGTGAAGTTCAAGGAGCTCCCAAAGGCCAAGCATCTGACCCAAGATTCTCAGCCCCATGGGAGAGCCCATCCTTTCCCTTATTGATTCCCAGGGTCATGTGGTGAACAGTGGGTCAGCAGAAGAACTCAGAGAACTCAGCTGGGGCACAAATTATGTCATAGACTATGCTGATTGCAGTGGCCCAAGCTGGGGTTGGACAGATAACAAAGACCATACGAAATTAATACATTAATGAGACAATTACATAAGCAAAATGTTTTCCAATGGTATGTTTTTTCTTTTCTAAATCAAGAAATCATACAACTTGTGCCTATTTGCAAACCTCTAGCTCGGGTTTCCCAGGAAAAACAGTTCCAGGAGCCTCCTGAATGATGCCTGTGCATGTCGGGGGCACCCTCAAGATGACATCCCCAGCTGCATCATATACAGAGGTCACAGTAATTAGGAAAAAATATTCAGTGCTGATGCTCATGCCAGCTTTCTAAGAGATTCCATAGGGACAGATATTCCGAGTGGCCTTGAGGACTATCTTCTGAGAAATGAACACCGCCTCCCAGGAATATTGAATGGAAGCAAGAACTAAGGTTGGTCCAGACCTATTGTATCCTCTTTCTCATTATTAACCTAGCAATATACCAACCATGGAGGTTTTTGTTTTACACCAATGGAGAGGTTGTATTCTCTGTGAACCTGCTCAGAGCACATTCTAGCCCAGGCTTCAGGCTTAGTTACCTCCTCTCTAAAGTTGGTACCCTTGGTTAACATCTATGTGTGCTATGCCTGCAGCAAGCCATCATACACTGTCTCTTTACTACCTTCTCTAAGTGTTCTTCCGTGGTTTGCCCATAGGTCATCTTGGTTCTTGTTAGTAAAGTTTAATGAGCACAAATATACCCCTGGCTTGATGCCAACGTGCCCTGGATTAGTCCATAAAGCAATTTTATGGATTAGGAACTGTTATTGTTCCCATTTCAGAGTCAAGGCACTGACTCTGTTCAAGATCATGACTGCATGGCTGGGCTGGTGCACAGATATGCTGACAGTCATATTGTGAGTACTGTGACTCCAGACTTCCACAAAAGCTCATGAGCCTGTGTAGGACAAATCGAGCTTGGCAGCTGCCTGCCTGGTTCCAGGATCCTAGGATATATGTAGACACAGTCAGAGACCCAGATGAGTGATTCTCCTATATATACGAAAGCCACACATGTTTGCTGTCAGTTCTTGCTGTGTGCAAGAACCTGGTACAAGCAGAGGAAATCAATATTAGGATGGCCTCCTCCTGGCTCAGCTGCTCAGATATCCCCATAAGGCTTTAGGACACAGGACATGCTATCACGTCTATGTTAACTGGACATGAATCCAGTTAACTGACATGGTACCCCACTGAGTAATAGCACAAATGGGAAGTCCAGGGGTGTGCTAGAGGGGTCAAACTTTCCAGAAGGAATGGATTAGAAATGAAGGAGGTAGAATCCCCTAGGGTTCTGGGAGAGCTTGCATTCTTTAGGCTTGAGAGGAGGAAAAGGGGGGAGGGTGGTCACACGAGTGAAGACAGCTGAAGAAATTCAGAGTCCTTCAGAGGATGCTACTGAAGCTTGGAGCTGAAGTCACAGCTTAAGAAGGTCGTGTTGGAGTGATGGCTTCAAGATGCAAAGCTTCGGTCTGCAGATGCTCAGCTCTGCTGTTCCTGTTGCAGTGTAATCAAGACCCAGGAAGAATGCCCCATAGATTTTTTTCTAGAAGCATGGACATCAGACACACATTCTGCTTCTGTTACCTGGGATTTCCTGACCCTCTCTAGGATCTCACCTTTGTCTCTAAGTCATCTCTCTCTCTCTCTCTCTCTCCAAGTCTGAGGTTTTCTCATTCTCCAAGCCAGTACAGCTAAACAGTTATTAATTTAGAGTACCCAACCGAGCCAAGATGTCAGCAAATGAGGAAGTGGCCGCTGAGATAATCAATGAGTTTTGGGCTGAGATTATCCCATGAGTGTAGTTGCAGAACTGGGAAGTCTGATGTTGCCTGGAGCCATCAGCCAACATGTGTGGTTACAGAGTTGCCCAAGAAGTCTGACTGTCCCTTCCAGGATCTCTATGTGCTGAAGCTGTTGAAAGGTGAACAGGAATACCAGGGCTAAATGTGTCTTCATGATCAGCAAATTGGCTCTGCCCTCCCTCCAGGCTGGCATGCTTGACTGAGTCCACCAGCTCTTCTAGAGGCATACTGTTCTTTAATGACCAGCACAAGCTATTAACAGACACCCACCCCAATCTGCTCATTTTCGATTTTATGAGCTGAAGCGAGATAAAACCTAGAATAATATGTAAAGACAGATAAAGGCAGAGGACCAGATGTATTACTTCTTATAATGAGGTTTCTGCAATTTCTAGTTGGATGCTAATGTAGTCCATCATTTCCTTTTACTTCTGATGGACAGGATGAGCTCGTTCCTTCCTTAGGGGAGCAGGAGGGCTTTCAGATGATGGTCTGCTTTGGTGAGGGTAGAGTGCTAGCCTGGTCTCTTAGCTATCTAAGCCTTTCACCCACTGTCACTGTGTCTCCATTTTATCTCACCTATTTTAAGGCAAACTCTGGATGGCTCCAGGTAAAGCCCCCTCCCAGGCCAATCAGACCAGAGTAGGAAGGCTGAAATTTCAGAAGCGGTATCTTAAAGGGTAATCATATGAATGAACAAAACACCCGGGGACTTCTGGTGGCCCATAGTTTTGATCCTGCTTTTCCATTTTGGACAGGTCTCTGGTAGCCCACTCTAGCCTCCATCTCACTATGTAGGTGAGTATGACCTTGGACTTCTGATCTCCTGCCTCTGCCTTCCAAGGGCTAGAATTACAGCCAAGCTCCACCCTGGCCAGTTTATATGGTTCCAGGGACAGGATTCAGTGCTTCATGCATGGAAGGTGAGCACTTTACTTACATCCTCAGCCCCTGTGACCCAGCTTTAACTCCTGTGCTATGCTTGACATATTTCCCAGGATCCATGCTTTACCCTGCTTGCTAAAAGATTGGTTCCCTAGCCAGGATCCCCCTTCATTCCTTGACTTTAGGATGTGTGAAGAATTACTACTGAAACATACTTAAAAACCATGTATTGTGATGGTGTTCAGTCTGCCTCAATGGTCTGATGAAAAAACTGGGACCTTGGGGCAGTCTGAATTCCAATTCATTAGCTCCCACCCTGCCGTGTTCACAGACAAACACAATCATGCTGTATACATGCACAATCATGCATGTATACATGAGCACAAGTGAACATGTTTGTGTGCATGTGCCTAAGCTCTGTGACCACAAGGAGCTGCTTACTGTATCTATAAGGGGAGGGAGCAGACTAAGCCATTCCTTGTTCTGAGAGAACTCACTTGCCCACTCTCTATCTTGCAAGGTCACTGTCTCAATGGTGATGTCCTCTGTCCTTATCCCTAAGGGAAGTGAATGGCTCTCCTTTACAACTCCAGAGACCTCTGTTCACAGCATCACTGCAAGGCTGTCACTCAGGTGCAAGGTGAAGGGTTGATATGTCTACCTGCTATAGGTCTGCTATGTCTGCAAAAAGGTGGACACCTCTGATCATTTCTAAATTCTTGATGCACGGAACCCAGCACAGTGTGTTCTATAAGCACTTGTAGGATGAAGATGAATTTATGGAAGATGAATTTATCTTCCTCCCTCTGAAGATGTTGAAAATTTGAGTCAAACAGAACAGGATTGCTTGGATAGAAAGATGCACAAATTGCTGTGTGTGAAAGGTGGTGATGTTGGTAAAGCCTAGCTGTGAGGGGCTCAGCTAGATCCAGGCCTTCCTGTTCATCTCGTTGTCATAGGTAGGAGACACCTTACTACTGAGAAGCTCAGCTTTTTCTCTTCTCTCCACTGGTGGCATCCACAGTTGCAGCCCTGTACCAGGTGAGCTGCTGGCTTTGGACCCCGAGCAGCCAGCCACGTAGAATGAGTGATTCCCCAGGGAACATCTGGAAACATTCAGGCGCTTCTCTCACTATGCCAACACACAAGAAGCCAGAAAAGTCTTTGGAAGCCCCTTGGTCTCCCAGCACTGATGTGTGAGCCAGTGAGGGAAGCCCTGCTTTAGATGGGAGCCATCAGCCCTGAAGCGTTCAGATTCCAATTTGTAGGATTATCCCTGGGAGAAGGGTGTTTCAGGCAGACAGAACCCCTATTTCCTTGCCAGCAGGCTGTAGAAGAAACCAGATTCCCAGGGGTTCTATCCCCCAGCAATCATCTTGTGAAAGTAGTGGTGGGGTCTCCATGGTTCCCAGTGAGGGTCTTCTAGTAGCTGTTGTCAGAGGAAGGGTTCTCCAAAGAGCTTCTGCAAATGGCTTGGTTCTCATCAATCACTGAGATGTGACTAGGTTATAAAGACTCTGAACTAATCAAAGGATTACTGCCTGGCTGCAGTAACACTAGGGTGCTATTACTGGGAGGTAGGGCCTAGTTTAAGGATTGCAAGGGTGTGTCCTAAAAAGATACACTTGGGGGCCACTTCTTGCCACTGTCTGCTCCTTGGCCACCATGAGTTAAGCAATTCTGTTCCATGAGCTCCCTGCCATGGTAGTCCAGAGCTGTGGAGTCAGCAGATCTCAGCCTGAATCTCCCAAAACCACAAGGCCAAATAAACGTTCCCTCCTCCACAGTTTTACTTACAGGTATGTATATCATACTAATAAAAAAAATCTTACATGCTGGTTGAGCCAGAAGTCTGCTTCTAGGTTCTGATAGTGGAGCTTGTGAAGCCTACCCTCTAGTCCACACTGGTTCATCATGTTCTCCACAATGGAGTACAGAGAAGAGACTCAGTTACCAAGCTCTCAAAGTTTGAATGCACCCTACAAGGATTCTCTCTAATGCATTGTCCAGAATTCTCTTAGGCTGGAACACTTCCTGGCAAGACTAGATCCTAGCAGAAGCTGAGTCCGGAAGGCCACCACTGTCCAGACCAGGTAAGGCTGGAAATCTAAGTTTCCCAGTACCTGGAAAGCACCTGTTTAGAAGACTGGACACTCTTGGAGAACCAGCAAAAGACCCAGGGGCAGATCCTGGTCTCTCTGCTTAGTCAAAGGAAGTACACTTAATTCTCCCAAGCTCATTTCGAAAAACTGGCATGATTTGAGTCATTTAATTACCTGTGAAGGAACTTACCTTGTCAACGTGATTAGCGATCTCTATTAACCGGTGCTTAACTTTCTCCAGATCTTTTCCTTGCCTCTGAAACTTAACAATTTTAAATGCCAGTGTTAGTAACGGTAAGAATATCAGGATTCCTCTTCCCATGAACTTGGGTTGCTCTGGTGACTCCTTGTGCCCTTGGAGGCCCTCCACATTTACAGTGCAAGGAACTCACATTGTGCCAGGTACTTTCCCCTGTTGGGGAGTCTCTGTAGTCCCCTATTACTTGCTCAAGCCAAGGGCGCACAAGACAGTAACTTCAGCAACTCTTTCAGTCTCATAAATAATGGAGGCAGGGACATGTTTTGGCAAAGAGAAAATGGACAATGGGAAGGCTGTCTAAAGCCACTTTTCATATCATCAGCTTGATTTTAACTTCCTGAGAAATTTCTTTTATATTTGTTTTTAAACATTAAGTATAAGAAGCAAGAAAAGCTCATGGCAACATGTCCAAGGAGAATGGAAAAAAACTTAACTAATTCCCCATTCTCTCCTCTAAGCTGACCTTCCAGACTGGGAAGAGTTTTCTGAGAAACTGTTAAGCTGTATTCATTCATGTATGCTAAATGAGTTTAGGAGAAAAAATGTCACCAATTTGTAATATGTTAATGGGATGGTAAGAAACCATAGGGAAGAGAATCAGTCTAAAGAATATTGATTCAAAATGAATTGAAAGAAAAAAACCAATAGTACAAAGCCATTATCACAAGAGGGAGGGATTTCTTTACCATGTCTGTATAGCATGCATGCACTCATGCATTCATTCATTCAGATTAAAGACATGCCCAACTTTTCCCAAATGTCAGAATGGAATTTAAAGCCATCTATCACTCCCCTAGATAATTTGCCATACTCAGTTTAGCTACAGAGAAACCTGTGTTTTTGAGGGGTTCACTTTGCAATTATTTTTATTGCACTAGATAAATCTTAAAGGTCTATGCTTCCTCAGATCAGAAAAGCACTTTTGTTTTGTTTTGTTTTCAAAACAGGGTTTCTCTGTGTAGCCATGGCTGTCCCAGAACACACTCTGTAGACCAGGCTGGCCTTGAACTCATACAGATCAGCCTGCCTCTGCCTCTCGTGTGCTGGGATTAAAGGTGTGTGCCACCACTGCCCATCGAGAAAGTACATTTTTAATGCTCCAAACTTTTAAAGAACGTAGTAACAATGGAGGTAAAGCTAGTCCTACCTGGCTAAGCGCATCCTCTCATTTCTTTTTGAAACCAGTTTTCATAAGAAGTTTCATAGGTCCTTACCTCTCGGTTGTCTGCCACAATAACCAGCTCTACATACTTGGTCATCTTGAGGGTCTCTCTTTTATGCTGCCAAAAGAAAGTCAGAGTTTAGTTTTACTTAAGACTTCACTAAATGTTTCCAGAACAGTCACTGTACATGTCCGAAAGAAAGAAAGAAAGAAAGAAAGAAAGAAAGAAAGAAAGAAAGAAAGAAGAACCAACCACAACATTTAAAAGGAGGCCTCCTCTCCTGGGCTTTGTGAAATTGACTTCCACACCCAGGGATCTTTCAGAGGAGCCTCAACAGGGGTGATCTGGGTTCCACTGCCACGTGGGAAATCCTAAAAAGGGGTTTACGATTCTTGCTGAATTATTGGTTGTAGGTTCAAAAGAAGTCACGGCCATTTTTAAACAAAACGAGCACATAAACAACTCCAAAGAAGTTCTAGCAACACAGCCAGCAAAGGCTTGTTGTAGATTACATGAGGGTGTGAGGATCATTAAAGGCAGCACTGGAGTCCAGCCTGTCACTGGTGCTTCTTGTACTGTTATGTGTATATCTGTTCCATGATTTGAGGAAAGTGGAGGAGAACATACTTTGTAGAGAAACTGTGTGTGATTTTTCTGGGAAATGCTGGGTCCTTTTTGAGGAACCAGATGCTTGTGGCCAATCAGTTATACACATAGTTTGAAGCAGCAGACTGGGCTGATGAACAGAAGGGCAAAGGGGGTTGCAGAAAGACAAAATACAAAGGAGCAGGTAGAGTCCAGAAGAAACGGTATTTCTTAGAAGGCCTAGAAGATGACATGGGTGGGTTGAGATTGGCAAGAGTGGAGCAGCTGAGAAGAATATGCAAACTGTCCATCAAGGTGCAGGAATTAGACACTCAACAGTAGAGATACAGATCCAAACAAGATGGCCTCTGAGGCAGGTCATAACATTTTAATCAAGCTTCCTCAGAAGGCATTTGCACTCGTCTGTAAATTACTGGGAGGATCCCAAAGGCATTTTTTAGGGGAAATAAAACAATTCGTGGAGGGTGGTCTCAAAAATCAAACACTGAAAGCAAAAAAAGCAAAGCATTCTGTTTCCGTAATAACACATAGTTGGAGGAAGTGGGGGCTGGTCTCGTCTCGGATCCTCTCAATTGAAATTGCTGCTTTATGACTTAAGTCTAGTACAGGGCTTAAGCTGAAAACTTGATGTTACAACTGCTTGTCCAGACAAAAGCAAGAGGGATGAAGGCATGCTTTGAATCAGGTTTCCAGTCACATAATCCAGAGGGAAACATCTTTCATAAAACAAACCTCCAGCAGTCCAGAGTCTTCCAAACAGAATTTTACAAGAAAAATGTTTGTATTATAGTGGTGTTCCTGCTTGCTGCCCAGCTGTGCTGATTCATGAATTTAGGTGTCCCTTAAGAAATCTGGAAACCTCACGGAGGAAGGAAAATAAAGTACCATGAAAGGTATAATTTCTCATGCTTTTACGGTGCTGCAAGGAGAAACCATCAGGCTTGGTAACTGTATGCAGAGGCAGGCTTCCCAGTGCTAACAACGAACTCAGAAAGGCAAAAAGGTAGCCCCGGTGTGTGCTCAGAATGAGACACTTCTGGAAATGAGAGCATCTTGTGCCTTTTCCTTACTGAAGGGCCAAAGAAAATAAAAGCCTTCCCACCCTCCCTCCCCTCCCTCTGTGATATATGCACATGTGTTTGTGTGTGTCTGTGTTTGTATGTTATGCTCTTGTCGGTGTGTGTGTGTGTGTGGGGTCCACACACCTATGTGCAATGCAGATGGAAACCAGAGGTTGATGGTAAGTTTATTCCTCTAACCCTCTCCACCTTGCCTTTTTTTTTTTTTTTTTTTTTTTTGAGAAATGTTCTCTCAGTGAACGGGGAGTTTATCATTTCAGTTAGGCTGGCCTGCCCTCGAGTCCCTGGGATCCAGAAGTCCCCACTCTTCTGCCGGTGCTGGAGTGACAGGTGCACTTGGCTCTATACGTGGGTGTGGGGATCTGAGTAGAATGCACTTTACTGACGGAGCCATCTTCTCAGCTCCTAGGGATCGATTTAGTTTTCTCACTCTCCTTCCACTCCCTCCTAAAATACCCTGTTCAACCATGAACAGATTCAGCTAGTTATGCAGACAAAAACATGGTGGTGGAAATGAAGAAATAAATTAATCTCTCATGAAGAATTCTTCAAAAGAGCTCTGGTTGCTTAGGCATTTACACTTTTCAGACTGCGGAGGGTGAAATCTATGACCAGAGGACATTTCCAACTGGCCTTGGATCATCATTTAGAAAACACACAATCCCAGATAATGAAAACAAACACATGAACACAATTTTCCTGTCTCTGCAGTTTTCAGAGAAATCCACATTTTCTCATGAATTTAGAGAACTGCAAGCTCAGAGACAAGCTTAACCACATCATAATGAAAAGCCACAGGGGAGTGGCTGGCTCCCTGCTGAAGGAAGAGGCTTAAATTACCTCCATGTGATCTCTACCTATCTAGGCTGTCCAGTTTTTTTTGTTTTTTTTTTTTTAACATTTTAAATTTGTGATAGGGGAAGCAACATTGGAAACTGCTTGTTTGACTGAATTTTCATTCTGCAGGATTGTGAACAAAAGCTTGTTCCCAAACAAGAAGCCAAGTCTCTGAGAATGGCCCAACAGTTTCAGCTCCATGGTAGGGACAGAGTTGGGGATAAGGTGTCCAAGAGAGAACCCGTTCCTGGACCTCTGAATGTCAACCTAGCTAAGTTCCCAGAGTCTGCCTATCCCCTGAAGAGCTTGCTCTGATCTCTGGCACAGAGAGCTTAACTCAAGCTAAAAGAGCAAGGGGGACCAGGGTACTAATGGGTTTCCACGGCAACCCTGTCTTCTTGTGGCCAGAACCTTGGCAGAACATTTGCTCATCTCACAGTGTCTTCTGCGAGCTTGCTGTGTGCCATGTGATGGGTTAGGTACTAGAGATGTAGTGATGGACAGGACCACAGCCACTCACTGCCTTCATGAAGCAATTCCCTTCTTTGCCATTGGGATGTATGGCTTGACTTTCTTATTAGTAGCTTTAGCCTTAGGCTCTCTCACAAAGCCTCTTGAGGTAGCTGATAAAATCCTTTTCTGTTCTTTCTGATTGGTTTGACATGTGGTCTCATGTAGCCCAGGCTGGCCTCTAACTTACTATGGAGCTGAGGGTGACCTTGAACTCCTGATCTTCCTGCCTCCACCTCTGGAGTGTTAGGATAACAGGCATGTACCACCATATCCAATTTGTGAGGCCAGGGATAGAACTTGAGGCCTCACACTGAGCTACACCCCAAGCTCTTCCATTCCATTCTTGTATACACAGCCCATGGAGAGGGAAGGAGTCTAGGCAGATGAGCTGAGTACCAAGAAACGTCAGGATGGACTTAAAAATTTCCAGAGAGAAAACTATGACACTCCTGCCTTCCTGAAACAAATGGGGCTCTCACAGAAATCCAATATAGAGCCTTGTAAAAATGACAAATAGCTCAGCTTTATATGATAGCCAGCATGATCACTGAAATCGGATGGATTCTTGGTTCTCTGTGACGAAACATTGCAAACATCTGCAGAGAAGTCGAGACAGTTAACATTTGGGGGTTGGGGGAGTCAGGAAAACGCTGGAGAAGAGCAACTGTGCTTGGCACACTGCATAAACAAGATTAATTAGCTGCAGTTACATTGATTTTTTTAAAAGTATAGAATAAAGGCAGCATAGTGAAGCAAGTGATGGGCACGCAACTTGAATCTGTGCTCTGCCTGTTCATCACAAGAGTTCTCCAAAATGACCTTCCAGGTGCCTGCTACTCCCAAGTATTCTGCTTATTTGGAAATTATTTTTCCACTATCTTTATCAGATGCTCACAGTTTAGGTTAAGGACAATTTTTTCCCCTCATGATGGAAGACCATCACAAGAGCTTTTAGAGCAACAGCGGGAGTTGAAGTGAGTGGCACTGGCATCCCCGCCTTTCCTTTTCCGTTTAAAGGTCCATTTGTACTCCCATATTAGCAATACAGCACCATTAGGCAGGGTTTCTTATTTCTATCCATGTCAACATGACTGGAAATGATGGTGCCAATCATGGTTCTAGAGAGCTGTGTATGCTCAGAGAGTTAAAATATGGTCAGCAAGTGCGGAGCAAGTTTGTACTTCTAAGTGAAATGGGAGCACATTTGAGCATCATTTAAACTGTCAACTTATAAATCATGCAATGTGGGCAACGGGCATTCAACCAGGTCCTCAAAGCCAAGAGCATGGAAAACAAAATGCAAATGTTCTGCTTGTTTATGATGGGTGAAGCTTGGCTCAGTCACATCCTAGCTGGGGTCTGGACTCAAAAGCAGTGAAGAGTGAAGTAAATGAGAGGGACTGTAGAGGCTGTCTCCGATTCTAGCTCTTAGGCCTGTCACTCAAGAGAGGTAGGGCAGCAGAGGAATGAAAGAGAGACCCTTCCAGAGGTGAGGTGTTACTGTTGCTGGGAACATCACCCAAGAGTGCGTTTGTGTGTGTGCGTGTGTGTAGGTGCATGTGCTCATGTGTGCAGAGGTGTGAAGGCCAGAAAGCATCTTCAAGTATTCTCCCTCAGACACTGTTCACAGGCTGTTGCTTTTGTTGTTATTATTTGTTTATTTAAATACTTTTGTTTAGTAGTCTAGACTGGCTGACCAGGGAGCCTCAGAGATTCTCCAGTCTCCACCTTCCTTCCTTCTCTGCTGGGATTACAAAATAGCATCGGCATACATGGCTTTTAAACAAATTATACATATAGGTTCTAGAGCTCAAACTTGGGTATACGCACATGCACTTTAGTGACTGAGTTATTTCTGTAGTCTCATTTTGTTGTTATTTTGAAATAACAACAAACTGCATAACAAGAATGCCCTTGACCTCTTCATCTCCTACCTCCACACTCGACAGTGCTGAGATCATGGGGTGTACCATTGTTGCTGGTTTTTCTGGGTAGTTTCAATGGCCTGGAATTCAGACAGGCTCCCGCCCCCATCCCTTAAGCATCAATGCCAAGGTGAGCCCCAGAATCTAAAGGGGGAGCTCTTCTCTCTACGAGGAGGCAGAAAAAAGAAGTCTTGGGCATTATACATAAACAGTCTTGGGAACCATCATAGGGAAGATGGTTTTGGATCATATGACAGAAAACCTGAAGGCAGCTTAGAGCATTTGAGGGGAATAGATATTTGTACAGGTTTAAAGAGAGTGCTAGGAAGGGGGCAAAAGCACAGAACATAACTCTTATTGTTTAAACACAGAGGGTGCAGGACGGGAGGGTATAGTTCAGTGGTCCTACACTTGGCCTAGCATGCAGAAGGCCCTGAGAACAATTTCTAGCACTGCTGGAAAGCAAAAAGAAGAAAAGTGAATATAGATGAGTGGATAGATGGATGGATTAAAATGCACCAAGAGTAATCTTCAGAGAATGTTGACTATAGGGTGTACTATATAGCTCAAAGATGGGAAATACAAAATGCATTGAGAGATATGAAGAACACGACACTCTTGCTGTCCTTGGCATAGTATAGGGGATACCATATGTTTGATTTTTAAATATTTATTCTCAATAGGAAATAGGTAACATATGCAGACACACAGCAAAATAAAACGCCAACAAAAAAGGAAAAGGTTGATACTTTGAGCTCTGGTTATAATCTAGTGGAAGAAAAGACCCTTTACTCGTTGCCCACAAAGCTCCACTGTGGTCTCTACAGTCCATGTTATTGGCAATCAGTAGGCACCATAGGGCCGTGTTGTTACAGGTATTTTGGTAAATGTTGGTGAGGGGAGTCACCCTGTAGTATAGACTGTTGACAACTCCAGGGCTGCAGCTAAAATGGAGTCAGGGCAGGAGGTCAGACAAGGCTGGCTGCTGCGTAGTCCTGGAGGGAAGGACAAATGCAGGCAGCATGGGCTAAAGGAGACTTTAGAAACCCCCTGGAGAAGACTCGGTGGCCTTCTGCACATGCGGGTGGCTAAAGCATGTTCTTTTTCTGTATCATTCTGAGAAACTGTGGAACAGACCCTGGGTGATAAAACCTCAATATGGAGAACGATCCATGCCTGCTGTGTTGACCACCAGGGTACGCTACCCTGGGTTTACCCTGTTGTCACTGCCCATCATGACTTTGCTATCCTCTGGCCCTGATGATGGGACTTTCCTCGTCACACATTAATGAGTGTGATGTTTTTGCAGCGAAGTGGCGGAGATTTGAGTCTGTAAACATACTTTTCCCAGGACATCTCCTACCTGACAGGGAGTGGGGAATCATTCCATTCACAGGATGTCCAGCAGCAAGGTTGCTCCAGACCTCTAAACACTGCGTGTCCTCTCCTTCAGCTCTCAGCTCAAGAAACATGCACTTGGAATTCCTTCTTACCCTTCTTGTCCACATTTGAGAGGGCCTAGGGGAGACATCCTCCATGGTGTGGCTGGACTTGTTGTGATGCGACCCACACAGCCCTTGGATGTTCTTCATGTTCTCAGCTGGAACGAGCTTGTATCTGTCAGTGGTGTTTTCCATCGGTTCCAAGATGTAGGTTTTATTTTCAAACACAATAAGTCCCCTGTTGAAAAGGTAACACAGACGTTAAGGACAGTACCTTTTTATGGTGAAGAGAGATTTTTTAACATTTACTTTTACCCCTCTTTCTTTCTCAATGTGTGTGGTATGTGGTATGGTGTGTGTGTGTGTGCATGTGTGTGTGTGTGTGTGCGTGTGCATGTGTGTATGTGCCACACTTGTGTGGTGGCTTGAGGAGACCAGAAGACAATGTTGGTCCCCAGCCCTGGAGTTAGAGATGTTTGTGAGACAACTGATGTGGATTCTGGGAACTGAGTTCTGGTCCCCTTGAGTGCTCTTAGCCACTGAACCATCTCTTTAGTTCCCAAGATACAGTTTGTAATGAAAGAGAGAATAAAAGGGGAAATCCTGATTTTATTTATATTTTCAAGCCTTAGGAGTAAAGGACAGTTGTTTACTTTGGGTTTGTGCCATTCATTTTAAAAATTGTTTGAAAACCTGGTTTGGGATTTCACTTTTTTCAAATATTTTTATGGTGAAGAACAAACTGCATTGTGCCTGTTTTTTTTTTTTTCCCGTCTCAAAGATATATTACTGTGAAAATCTCACAAGAGTCTCTCAAAAAGAGTCTCACAAAAAGATCTGATGTGACAATAAGTGCATCTGAATTAGCAGATACAGCTCAGAAAGAAAACCTTCCCTTCTCTTTAAAAAGACACTTTCTGTTCTGAAATAATTTGTCCTGGTCAAGCCTACTTTCTAAATCTCTGAAGAGATTCAGATATAAAAATGGGAGAAGATTCATATTTAAAATTTTTTTCTTATTTAATCTGTGGGAGATGAACATGTCAAAACTCCCATCTTTACAATTTTTTAAAAATGTGTTCGCTTTACATCCCGATTGTAGCCCCCTCCCTTGTCTCCTCCAAGTCCCACCCTTCCCCTCTCCCACTATCCCCCTCCCCTAGTCCTCAGCAAAGTCCCATCTTGGAACCGGCTGGGGACTGAGTGTGAAGTATCCCCCACAGGCTCATGTGTTGTAACACTGGTTCCCAGCTTGTGGTGCTGTTTGGGAAGGTTGTAGGACTTAAGGGGGCAGAGCCTTGTGGGAAGAAGTGGGTCGGGAAGGGGGGACTTGAGGTTGTATGGCCATCCCTACTTTCTGTCCACTCTCTACTTCCTGATTATGGTATAATATGGCCAGAAGCTTCTAGCCCCTGCTGTCATGCTCTCCCATCATGCTGACTGTATCCCCTTGAACTATAAGCGAAAGCAAACCTTGCCTCCCTTAAATTGCTTCTTGTTGGCTATTTTCCCATATTAGCCAGAAAAGTAGCCAATATAATTTCCCAAACATTTTAGCTAACCCTTGGGTATATGGTGGGCTAGCCTTAAGTCCACCGAGGAGCTCATTTTTATCTGTGTGTGTGTGTGTGTGTGTGTGTGTGTGTGCGCACTCATTTGGAGGTCAAAGGTCAATTTTAGGACTATTCTTTGATCACTTTACACTTTATTCTTTGAGGCAGGGTCTTGCAATCAAACTCAGGGATCATCTATGGGCAGTCTTACTAGATAGCTCTGTCTGGGGAGTCACATGTGTACACATTCAAAGGCTGGACTTGCAGCTGCTGTTTCCATCAGGCATTTCCTTGGGTTCTGGGCATCTGAACTCCAGCCTTTTTGCTTGAACATCCAATGGAAGCCCTTTATGGAATCATAAAGGAACACTGTGGGAGAGGCCATGTCCTGTGGCTGGGCAAGGGGCTTTCAGTGCCTGGCAGCTCCAAGTTCAAGGTCCAGCTCCTATGCTTCCTAGCTATGTAAACTTGTTTAGGCTCCCGAGTGTTCTAAACTTGCTTTCTTCACCAGCACAAGGCAGATAAACTAACTTTCTGTCACGATTGCCAGTGACAGCACTCAGTGAGACCGTTTAGCCCCACAGATGGCTAAGTTACTGTTTAAATTGTGGCATCTCTTATCCTTGTGTAAGGACAGATCCACACATCAGGCTGCTGTTGATGGGTTATTCCAAGCACTGACAATTTTAGCCAAATCTTTCCTTTCTTTTTTTTTTTTTTCAAATCTTATACTTTGTGAATATATCCTACCCACAGGAATGCTGGCCATCTGTTGCTCCCTGAGATTAAATGCAGCATTCATAAGATAAACACCCTTCTGGGAATGACAATGACCAAAACAGAACCCTGTGAGCCAACAGTTTAGGCTTGGAAATAAAAGCATAGAGTTTTAAAATACATGGACAAGGGAACTCTGCGTAAGAGGAGCTTAAAAGTTGGGGAAACAAAGAGACCAGGAGTATCTCCTAATTCCCACCTCAGCCCCCAGGACCCACTTGATCAATGTTACAACCAACTTTCTCTACCACCTGACCACCAACTACCTTCCTGTGCTATTGGACCTGGACTCAGTGCTGCCACAGATGCAGAATCCAACCATCTCCAGCCAACTGGGCTAAAAAAGGCCTTGTCCAGAAAACCTACAAAAATTGTGCTAATGGAGATTTTTATCGACCGGGTCCCCAGAAGACTGCCGCCAGGACCCCATTAATGTCCCAGTGGGAACAGTGAAACAGTGGGAGCCAAGTGCAAGCTCTAGACAGTGCTTTGGGCACCGCACAGCCACTCCTGCTGAGGCCCTGTGAATTGAAGCAAGGCAGCTGCCTGAAGATTGCCTTAGCTATCCCCAGCTCACAGAGCAGAGCCAAGAAGCTCATTAGGCAAACTCGGTGTAGAGGTGGGGCTAGAAACTCTTGGGAGAACAGGGCTGAAAAATCAACATGGAGGATAGCTCAGAGCAGCACAAGGAAGGCAAGGCAGTGGATCTGTCGTGGGAGACAAAAATCAACATCCAGGCCGCCGGCTGCGTTCTCTTAAATCTCTGCTGCGTTCTCGGCCCTCTGCAGTCATTCCTTATCCACGTATACCCCAGGCGGTGTAGCAGACCAGCACCAGCCCCCATGCTTATGCTGGTTACTCTCTCTCTCTCTCTCTCTAATCTTCCCCTGTCCCCTTTCCTCCTATTGCTACATCTCCAAAAGCTCAGAGGCCAACCTGGCTTATGATGTCAGAGTATCCATCTTTATATCTGCCACCTACCATTAACTCTCCACTCCTTTCCCCTGCTTGCCTCTATTACTCCTCATCCTCCTCTGTGTGTGTGCTCTCCATGTATGCCTACTCTTCTGTTTTCTTTAGTTTTAAAAATGTAATATGACACAGAGAGCCTCTTTTCCAGTCTTGTCCAGTCAGTGTTCTGTGTCCTCTTGTATCTGCGTCGGCTCCCCTTTCCCTAGGTTTGGGGACTTTCTTCTGTGGTTATTTCCTTCTGTGGAATAGTTTTGTCTTTGGCATGACATTCTCCTCATCCTTCTGTGCCCATAAGTTGTCATTTTTACCCGTTTGTGGTGTCCCTTTTCTCTGTTTCTCATCTAGCAGCCAAATTGCTAATCACTCACTGTGAGTTCTCCCTTGTTTCTTTTACTTCCACCCACACCCACAATCACTAACATGTTAGTATAACCTGTACTAGTTAGGTAGTATACCATGGTACTATCTTGCGGTCTTTTACTGTTAGCAAGTGTCTGTTCTGTAGTCACCTGCTACTCTATTATCAGAGTAGGCCAACGACTGGATAGTGGCTATTCCTGCACTCAGTATCGGCCCACAGGGATGGACTAACACCAGAACCTAGTGCCTACAACACCAGTATGACACAGGGAAAGCTCATCTACCATGGCTCTACTGAACCTTGTCTCTACTGAACTCTGAATCCCTTCATTGGAAGAAGAGAGGTGCCCCAAATTAAAAAAAGGGCAAAAATCTTAACCAACCATCTAGCATCACATGGGCAGGTTCAAGTACAAAAACAGAAGTAACCTGAAAAATCAGGACTGCATGTCTCCTCCCAAACCAATGGGTGAACAGGTGTGATTCCTGAGAAGGGCTTAGACAAGATTCTAGTCACAGAAGTCAAAGGAATGACTATAAACATGTAAAAACAACTTATGGAGGATGTAAATGTCTTCCAAGAGAACACAAACAGCTGACTCAATAATGAAATCAGTTAAAGATATAGAGACAGAAAGTAAAGTAATACTGAAGTAAAGAAATACTGACGACAACTCAACTGAGATGATGATGGAAACAAAAACACAACAGATAAAGTGAAAAGGTCAGGGTGAAGCCTCCTCACCAGCAGAATGCATCATAATGGGATAGCCGGGTTTGAAGACAAAATGGAGTAAGTGGATCAGCTCATGAAGATCAATGATAAATTTCAAAATGGGTGGAACATGCAAGAACTTGGGGACACCACAAGCAGGTAAAAATGACAAATTATGGACACAGAAGAAGAATAATTTCATGCAAAAGGTGAAACTATTTCACAGAAGAAAGGAACCACAGAAGAAAACCCCGAAATCTAGGGAAAGAGAAGCCGACCCAGATACAAAGGTGACACAGAACACTGACTAGACAAGACTGGAAGAGGCGCTTCCTGTGTCATAGTATAGTCTAACACCAGAATGTACAGAAGAAGTACATGGAAAGCTTCCAAAGAGGAGAGCCAGGCCACAAGGAAAGATAAGACCATTAGAACAACGGCTAACTTTTCAGTCAAAACCATAAAAGCACAAGGGCTTGGGATGAGGTATTTCAAAATCTAAAGAGTCACAACTTCCAGCCCAGCTTCATATAACCTGCAGAGCCATCTATCATAACAGGGTGAAAGAAACATTTTCCATGATAAAGGCAGGCTAAAGGAATTCATGGCCACCACAGCATCCCTACAGAGAATGCTGCAGGGAATACTTGGGGCTGAAGAGAAAGATAAACACATTCAAGAGGCTAGCAGAGAAAAAAATAAATGATGCTAAAAAGAAATTAAACAAAAGAGGACTAAGAAATCCTGAAACCTCACACAATCAATACGAATGAGAGATATACCTCTGTCTGCAAATAGTCTCAATTCACCCATCAAGAGCTGTGGTCTAGAAGAATTAGAGAATAGAATTCTTACTTTGCTCCCATAAGAAATACACCTTATGACCAAAAAATAAACATCACTTCAGGGTAAATAGATGGAAAAAAGTATCCCAAGCCAATGCAACCAAGAGGATGAAGGTGTTGCTATCCTAATATCTGACTTGTCAGTTCTTGTCAGAGGAGATAAAGAAGGTCACTTCATGCTGACCAAGAAAACTACCCAAGAGAAAACACAGTTCTAAACATGTATGTCCCAAATGAAGGCGCATCCCTGTTTCAGGAAATAGATACCTCTAGATCTAAAGTCACAGATTAACTCCAACACAATAGTAGCGGGCAGCTTCAACAGCTCACTCCTACCCTTAGACACACCAACTGGGCAAATACTAATAAAGACGCACTGGAATTAAATGACATCAGCTGTTTTCTTGAATTCTACCTTATTTTTCTTCGAGGGTGGTGGTGGTGGGGGACAAGGTCTCTCAGTGAACCCAGAGTTTGCTGATTTGGCTAGACTGGCTAGCCAGCAAGCCCCGCTTGCTATTTGCCTTGACGCCAGCCAGCTGGGGGCTGAGAATGAAACATGGCACGGTGCTCTAATCATGAGAGAGAAGCCAATCTCTGAAAGTTTTTCTACTTAGTGGAAACTTCTAGAAACTTTTACTTGGTCGTAAAAATGTTCTCATATCTCCTTTTATCTTTTAAGTCATCCAAAGGCCAGATGTTGAGAAACAGGGGTGAAGGCCTTCCCTTTTGCTCCACACAGCTGGCAGCCTACAGCACAGTGTAATTAAATAATTGCTTTGGACTATCTTGGGTATAATTAATCATTTAGCTGTAAAGATCTCTGGAAAGAGCAGTCCAAAACTCAAGCACTCAAGGTTTCTGAGGCATAGAAATGTGATGTTCTCACAGCCCTCTCTGGCCCCAAGTTAGATAAGGGAGGCAATTTGTTTTAAGCTGGATGTCACAAATGTTTGATTATAAACTTCAAGTTGGAAGAATCTCAGAGTAGAGAATTTAAGTCCAGCAGATTTTGAAAGTAGGAAAAGTTCTATCCGCTCCATATCTCAGGGAGGAAAGGCCCAAAGAAGATATGCCAGTGTTTGGAAAATATGGAGATTGTAGAGTTCTTGGACTCTAGCCTCATTATACCTATTACTGCACAGCTGAAGCTCCAGCCATTATCCCCAGTGTCTTGGGTATCCAGGTAGCTCATGGAAGATCCGGAGAACCAACCCTGACCTGTGTATCTGTGTATCTTGTGTTTCCTGGTACACCCTTACCCCCCTCCATCAGCACTGGTTTGGCAGGAATGAGGGTCCCAGAACAGAGACAAGAGTAAAGAAGCTGGAAGGCGAAAAAGGCGGACCAGAGAGATGAGTGGCTGTAATGAAAACTAATGGTCTTTTCTTAAGATTTCAAGTCTGGGGCTGGGAATGCTGCTCAGGTGGTGACGGGCTTGTCTAGCATGCGTGAGGCCCTCTGTTCATTCCCTTCTTAGTACCATGTCAGCTGCGTGTGGTGGTGAACAGCTTGGGAGATAGAAGATGAAGCTGGGATTAAGGCAATCCATGATTGCACAGATAATCTGAAGCCAGCATTTGGCTACATGAGACCATGTCAGAAACAAAACAGAGTAAAACAAACAAACAAGCAAACAAGCAAGCAAACAAACAAAGCTCCACAATATGAAAATATTTAAAGTATTGTGTTTTTTTTTCCCCTTGAGTGGACATGAAGAGGAATTTATCAAATGAATAAATTGTCTTTGTGAGGTTTCACTGGTAAAACACATCAGAGCTATATTCCCTTGAGGTTAGGGTTTTGTCTTGAAAATTCAGACTCTAGTCTCTGAATCAAGGGTGCATTCATCAATAATGCAGCTTAATGCTATTGTTTTGATCATTTCCTTATTAGTCCTGGACAAGAAGGAAAGTAGCACCTGGATCCTGACTACGTGCAATAAGACAACAACAAGGAACAATGAGGAAGAACAGACTATATCTGCCAGTTCAGTGCCACACTGAGGAAGGACTTTTGGTCTCTGTATCATGCTGTCACTCACAAGATAGAAATGCAGTTGGCATAAAATTTCATTTCAATCCTCTTTTCTGGAGGAGCTCATGGGTAAAAGCAATATCCTGCCTCATGTATGTTTGATAAGCTGCAATGGCAGCAATATCAGCTAATATTAGCAATATTAGCATAGGCTCATAGAACCAACTCCCATGTGAATATCTCATGCGCAAACAAAACATTGCCACCACAATCACATGCCAAGTACTGAGTCAGGTACAAAGCCAGCCAGCCTGTGGCTCCTGCTTCAAATGCACTGTGCCACAAGTATGAGGTGCATGCCAACAATGGTGAAGAGGAAACTTTTACAAAGCCTTTAAAAATAGTTATTTACTGGTTGAGTATCCTTGGTTGGAAAGACCAACACTGTTAGTCCCAGGCATTTAAAAATATATTTATTTATTTTTAGTTTTAAGTGTATAGATATTTTGCCTACGTGTATGTCTATATGCAGTTCCCACAAAACTAGATGAGGGCTTCAGAACCCCTGAAATTGGAGTTACAGACTATTTTTAAGTACCATGTAGGTTCTGGAAGCCAAACCCCTGCCATCTGCAAGAACAATAAGTGCTCCTAATTGCTGGGCCACCCCTGTAGCCCTCTTCACCTTAGACACTTTGGATATTGTATCTTCAACCCATCCTACCTCAACAACAACAGCCAGAGCTGTCACTGTGAAGAAACTGTATGTGTGAAGAGACAATTTGAGGTAGGTCCCCTTTTTAAGTGACAGCTTCATGAAGAAAGATCCTGTATATCATTAGTTTTAAGGGGTCAAACAACCCTTTCACAGGGGTCACCTAAGATAATAAAATATATCAGATTTTTATATTATGATTCACAACAGTAGAAAGATTACAGTTATTGAGTACAAACAAAATAATTTTATGGTTGGGAGTCACCATAACACAAGGAACATGTTATGATATCCAAAATGTCTGGGGATCAGCGGGCTGGAAAGATGGCTTAGAGGTTAAGAACGCTGTCGTTCTGGCAGGTGATCCAGGCTTGGTTCCCAGCACCTACATGGTATTAAAGGGTTTCAGCATGAGGGAGGTTTGAGAAACACTAGTTTAAACCATTTCAATCATTTTTTTTTTCCTTCAAAATATTGGCTTTTACAAATATTGCCTCTACCTAATCTCAGATCAGTTCATCGTTTTCCCCCAAGACAGTGGGACCCACTAACAACCACTCTGTACCATCCCCTGTGCACAAACTCCAGGACCTTGAATGTATTGTCTTCTCTGGTATTATTATAAATCCTGTTTGATCAGATGGCACAGGCCTGTTTCACTAGTGAAGTGATGAGAGGCCAAGGATGCTCTGAGGGTCAGAGATGTCTTAAAGGCTGAACTCTAGTATCTTTAACTGCCCCACTCTGAGCAAGAATTTTTGAAGAGGTAATTAAAACCCATCTCTTAAAATGACATTGTTCTGAGAGTGAGCCCTAGCTCTGGAGACGTGTCCTTACAAGAGACAGAAGGCAACAAACTCACAGGGAAGAAGACAAAGTTCAGATGGAGGCAGAAACCTTGGAATGACCTGTGCACAAGAAAAGGGATGCCAACAATCAGTAGAGGCCACTGGCAGTGAAAGGAGAGGCACAGAGAAGACATTTAGTTTCTCAGCTGAGACATACAGTCAGATTTCTTCAGATAGAACAGTTCAGTTTGTCAAGCTATAAACGATAATATTGCATATTGCATGCACATAGTGCTTACCCAACAACAGCTGTATTTGTCTAGATTCCCAGTGGCAAATTATTGTTTTGATTATGGTAGTTATGAAGCTTAGTCTTTATCATCAACATGACTGGATTTCAAATAGGTTAGGCGACACACCCGGGGCTTTAACTGGGGGAAAACTCACCCCAAATGTGGGTGGCAGCATCCCACAGGCAGAGGTTCAGGCTGAATATAAATATGAAAAGAGGAAGAAAGACAACTACCAGCATTCATCTCTCTCTGCCTCCTGATTTGGAGGCAGTGTGACCACTTGCCTCGTGCCTTTGCCATTATGGCTAGGCCTGTCCTTGCTTAGCATCTCTCACCATGATGGCCTGTAGTCTCAAGCTGTGAACCCAAACCAACTCTTCCAGCTTTAAATTTCTTTGGTCAGGTGTTTTGTCACAGTAGTGAAAAAAGTAATTAAGACAGTGGTCACCCTGCAGTCCAGGAATGATACCAATTAAGAACCCATAGAAAGGAAAGCACATTGAAGACTATTTTCAAATAGCACGGGGAAAGAAACCTCTTATGCATTTATTAGGTAAAATTTAGTGCCATATATGTCATATTATACAATTAAAACCAAGACAAAACTTTCAGAAGTACAATAGTGTGTGTGTATGTATAATAGGCACATACAAACATCCTATCCTGATATTTTAATTTTTTTTTGTGTATGGTGCTCAAACTTAGAGCCTCATGGATGTTAGGCAAGAGATCTACCATGGATTTACCCCTCCACTCCTTGTATTTAGTTAAATTTAAAAAATCATCTTGTGCTGCCTCTCACCCCTGAAATTCCTCTGATAGAAGTTCCTGTCTACAGCCAAGGACTGTACAGATGTGCCAGGGATGTTTCCCACAGTGAAGGTGCTTACCACAGGGCAGGAAGAGCCAGAGGACAGAATGGACACACAGGATATGGACAGGTATTTGTGGAGGTCCAACAGTTCTGTAGGAGCTGAGACAAGTGAGCACATGCCATCCACATGGTTCAGGATGGAACTGGACTGGATGCAGGCTTCATGGAGAGGTGTCCCTTTGATTTAGCCTTGATGGGAGAGTGAACTTTACAGATTCCAACTAAGCCCAGGCAGGAGAAGGCAAGGATGGCATCAACAAGACACACACATGGGACATGCTCAGGACACAGCTAGGAAACAGCATGGCGGAACAGGCAGTTCCCTCAGAGAAGAGGACGTGGAGCTAAAAAACAAATGCTGGTCCAGGGCTGGGGAAGTCTTCAGTCAGTGAAATGCATGCCATGCAAGTATGAAGACCTGAGTTTCAGATGCTCACATAAGGAGAAACTGAATGTGGCTGTATACACCTATACCTCAAGCAGTGGGGAGATGGAGGTAGGCGGATCTGGAGGCCTCGCTGACCAGCTAAACTGGTGAGATCCAGGCTCAGTGAGAGATTGTGTTTCAAAAAATATGACACCCAAAGAAGACACCCAAAGCCCACCTCTGACCTCCACATGTGCACACATGTGCATTAGTACTCCCCACACATGTATACACTATACTACACATACACACATGCATGTGCACATGTGGTTTCTTGGTCTAAATTGTACAAGAGGAACAACTATGAATCTATGAACTGAGCAGAATTGTACCCATCAATACCGACAAACAGTGTGGAGACACACTTCTGCAAACTGAGGATGCCAACATATTTCCATGCCCTTGGGTCTCCATGTGTCCAAAATACACCATACTCAGCAGAAAATTTGCCCCTATTTTCCTTCCTAATGTCTGTCATGCTGGTGCTACTATGGATAAATACAGTTTTTCTTTATTTCCAGCCCTGATCGATTCTTCCTTCAGGGAGCTGTAGATTGGATACAGAATTCTGCCTCTCTCATTGAAAAATAAAGTTGACAGCATGGGTCTGTGATTTCTCTGTTGATGAGTGACCTGTGTTGGAGTGGCCAAAAGATCTGGGAAGGAGGGGGTGTCAGGAGCACAATCACAGTGACTACAGAGCATTCTTCAGCTTGTTCTGGAGTCTGTGGCGAGTGACGCGGAGAGGCATGCTTTCCAGAAGCTGGGGGTGGGAGGTGGGTGTTGATGCAGTCAACGCTCTCTGGGTGACTTTACTCTATGGGGATTACCTATGCCTTTGTAGGAGTCTGTGGCATTCAGGCAGTGTGTGGGAATAGATATTTAGTGGGCAGCAGAGGAAAGATGAAGCATGTGGTGGCTGAGTGGCATGCTGGGTACCTGGGCAGCTGGCTCCTTAAGGATGTGTTGTGCAGCTGTTTCCTCTGGGTTGAGTATGATAACTGCTGTCAGTACTCCCTCATGGAGAAAGGGGAATGAGCATGGGACTCCCAGGGCTTGAAGGTAGACAACAGAAACCATATTCTTGTAATCCTAGCACTAGAAAGGGCTGTGGCAAGAGGATTAGGAGTTCAAGCAAGCCTTGGCTACACAGTGAGTTCTAGGACAGCCTGGGCCATGTGAGATCGTGCTCAAGAAGTAAAAGAGCAAAGCAGAACAAAACAAGAAGGTAGACAATGGGCCCTGGGTTAGGAAACGCTTCTGTGCAGCAGTCTGTTAAGTTGTCCCAAGAATTTTCCTGTGGTGCATGAGTCACCCATGTTCCTGTAAGGTACGTGCATATATTGGTTCACCTAGCTGGACAGGATTGGGAGCCTTTCTCAGGTCTATGCATGTCTTCACTATCTGGGCTGCATAGATAGTTCTTTATACACCCCCAGGAGAGGTCCCACAAGGGAATCTTACTCTGGGAACCCCCAGCCCAGTAATTCTAGATAGTCATTGTCACTAGTCCATAAACTGTTTTATTAAATGTGGTTACCTTGTTCTCTTTACTCATCTAGAGTTTGATGGCCTCATAGAAACCTCCTGGCAATTGGGTGCCTCCACTGTCGAGGATCTCAGTGTTGATCCACTATGGCATCCACAGCATCCCTGGCTTTTTTTTCTTGTTCTTCTTGATAATGTTCACCATTGCTCTTGACACTGCCACTCCTTTCCTATTATTTGCCTGCTTCAGCCTGGACACGGTATGGACACATAACATTTGGGCCAGAGCATCTATCCATGTGCCACTGTGGCTGTCCCAGGGATGGACAATAATGGAGTCAGCACAGTTAAGATACACCTGGGGGATGCTTGCTAAATTTGAAGGAGAGGTCCTCATGCTTCCACTTATCCGCCCCCTCCATGCCAGGATAGAAGCTTACTAGTGCCAGCAGCTTCTTTGCCATATGATATAATTTAGTATGCTGTGACAAAAACCAAAAACGTTCATTGTGGTCTAAGAGCCAGTCCCCCGCAACAATAGTTTACGTAATCTCCAATGTAATAGTGTTAGGATTGGGGCTTTCTGAGAGATGAGAAGTTTGGTTAAGGCTGTGAGGGAAGGGTCACAGGAAGTGTTCCCCAAAGTAACCAACACTGGAGCTTCCTACCTCCACACATAGAGAAGGAAGTCATGTGAGTATACATCAGAACAGTGCCAACCTAAAGCCTGGAGATGAGCCCTTAGAAGTAAACCTATCATATCGACACTTTGCGCCTAAACTCTGGAACTGTGGAAAGTGTGAGTCACCCACTCTGTGGAATTTTGTGTGGTAGTTCAAGCTGAAACACTGTCTCAGGTTATACTTACGAGCATATGTGTGTATATATATATATATACACACACAAATATGCATCCAATAACAATTAGTGAAGCCATGGATTTGAAGGAAAGCATGGAAGTTTATGAGAGGGTTTAGAAGGAGGGATGAAAGGGAGAAATATCATAATTATAATCTCAACAATAAAAAACAAACAAAACCTTTTTAAAATTTAAAAACAGCCAGGCAGATCAGACAATGTCTTAGAATAAACCAGTACAGAAGAAAGTAGAAGATGGAGTTAGAGAGAAAATCAACTCTGACACCGCTATTTGATCCTCAGTCCAATCTTGCCTGAAGCCCTTTGAACTTTTCAATGGCCAGGGTTTGCCCTCCCATCAGGTTGTTTATCTTTAAGCCAGTTTGAGGCCATCTTTTTCTTCTTCACACACACTGACTTTAACATAAAGTGGAAAGCCAGAAAGAGCCACCTTTAACAAATGGCTTCTGGACAATCAGGTCTTTTCAGGCTCCAGAGAGATGCAATGCTGCATGTGAACTTTTATGAGACACATGTATGAGAATCAGTGAGTCCCGGAGTGCTGCAGCTCCCTAGCCCACGGATACGTTCCCAGAGTGAAAGGGCATCGGACTGCCCAGGAGGCTAGGATGGCTGGTCACAGGGGGACGCAGGTATGCCTCAGTACAGCTCACTGTGCTCATTTTCAAACTTCTCTCCCCCACGAACCTCATCACTTCAGCTATCGGCTGTATCCTCACCTTAAACCCCCGCGGGTGGAGCTCAGGGCAAATGAGCTGTCCACAGTCCTATAGCTGGCTTGCTGCCGGATTACTGTGCTTCAGGCAGTGGTCTCTCAGCCCACCTACCCTCAATGGCTATTCACCTTCACCCCACGTACTGCTTTCCTGGCTGGGGAGTGGAAGGGAAAGTCATTTGGAAGCAGCACAGGGTTGTAGAGTCCAGCCTCCCCTCATGCTGCGGTTCTCTTCTGCCAAAGGCCCCACAACCTCCCAAATCAGCACCTCCAGCTGGAGACCAACTGTTCCAACATGTAAGTTTTTGAGAGACATGTCCTAGCCAAACCATAACACTTTATGTAGACAAGGTTTGCCCTCACTTTGTCACTGAGCTCTGCTTATACCCGTGAGATCACAGGATGTCTCCCATAATCCTGATTTCTATGAACCGGGGCCATTGTGCCCCTCCAGTGCTCTGCTTGTATCAGACCTCATCACCATGCTCTTTCTACTGTCCTCTCTGATGTTTTCTTCTCCCACTGCCTCTCTTTGCTTTCCAGCCACACCAGCCACACTACTGCTTCTGCCCTGGGCTGTGTGCGTGCTTCTTCCTGCTTCCCACCAATGTCTGTGCTTTGCTTTCATCTTTGCATCTTGGGCTACTTCTTTTCCTTCCATCCTTTACATCAGCTTTGCTTCTCTCTATGAGGCCCTGTGTCACTCACTCTCTGTCCATTGCTCCCTCCTGGGAGCCACTCTCCGAGGAACACAGCTTATTTACTTCTGTGTCCTCAAGGCACTGAACAGCACTGTGGACAGGGTCACGAAGCGCAAAGCACACATGCAGTGTGTGTGTGTGTGTGTGTGTGTGTGTGTGTGTGTGTTGAGGCTGTGGTAATTGCCTCTGTGCGTTTATTTTATCATTTGCGGTGTGTGAACATGGTAGGCTATTGATGGCATGTGTGTTGTATGCATTATGGCATTTGTGTGTGTATATGTTTTGCTATGTGTCTGCATGCTGTGGCGTGTGCCTCATTCCCCACAAACCCTTACAGAACTCACAGAGATGGCATTTACTGCAGACATACAAACCACAGTCTCACGCTGTCATTTAAGCTGGTGTGTTTTCTAGGTCCTTCTTTCCTCCCTCCCACAGAGCCTCACTCTGGGGTCCTAGCCCACACTTCTTGGGATTTGAGGAAACAAGCTGGCAGTTCACAACACACACAGATATAATTTAAAAAAAAAGAAGGAAAGAAAAAAGGCAAGAGTGGAAATTTATCAGACAAGTAGCTGCTCCAGGGAGCATGTAAGAGTGTACTGGTGCTGACTGGCTGGGAGCTGGAAGGACAAGGCTCTGAGTGGGTCATCCCAGGGTGACAGAAGCACATCATTTCCTATGTCCATAGGTCATCTGGGAGACCCTGCCCAGGTGGGCCTGAAGTCAACTTCATGGTTGATGTTAAATTAGCTTTTACTCTTCCCTGGCGAGAATGAGGACTTAAATCTGTTTTGACTAAGCCAGACCCTACAATGTTAATAAACAATGTCCTATCTTTTAGCACTTGGAAGTTTTAAGCCTCGGGCAATGCCTGTGTGTGTGTGTGTGTGTGTGTGTGTGTTTTCACTTTTTGGTGGTGTTGGAGACTGGATCTGTGGCTTTGTCTAGCTAAGCATTTTTACCATTGAGCCATAGCCCCAGCCCCAGGCTGTGCTTGGGTGCTGAAACTCAGCCAGTTCTGTGGTTCTCAGGCACCTAACCCAACATCCAGTCTGAGAACAAAATTTAAAGAGGGGAAAAATGACAGAGAAGCTAAGATTCTGGGTCGGCTGTGCTGTTGCTCAGGTTGAGGAGCACCTGTGCTTCGAGACCACAGCGTCTGCTCTCAGGGCCTTTGAATGAATGCAGAGAGACAGAGGCGGTCCATGGGCAGCTAAATAGGTGTTCCTATGGTCACATCCACCTACCTGAGACCAGAGCAAGTGCTGAGGCTGACCACGGATGCAGCATCTCCTTGCACATGTCCATGGTAGTAACAATGGTCCTGGAAGGGAGCAAGGGGAAATCAATCAGAACAACCCAGCTTCCTCTAATCCCCTCTCCTTGCCTTAGCCATAGGACATGTCACACTGTGTTATATAGTAGTCTTACTGATCAATGCTAAGCCTGATGTGACTGGCCAGAGTCTATGGTCAGTGAGAATATCAGATCTGCTTAGAGATTATCAGTAGGGTTTTGATATGCCTGATTGGCCTCCATGCTCACCTCTCTGTCACCTGCCTCCCCCTCCTCCCCCAGGAAAGCCTTGATGGCCACTGTAGTATAAAATGCATCAGCAGAACAAATCACACTGACATCCTTGGTTTACCCTCATGTAAATTGTCTCCAGTAATGAGATGAGGAAACGGATGGGGTATTTAAGCACACTGTGAAAGGCAATAAAACCAGGCCTGAATGGATGGCTTAGGAAAACAGCAGAGCAGAAGGGGCCTGTGAGGAAATGAAGGAAGAGATCTCACAGAGTAACCTATATTCAGCTCAGCGGGAAGGTCACTGAAGGAGGTCCCAGAAGGAAAAAAAAATCCCTGTTGAATACCTACAGCATTTGTAAAAGGAAGGGCAGAACAAATGTCTTCTAGGAAGACAGACAACTGCCCAGATTCAAGGTTAACTGTGCTGTTGAAAAAATGTCGAGTCACAGCTCCAATTAAGCAGCTGATTGGCAAGGAATGGGCACTCATACTCAGCACTCCTCAGCCAGGCCTTCATAAAGCCAGCAGGATGCTGGCTGTTTGTAGGAAAGAGACCACCTCTTCTAAGGGACAATCAGGTTTCAGCCTGCCTCTGTCATGCTCTTGTCAGCTCACAGGTGCCTTACTCCTGGTGGTGACAGTCACTCACAAAGACTCTTTCCACTTTCCTAAGAAAAATGACTCGGGCTAGACAGATGGCTCTTAGCAAATGGCTAAGAGCATTTGCTGTTCTTCCAGAGGACATAGGAATGGCTCCCAGTACTGGGTTGGGCACCTCACAACTATCTGCAATTCAGTTCCAGAGCACCTGCGCAGTGTGCTCTCTTTCTCTCTCTCTCTCTCTCTCTCTCTCTCTCTCTCTCAAACACACACACACATATACACACCCCACAATCATTTAAAAACAAACAAGACTAGATGACTTTCAGTGACAAAGGGAAACCCATAATATCATGAGAAATTGGCTGAGATAATCTCATCTCAACAACATGAGGATCAAATTCTTGGGTCATGGGAAAGGCAAAGGATGAAGGGAGATGAGGGCTGCAGGGAGACAGGTTGCTCTGTTGGAACTTTCCTTACTGATTTTAGAGTCCTTTATATAGATTCAAGATGTTAATATTTAACCCCCGTTATTGTGTAAGAAAACTTTTTTTTAACCTGACCATTATTTCTCAGAGTTTTTGGCTTTATAAAATTGAGTCTCTTCTGCCCCACAATTTTTCTGTATTACTAAAGGCAGTTTTCTTTGAGGTCACGGGTACATGCCTTTTATTTTCTTCTGTTTACATAGTCGTGAGAGGAGCTCTTTATTCTGCCCAGTATTTATTTATGACCTGGAAGTACAGGGCTGCTATACAAGGTCCCCTATGAACTAAGAGCAGCCATTATTCATCACTGCTCATCAGTTTTCTCCCTGATACTCTGTCATGTGCTGTGTTTGTGACTCTTCTTGTTTCTGTGATACCTGATAAAAACAACTTCAAGGAAGAAGGATTTCATCGTGGCAGAGAAGGCGTGGCAGAGTTCTTGGCGGTGGGAATGGGAGGCTCCTTGCTCACATGTGACAACCAAAAAGCAGAGAGTGGCCCAACCCAGTGACCCACTTCCTCCTACAAAGCCTCACATCTAAAGTGCTACCCTCCTGCCAATAGTGCCACCAGTTGGGGACTGAGTGTTCAAGCATGTGGGACATTCAAATCATAGCATGTGGGAATACTCAGGGTATGTCTATGGTTCGTCTCTGTTTCATAGTCCACTGAGGAATGCTCAACAGTCCACTGCTAAGCCAATACTACTCTTTTAATTACAAATGTTTTACATGACAACAGTATACCCTGCAGAGCTAATTCTCTTTTAAAATTAAGATTAAATTCCCATGCTACACATTTCACTATTTTAAAGCACACCATGTCAGCATTTTATGGTGGCTTTTTTTTAAGAGTACACAGAGTACCTGAAAGTCCTTCATCACTGAAATGCATAAGGATGCACAACGATCGCCACTGTCTAATTCAGGAGCACTTTAATGACCGCACAGAGACACCTGGAGCAGCAGGCTTGCCTCACCACCCTTGGCAACGGCTGGTCCACCTTCTGTCTCTGTGGATTTGCTAGCTCTGTTCATTTGATGCAAATAGAAGCCTGCAATTCGTGGCCCCGTGCCTGGCTTCCTTCATGCAGCATAATGCTTTCCGGGTTCCGCTCTGCGCTCTTTTTCTTGCCGAAGAGGATTACACTGCATACACTGCAGTGTGGACAGCTGGTGTCCAGAGGCCAGGACCGGAGAAGAAATTACCCGCAGATGGAAAACTGCAGAGGCAGTGGGTCCTAGAGGGAGCACACAGTTCAGGGCAGCACATTTAGGAGTGCGGAGTGCCTTGTGGTCCGTCTCTCTTCCATGAGGTTGTCCTCATCAGCAAGCGGTGGTTTAGTCCAAGACACCTGGGGGGCTGAAAGGGGCTGTGGCTGTCTAGCCAGCCATATTAGGTGTCTAGTAGAACATCAGGAAGGGAGTGTGTAGATTTTGAATGGCTCTGTTCTGCTCCCCCCTCTCTCTCTCTTTCAGGAGTCATGTAAAAACTTGCTTGCCACAAAGGGCACATTTAACTGAACTGAAATACTTCAGGGCATCAGGGAGATCTTGGTTCCCTCCCAGGCTGTGGTATACAGGCTGGGGGATTCTAGCCCTGGGCACCTGCAGACATGCCAAAGCCGAAGATGATGCTGAGTAGGACAGGGCTGACCTTTGAGATCTATCGTAGAGTTTCCCTCATTTGGGGGGAGGGGGTGAACATCCAAGTAGTGACAATAATTACTGACTTCTGAAATTTGAAACTCATTTGTTCTCAGGCTCTGTTGTTAATGGATTATTTATCAAGTGTACTTTCTAATTAAATACACAGGAATACAAGCTCATTAAAGCATGAGCTGAGAACAAATTAGTATCAGATTAATTTCCAGTTCAATAACTTGAAATATTGCTTTTATGAAGCAGGGGAAGTGGAGCTTAGTGCTCATAAACCATTCCCTGAAGTCAACATCCCTACCCATCTTCGTTGTCACAAGGGCTCACAACTTATTTCTCAATTTACCTGTTAGATGGCTCCCAAGCCACTTGCTCACTCTCCTGACAGGGATTAATCTCTCAGAGTGCAAAACACAGTCACTAGATTCTCCCAGACAATGCCAGTTTCCTGAAATTTAGTGTTTTTTTTTTTCAACATGACTCACCACATATAAATGAACATGATTTCATTTTGATGATGCTATGAGTCACTGTCTGGATAATTTCATGACTCAGAAAGACAAAGTTGGGCCCTCCATGTGTTACATTATTGGTTGAGAAACTGGATTATGGAATTGGCAGAGATATGTTTTCGGACCCTGCTGGGATGCTGACTCCTAAGGCAGGTCAGAGGCTAAGGGGTCTTTACAGGTAGGACCATGATCAGAGAGCAGCAAAACCCACTCGGGTCCACAGGCCAGTGTGTGCCTGTATCTGAGGTCAGGTGGTCCCTATGTGATGATGCTCAGATGCAGCTACCAATCAGATCTTCTGGGCTCATGAGCACTTGGCCCGTGGGTTCTGGATGTGTCACACAGAAGGAGACATGACAGGCACCAAGTGTTCAAAGAAGACCTGTGCCCAACCCAGAGAACCCTGGGTCTGTATTACCACAGTGGCCCTTGCTGGGTATCTGTGGTTCCTGGTCTCTGTACAGCCTTTCCCAGCCCTCAATCCTCTCCTCTTTCTGACTGCCTCCAAAGCATCAAATTGCACAGCCTCCTGACTCTAAAGATGTTCTGAATGGTCTTAGGACCATTGTCTTTGCTTCATTCTGCTGATCCAATGCATTCTACTTCTCCCAAAAAAAACCCATGTGGAAGAGAGTCCTGAACATGCACGACCACAAAATTACATCTCTCCCTTCACAAAAGCTCTAACTGCGCATTTTATATACTTATTATTTAACCGAATGCATTTCCCCACTCCAGTAAAATACCGTTTTCCTTCTGTTTAATACTATCAATCAAATCTAATGGTGGGTAACAGGAAGCTGGAGTAACAACTCTTGAACCTGAAAATTGGTAGCCCTCAACTCCATGCCCTGCGGGAAGTCAAATCAAACCCCTGATACCCCTTTCTCTGTGGACTAGGAGCAAAAGGAATTTGTATGCTGAAGTGGTAGCAAAAGTGCTCTGACCTTGTGATTTAAAAGGACTCCTAGCAGATAGAGTCTGTGAAGAGCGTGCTGAGAATGGAGTTTTCAATGTGCTCCCAAGGGCCTGGGCCATCTCCACCATAGGCAACACGGTGAACCCCTTGGATTCAATGAGTGAAGGCAAGATGTTTTCAGCTGGAAGGAAGCCTGGGGCCATCTAAGGCCAACCTTGCTCTTCCAGCTAGCTTTTTGCCCAAAGGATGTGGAAGCTGAGGTCATGATTGTTCAACTGCCATTAATGGTCACAGAGGTGGCCGATGGCAGGGCAGGACCATAAAGCCAGGCCCCTGCACTCCAGGAAGGCTTCCCACTAGGGAAGCCCCACTGCTAGGGACATGTGTCCTGCGCCCTCATGAGCCTCTCCTTTTGTGACAAAAGGAGGCTTGCCCTCCATACTCTTTTGCAGGGTCTTACCATGAGGTCACTTATGGGATCACAGAAGAAAGGAGTCACTTCCAAAGGGGGGTGGGAATGCATATGTGACTGTGGTCTATGTGCATGCATGCGTTCCAGTCCACATTTCAATAGGCCAGGCTTCTATTCTCTCATACAGAACATCAAGCCCCAACAAGAGCACAAGCCTCAAGCAAAGGGAATATTGAGTTTGCAGCCTGGGTTTTGGCAGGGCTGTCTGCCCTATGCTTAGCCCTGAGTGTGTGTGTGCGTATGTGTGTGTGTGTGTGTGTGTGTGTGTGTATAGGATACGATCGTTGAGAAGACAGTGGGCATGCCCATCATCACAGGGCTATATCTGCTGCCAAACTCTAACAAGAACCATGTCTGTTGACTGAATGTTCAGGCCTAACCTTAGGGTCCACTATAGTTACTCAGCCATGCTGGACTCTGTGTGGCAGGATGAGGGGATCATGCTCCTGTTCATTGCAACCTCCTGACAAGTCAAGTCCAGAAACTGTGACCATGATGCCACAGAGGTCGGCCTAGATGAGTCTCATTGCTTCATCTGTAAAATGGAGTGGCTCTTAATCACTCAGGGCTCTAGGAATCCAAGAAACATAGCATGGGGAAGTATTCTGTAAGATGTGAGGCATTTTCACAAATACCCAAAGAAAGCATTTGCTCTTGCCAGCCTACTGTTCTCCCATGCTGCCTTCTCACTCATCCTGTTTTTACGGGATAAATGAATAGAGGAAGGTGAGAGAAACTGACCTGCTGGAGAGAAGGGAGTACCTTTGACTTACACACTTCCATTCATTTCGAAGGTCCAGCTCCAGATCTTCTTATAAGTGGGGAGGAGTTTTGTGTAGACACCAGGGGGGAATGGGATGTGGGGTGGGCAGAGTTAGAGGACTTTCAGTGCCAGCTGCTTTTGAGGGAGACTCACAGCCTCAACAGTTCCTGAAGCACTCATGTTCCCACTCCAGCTGCCGTCCACTCTCATCTACCCATAAGATCTTAGAGGAATTTCAGAAGGGACTTAGGGCATAACATAGTTGAGGACTGCTGGGATTGTCACTATAGTGGCTGGATGACTTTCCCAAAGGCCTGACTTGTGTCTGTGGCTTCACCTCCACACCGCATGTCTGGTGCAGCAGTCCAGCCAAGCTGGGATTTGGACCCAGTTAGAGTGACATGGCTGCTCTCCTAAGGCCTATAGTTGCTGTGCTAAACTGTAGGCCCATCCTACAAATGCTGATACCTTTAGAGCAGGAAGGCCACCACAGCCTGCAAATGGCCTTGGAAACTCCATTGGTTTTCCATGAGAAGTTCTCATAGGTATGTTTAGACGTCTTGCCTTCTCCCCATCTCAATATATCTGGTCTTTATAGCAGAAATGGTCTACCTGACTCCAGTTCATGCAGGAGAACCATTTGGATGAAAACCAATGTAGAAACTCCCACAATGTCCTTGTTCTAGGCATATTGTGTCACTTTTGGTCAGCCTGTATCTTTCTTCAGGACAAAGCTGCATCCTCTTCCCTTCTGCAACATCACCAGCATACCAAGACCTCACTGAGCTAGGCTAGGGTGGGCTTCCCAGCCACATACTTGGTGACCCTCTAGAGATACTTCTGGCTTCTTATTCCAGACTCTTTATTTCTGGGGTTGTACTTTGTCAACAAGACTAGGGCATGGGTTAGTGCTAAAGGTTTTCTTTGGTGAGTGAACAGCTATCAGAGATGAGGCCACTGGAAATGTTGTGGGATAGCCATGTACGGAGAGGGGTGTGTGGAAATGCAGTACATCTGACTGTCTCTGTACATTTGCTTACTGTGGTGCATGTGTGGCCTGTGGGCACTCTCTGACTTTCCTCTCTCCTGCAGTGCCATCCTGCCTTCTCAGGTGGCCTCTAGCTACAGTACACTGTGGACGATTCCCTAGGTTCCATTTGCTCACTATACTAATCCAAACCAAATGCTGAAGACTCCACTCCTGTTCCACAGACAGAAGTTGCCATGGAAATGGATAGGATGCCTCCCAAATACTGCTTCTGATGCATTCCATCACTTCCTTGACAGTCCAGTCTAAGCTAACACTGGCTGGCCCTACCTGACATCTCTCAGCAAAGACTTTTAAAGCTTTTCCCCATTGAAAACACATTTGACATGTGTGATCTTTTGGCGTAGTCCTCATAGCTATGTTCACACCTCTCGCCTCCTCTCCATCTCTATAGACCTGGTCGTTACAGCAGAAACTGTCTATCTGACTTCCAGCTCAGATAGTGGTTCCAGGAGAACCACTTGGCTATTCCTGCCATAGCCTCTCCCATGCTCCCAGAACCCCAACATGCCCATGACACACATTAAAGGGACATTTTAATGGTTTCCAAATATTCTTTGGTCTCCAAGTCACTCTGAACTTTGTCACTTTTGCATACTTCCCTGCCCTGGAAAAACTCTATAGTAGCATGCTGGAATATTTTCCTTCTCCTGACCCTGGGTCCATGCCTTGCCTAGCTTCAAATTTTGGTCTGCATGTTCTTTCTTCCATGCATCCTTCCCTGACCCCTCAGATCAGATGTGGTGGGACCCTTGCCAGTCTCCTCCTTTCTTTCTGCTGGGTCTCCTCACCTTTATGTAATCCCTGCTGTATTCTCAGTGGTACGCGCAGTGCATGGCCCACGTAGTTGTCCAGTCAACATGTATGTGACAGACAGATGCATTTCTACCAAACACTGCAAGCACTGGGAAGGCTGGCTGGCTACTCCAGTCTCCCCAGGGCTTTTGGGGGGAATGTGAGTAACCCACATGACATGCCTATGGTCACTCACAGGCCTTATTAGAAGTGACAGCATAAGGATAATTCTTCCTTAGACGTGGCCAGCAAAGGACAAGGTCATACACTTCATCTTGGAGAGGAGACATAGGAGATTGATTCCAGAGTCAAACGCAGCCACTGCTCTGAGTTAAGCAATTTACCCTAATTGTTGTTTTCTTAAAAACAACAAAAGCAATCCAGCCAAGTGGTTCTCACTCCACATGTAACTTTAAATTCAGGCTGACCCATCATGGGCTGATTATAAGGGGCAGAAAGATGAGTCAGCCAGTTCCCCTTTGCTTTTCAGTCTGAATCAACAGGAATCAAACTTCCAAGGCTCTGTTTGATTCCTCATCAATAGCCCTACAAGGTCCAGATGCTAGGCCAAGTTTCTATACAGGGAGATAGCTCTTTGGCTCCTTATCATATCACGGCCAATGATTTGGTTGGCATGATCAGAGTGTCAGCACTTGAGTAGAAATTTCCGCCATGTGTTTAAAAACTTGGTTTTCAGCTGGTGGTGCTGTTTTGTAAGGCCATGAACCCTTTAGGGGGCAGGGCCTAGCTGGGGGAAGTGGGTCACTAGGGGGTGGGCCTTAGGGGCTATGACTCCGCTTCTGCAGGATCTCTCCCTCTGCTTCCTGTTCTGTGAAGATGCAGAGAGGCAAGGGACTTTAATCATGCTGCCATCACATTCCTGGTGCCTCTGTCTCTGGGGCTATGGCGGACTGTATCTGTAAACCACAAGCCAAATAAATCCTTGCTTCCTTGTTTATTGTCAGATATTTGGTCATGGTATCGTGAAATATGATGCGTTCATAAAGGACCTAGGGAAGGTGACTGATGGGTGAAGAGAGAGCATATTCTTTTCATAATTAGGAATGTGAATGTGCTGTTTTTTTCTGAGAGAGGTGGCCAGCCCACTTTTAGTTGCTTCACCTACTAAAGATAGATTCATCCAGTCAGCCGAAGATTAAACTATAGTATCAGCATTTGAAAAATGCCTTCTTGAGGGATGCTGGTCTGGGCAGAAGTGAAACATCTAGTAATTTCTACACCCTCATCCTTTTCCAGCCTTTGGACTTATCCTGGGGACAGACCTTTTTACCCAATCACCTCCTGGGAAAGTGAGAAGAGAAGGAGCAAGCGCCTTGCCCTATAAACACACCAACGAAAATGCAGAGGAGCACAGAGCCCATGGAGGTGATGACTACTAACTTCCACCCCAGTTGTTTTCCAGGAGGTCTGGATTTGCAGCCTTTAGCTTTGTGGTACAAGCCCAAATCTGAACTGGCAGCTGCAGGACCCTCTAGAATGCGGTCCTGAATCTGTACAGTTTTCTTACTCTTTGTGTGTGTGTGTGTGTGTGTGTGTGTGTGTGTGTGTGTGTGTACCAGCAAGGGAGATGGAGACAGAACATAAAGCTATAACTGTGGACATGTACCTGACATATTCTAGATCAATACATGTTAGAAGAACATCCTTCATCATTGTGAAGTTGGAGAAACAGCCTTTCAAGGCTCTTCCTTTGCTGTTTCTCTTTGGGATAAGAGTTTATATAATAGAAATAGCATGAGGGGTATATCTGAGACATATTTCCAAATAAGATAGTCAGACAAACATATAGAAGATGTAAATTTAAGCACTGTGCTATATATGGGGATGACCCTCAGGTCCTGCCTCTAATCTTCCTCCTGTTGTCTATACACATATCCAACAGTCTACTGACTCCTTCACCTACTGCCCCATTCAGAACCAACACAGACAACCTTAGGGCTTGTTGCTCTCTCTGCCTAATGGTACCTAATAGTACCATGGAGGACCCCCCTTTCCACCTGTGACCATATGGAAAGGAAAGCCCCATTGACAAAATGCCCCTAACCAGGTATCCTTTTGCTCTTATATTATCTGTCCCTTTTGCCATCACGTGCCAGTTTCTACCAGGAAAAGCTGCATCAACTGCAGTCCCCTACCCTGAGCATGTCTCGTTTTCCATCTACCAGAATTTCTCACTTTGTCCCTGAGTCCCTTTGGATGGTACAGACCTGGACCATAGGAACATCTTCTGTGACTACCAAACTTTCGATGTTCAAGCCCACACACACCTCACTATTAAAGGATTCACACCCCTTCTACTGGCCTTTACTCATTTGTGAAGAGACATCAAACATCCCTCCCTTACTAAATCAGTCTCCCATAGTCAATGTTAAATAGTAGTAATTTGTACATATTTTATCATATATTGTTTTGTAGTAAATAGATTAAATAGATTTTATTTTATTTTACTTTATCGAAGTAAATATATTTAAAGTATTTTAATATGTGTTTTTTTTTAAATTTTTAAATGCCTCAACTTTTTATACTGTGGAGGTATATCTGGTGAATGAAACTTGCTTGCATGCTTTAGTCTAATTCTGCTGGTTAAACTAATATAGCAACTTATGTGCTGACGAATGTATTTTATTCAACATTATTCCACCCCAAACCAGCAAATGGGAGGGTGAATGACTTGTAGATGGTGACACTATATTGATGGGGTGAGTCACTTTTTGAAAACTGCTATCCACAAGAGGCCAAGTAAGGGTCTATGGAAGCAGAGAGTGATATCAGAAACATTCCAACCCATTCAAGCTGTACAAAAGACTGAAGGAGGAGAAAAATAACTGTAATACTCTTAATCTGAAGCTGCTAATGTAGTAAACTATGCTGTTAGAATTATAAATATTGAGCTATCCTTGCATTTCTCTAAAGGAAGTTGACAAGCAGGTGCTGGGCAGGAATTAGATATAACTTATTTAGGATATTTACAACTGTGTTCCTAATCAACACTAGCTTATAAGACCCACTTCATAAGGGCCTTTTTATATGGTGGTACTTCCTGTTCAAATTGTCTCATATTATCAGGACTGTTTATCTCTTATGGGTATGGCAGAACTCACTTGTCAAAACCATTTGGGCTTGATGCCATTTATGTAGGTGGATTTAAAAAAAACATTGTAATTTTGTTTTGGTTATTTTGAGACAGGGTCCTATGTACCTCAGTCTGGATTCTATGTGCCTAAGCTGGCTTTGAAATCTTACCTCCTGCTACCACTACCTAACTTCTGAGATCACTGACATGTGCCACTATGCCTAGCTTAAAAAAATACCATTCTTACATCTACACAATGGAATATTACTCAGCAATGAAAAATAAGGAAATCATGAAATTTGTAGGTAAATGGTGGGACCTGGAAAGGATCATCCTGAGTGAGTTGTCCCAGAAGCAAAAAGACACACATGGTATATACTCACTCATATAGACATACATATAAACCCTAAATGGACAAACCCACTAAAACCCGTGCATCTAAAGAAACTAAGCAAGAGAGAGGACCCTAACTAAAATGTCCAATCCCCATCCGGAAAGGCAAAGAGGATGGACATCAGAAGAAGAAGAAAACAGGAAACAACCTAGGAACCTACCAGAGGGCCTCTGAAAGCCTCTGCCCTACAGACTATCAAAGCAGATGCTGAGCCTGATGGGCAACTGTTGGGCAGAGTGAATGGAATTTTATGTAAGAACTGGGAAATAGTAAGAGCTGGAGAGGACAGGGTCTCTACAAAGAGAGCAACAGAACCAGAAAATTTGAACACAGGGAACTTCCCAGAGACTCATACTCCAACCAAGGACTATTCATGGAGATAACCCAGAACCCCTGCACAGATGTAGACCAGGGCAGTTCAGAGTCCAAGTGGGTTACATAGTAATGTGAAGAGGGACTGCCTCTGACATAATCTGATTGGCCTGCTCTTTGATCACCTCCCCCTGGGGGGGAGCAGCCTTACCAGGCCATAGTAGAGGACAATGCAGCCACTTTTGATGTGAACTGATGGACTAAGATCAGAAAGGAGAGGAGAATCTCCCCTATCAGTGGACTTGGGGAGTGGCATGCAAGCAGAGGGAGGAGGGAGGGTGGGATTGGGAGGGGAGGAGGGAGGGGCTTATGGGGGGATGCAGAATGAATAAAGTGTAATTGATGAAAAATTTAAAAAAAAAGAAAAAAAAGATAATTTAAGAACCTTAAATGACTTTCAAAAGTGGAGGAAAACATGGAGTTAGTCAATTTACATGGAGCACATCTCGCCCCTGGGGACAATGGTCTCCTGAACCTACTCAGACCTCGGACACCACCACTGCTAGTTCTAGAACTGATGCAGGATGTTCCAACGAGGGGGTTAAGGCTTCTCATAATATTTCCTATAAGCCCACACCTGTTTGTTTATAGCCCCCATTTTTATTCATTATTAGCCAGATAGAGCCAAGTAATTGTGGTAATGATACTTGCTTTTTTGCCCAATGCTGGAATGTTAGTGAATTTAGGTATGCCCTGGTTATTTGCATCCCTCGCTGGGTGCCTGCCCCTCATGCTATGACTCTCTTCAGACAGAAAAGGGATCTTGGAATTACAGCCGCCATTGTTACTGCCATCTCATTGGCGGCTGTTGGAGCTACCACCGCGGAATTAGCCATGAGTCATACTGTGCAGACTGCTCAGACCCTGAATAATCTTTTAGCCAATGTAGCTCATGCCTTAGATGTACAAAAAGGAATTAATGCTCAACTAAAAGGAGGCTTGATGGTGTTCAATCAGAGGATTGACCTCGTGCAGGAGCAAATTGATACCCTATGGCAAATTGCTCAACTTGGCTGTCAATGGAAGTATGCTGGACTTTGTGTCACTAGCATACAATATGAGAATTTTTCCTGTGCTGCAAATCTGTCTAAACAATTGTCTAGCTATATTTTAGGTAATTGGACTGGAGAATTTGATACTACGATGGAGCAGCTGAGAGTGGCCATTGTCACGGTAAATTCTACCAGAGTGGACACAGGACTAGCCACAGGATTATCATCATGGATTGCTGCAGCCATGAATCATCTGAAGGAATGGGCGGGCATGGGAGCATTAGCGGGCCTTCTGGTGTTGGTCTCCTTGGTTTGCCTGTGGTGTATATGCAAGATTAGAGTCACACAACAATGTAATGCAGCCATGACCATTCAGGCCTTTACAGCCATTGAAGCAGGACAGTCTCCCCAAGCGTGGGAGCTAAAATGTTATGCTCAGGATGCGAGGGTAAGCACTGCACTCAGGGTCAGCCGCTTTCGACCCAGAGAAGAGCATGTCTGGTTGCATGCGGGTTGATGCCCCAGGTCCCGCCTCTGAGAAAAAGGTATCGACGGGTCTGATGCTCTTTGGGTGGATGACACCTAAATGAACATTGGCACAAAGTCCCAATTTATTTCTAATATCAGAGATCAGACCTCTACTCTTGCCTGATGCGTCTAAAACAAAAAGGGGGAACTGTAGAGAGCTGCGTAATGCCACGCCTTAAAGATGGAGCTGGTTTCCGCCTTCCACCTTCTTGATGGTGAGTGCTCTCTGTCACAAACAACTCCATATTTGGCTAAGGCTGAGGATCTGGCTTGCTTCCGTGTATGTGGACCTATCTGCATTGCCCACATGGCACGCCTGATTTGGCTACCCAGAGGCTATTTAAGCTGTGGGCTGGCTTTCCCCAGGGTCAAATGATTGTTCAAGGTTCCTGAATAAACTGTATTGAAAAAAAAAAGAAATGCAAATAAAAAAAATACCATTCTTGATTTGGTTTATGCATATATTTAAATTTTTCTTTTACCTTAGCTAATGTTAATAGTTTTAATCTTTCTTCTCTCTCTCTTTCTCTCTCCCTTCCTTCCTTCCTTCCTTCCTTCCTTCCTTCCTTCCTTCCTTCCTTCCTTCCTTCCTTCCTTCCTTCCTTCCTTCCTTCCTTTCTTTTTCTTTCTTTCTTTCTTTCTTTCTTTCTTTCTTTCTTTCTTTCTTTCTTTCTCTTTCTCTCTCTCTCTTCCTTTCTTTCTTTCTCTCTTTCTCTCTCTCTCTCTTTCATTCTTTGTTGTTAATGTATGTGGATATTTTGCCTGCATGTATGTCTGTGCACATCATGCATGCAGTGCCTGCTGAGGCCAGAGGTAGGCATCAGAGCCCCTGGAACTGGAGTCACAGATGGTTGCTAGCCATCATATGGATGCTGGGAATAGAACCCCGTAATCACTGAGCCATCTCTCCAGGTTCCAAGAATCATGCATTTTTAAGATAATGGTCAGTATTGTTCATAGCTTTGCTGTGATTGAAATAGTCTCTTTATAAAAGGTGTACCTTCAATGTCTTCTCTCGTTCATCTTGTTATTGTTTTGTTTATTTTTTCAAATGGCCAGATTTTTTTTTGTAAGCTGGTCACCTTTCTCTCTCTCTCTCTCTCTCTCTCTCTCTCTCTCTCTCTCTCTATATATATATATATATATATATATATATATATATATATTTGCATTCCTTTTCATTAGTTTCTGCTCATTTTCCAAATCCTCATTTCTGCATAGACCCCGCCATCCAACCCACTCACCCTGGGCTGTGGGTAATCTTGGAGATTTTCAGTGTCTTCCTTGATGAATTAAGTTGTGCTAGTTTCATTTTGGAGAGTTTTTTTATTGGGGAGAAACTGTAATGTTTAAGAGTCATGCTTTTTTTTGGGGGGGTTGTTTTAAAATTATTAAACTTAGAAGTAAAAACAAAAACTTTAGACCTCTCACTCCTAATTTTAATGGATTCTCTAGATTTTAAGAAACCCTATAGTTAGGAGCTGGGCTAAAGCATTAACCACACATGAACCTGTATATTAAAAAAATCAGTCTTCTTCAAATAATTTTTCTTATATATGTTTGAGAATGTCGTGCTGTAAGTGGTTGCACAGCTTTTCAATAGCCTTTCTTTCTTTCTTTCTTTCTTTCTTTCTTTCTTTCTTTCTTTCTTTCTTTCTTTCTCTGTGTGTGAGCGTGTGTGTGTGTGTGTGTGTGTAGTGTATGCATGGACAACAGTATGTATGTATTGGCTGTAATCAGTTCTCTACACCTACTGCATCACATCTATGGATCAAAATGAAGTCATCAGGCTTAGCTGCAAAGGCCTTCATCCAACTGACCTATCCCCTAGGCTCTCACCATCTATTTGACTCATTTCTTTTATCATTATGCAATGACCTCTTGGCCACTAATATCTCTTTCTCTTTCTCTCTGTCTGTCTTTCTTTCTCTCCCTTCCTTCCTCTCCCCTTTCTACTTTGCTAGCTTGTCTGATGTCCTTACAACTACAGCAGCTATATTTTTTTTTATTCAAGTTTATCTATCTATCCTTCCTTTGATTTATTTCTTTCCATTTTATATATGAGAATATGGGTCTTGACAAGTCTATTCAACCTATTTATATACAATGTGATTCATGTATTATCTTATTCCTTTCTGTTATATATTTATCCTCTTTCTTTTCCAATCCTTTTCCTTTATTCTGCCCTGTACTGGGTTGAAAAAAGATTTCCACTGCTATTGGAAGAATACATTGTTTTTTCTGTTCTTTAGATGTTTATTCTGAAAGTGTTCAGGTGCCTTATATTTTACTTATCAAAGTTAATCAGCATGCCTGTTATTTTCAGGACAAGACAAACTCTTCAACTGTTTCAAGTCTATTTTTCTGTCTTGTTTGAGAACATCCAAACATAGTCACCCCTGTTATAGCTGCCATTTTTAACAGATTTATTTGGTGCAATTGTTTTGCTTGCTAGTGCCTCTGCTATTCTACCCCTGTGCTCAGTTTTCTTCTTGCTGAGCTGCTCTTTGCAGGTTGCTCTTCACTGGGTAGCCTTTGTTAGGCTCCGGGGGCGTTAAGTTCTCGCATTGTTTTATGAGCAAGGCTGTGTGCTGTTTCTTAGCTTTATAAAGGCATTTCGGCGTGGGGTCCAGGGGGCCAGTTACTGCCCCTCTTCCTTGTAGTTCTGGCCCCGTCATTGCTGATGAGGAATCTGCTGTTGATTCAGTTGCCCTCCTTTACCACGAACTGCTCTGTGTCAGCCAGGGTTAAGACATGTCTTTGACATCCTGTAGGTTCTCTGTGAACCACCCTGGAGTATTTCGGTCTTTCTCCTGGGGTTGGTGGAACTTTGTCAATATTCATACATCCCTTCAACCTGGAAACACCACTGTCACATTCTGTTTGATTACTGCTTCTATCCCACACTGAATATTGGATTTCTGTGAAATTTCCATTAGATCTATTTTGTTCTTAAAAATCTCCCCCCTGGCTACTCTTCTATCTCTATTTTGGGAAGGACTAATTTTCTCTCCCCTTTGTCTATGGGTGCCTTTGTTCATTATCTGGCTTGTGATTTATTTATTTATTTTTTGCCTTGGGACTCATCTTTAATATTTTTATTACCCTCTTTTCTCCTTGCATTATCATCTCATACATCTGGGCTGTAGAAAATTCCTTAGGGAACACTCTACTCTGGGCTTCAGCCTGGGCTCTAGCAGACTTTCCTGGTTTGGGAGTAGCTTTGAGGTCAATGTCTGACTGGGGAATACTCAAAATCTGGATACGGGCCAACAAATCCCCAAAACATTTAACACATGTGAAAGATCACATGGGGTCCACTTTCTCCTCCTTCCTTCCTTCCTTCCTTCCTTCCTTCCTTCCTTCCTTCCTTCCTTCCTTCTGTGTATGTGTGTGTGTGTGTATGTGTGTGTGTGTGAAATCTTTTAATTTATGACACCTGGCAGACAATTTTTTCCTGTCATCCTTGGGGCTGGACAAGTTCTCTTCTGCACAAGAAGCAGCTCTATCCAGAGAAGCCAACTCTTGTGAGATTCTAATTTAGACATCCAGTTCCTTCTTTTTTGCCTCTAGCACCTGGCCTTTTTATTCATTTTTATTCTCATTCATATTTATTCATTTTCTCTCTTCCCTTTCCTGGCTCTGGGTTCTAAGCACCCTCTTGGGGTCCCATGGCCCAAACCTTGTAACCAAAGCTCTGGCTATCCCTGTCCCCACATACCATTTTGTTAAGTTTAGAGAGGGTCTTACTATAGTCTGGAACTCACTATGTAGTCCAGGCTGGCCTCAGATGTGCTGTCATTCTCTTGTGTCCCAAGTGCTTGGATTACATGTGTCAGCCACTGTACTCAGCTAATGTCCCTTGGACTGCTTTTTCTGATTCACTTTTAAGCTTGAAAATTTTATAGAATCTTATAGGTACTTATACTTTTTTTTTTATTTCTGTGTCTTCTTGGGGCTGAGAGAGCTGCGGCAGCTCATCCTACCATGTTTTCAGATAAGAAAGTTTCCACTTACAAGTGGAGGTGCCAAGTCCCAAAGACGGTGTGAAGAGGATGCTGGATGCCTAGCAGAGAACGGAGGGGATCTTAAATGTAAGGTTTACCCCGCTGGTGCACCTTTAAAACACAAATGCACATGCTCATAGCTCTTAATACCGGGGAGCCTTTTCTCTCCTCATAGGGTGATGACGTTGGCCTCTGCTTTTGTAATCTCACGGACTTTACACACGGGCCTTGCGTATGTGCACAGATGCACAGTCACAGTGTGTGCCAAAGGGGCACACACATGAACGTGGGTCAAAGTTACACATGAAAGCTCAAACAGTCCCAGCTGTGGCACTACTGCTTTCTAAGCCACCTCTAACTATGGCCAAGCTTTCCGATAAGTAACAGAAACCTACTCATTGTCATCCCCCTCAATTCTCTCCCAATTTCACATGTAGGCAGGGACTCGCTATGTAGCCCTGGATATAGAGACCAGGCTGGTCTTGAACTCGCAGAGACCCATGTGCCTCTGCCTTCCAACGTGCTGAGATTAAAAGTCAATTTCACCACATCTGGCTAATGACCTTTCTAAAAAGCTTTAGTTTTTTTTTTTTTTTTGGGGGGGGAAGGGTCACCTTTTGCAGCCAGGTTGCGCTGAGCTCCACTCTATAGCCTCCACTTCCTCTAACCTCAGTGAGCCTTCTGCCTCGCTTTCCTGAGAGCTGGAATGTAAGGTGTGAGCCTGACTTCTCCAAGGATTCCTGGCGCCCAAATTAAGAATATGGGCATGTGATTAGCTCAGGAAAAAAAATAGCTATAAAGTGTCAGCACAGATTGCATGTAGAGTTCTGTTGATCCAAACATGCAGGAATTACCGTGTAGTTTCGAGTGAAGGAGACATCAGTACCATCTTGCAGATAATGGGTCTCTGTGAAGCCTTTGGCAATGAGTCCCCTGTGGAGATAGAAATGACATAAAAAGATGAGCACGGATCGACCGCCATGAGCATCTCAGGGGTGGGGCTGAAACAACCCAATGTGATTCCCGAAGAGCTTCACCTATTAAGGTTTCCAGGGAGAATTTGGAAGGAACCCGAGTAGGAGACAGTTTGCAGTACATTTGGAAGAGTTGTCCGTGTGGTACCTGTGGGGTCCTCCTTCACTCTTCTGATCCCATTCCTCTCAAGCACACAGTTTAGCATTCACCATGTACCTGCACAGACACTCCCCTGACATGCCATATTCTCTTGGTATACACCATACCCTCACCATATCCCACCATCACCACCCCCCGACACATTGTCTCCCCTCATCCCACACTTTAATACAGTCATACAGACAGATTTTTAAGTTGGGAAAACCCACCCCCAGATGTCACATTGTTCCACAAACTAGCAGCGGTGGGGAAAACAGTTATTTTCCTCACAGGTGAGAGATCCAGCTATCAATATTGAAATTTCACAGGAGAGGTCAAAACAATAATGAAATGTTAAAAGTGGTGTAGGTATGAAAAAATAACTTATTTGGACACACTGAAATCTGAATTTCCAAGATAAGCTAAATTCAGGAAAGCCCTTTGTGTCCCCAATTAAAGCTATGACAGTCACCACATCCTCAGTGAGGCCACAATGCAGGCTAGGTAGATTTTAAATGCTTTTACAGCCTGAGATTATGAGAATGATTTCATCCCTTTCAATTCAATGCAGGAAAGATTTCCTATATACCTACTATGTGCTGGTTTTAGCTTCTGGGTCACAAAGATAATCAGACAAGTCTCTGCTCTTGAGGATGCTATAGCCTGGTAGGGTGACAGAGGGCATTGTCTCAGAGTGGAAGTGCTGTGTTCCTGGGTGAAGCAAGATGCAGTAGATAGAGTATCAAGAAGGCATTACAGAGGGAGCTGAACAGCACTGTGCCATAACAGAGAGAGGAGGACAAAGTTCATCAGAGTGGGTAGGGGTGGCAGAACACCCAGGCTGAGGATGGCCATGACAGGCCACCTAGAGATCAGGACTCAGGAAGCCAGCTGGTGCAGGGCAAGAAAGGGACCTAAACAGAATCTGATTTCTTCTGTTGGGGTAGGAGAGTCCAGAGTGCCTTCAAATTCTGAGTCACTGGAGGTGTAGTGGAGGGGGCCATGCTTTTGCTCTTCACACCAGCAGTTCTTCTTGGTAGGGTCAAGTGACAAACACCTGACCCAAGCACAGCCAATCAAAGATCTCCCTTGCAGAAAGTGGGGTGCTAGGACTTCTGGGAAGAGGCCTTTCCTCCTGTTCTCAGGGCTCAAGGTGTGGCTGCAGAGTAGCCTTGCCTCCAGTTGGAGAGGATTCTGGAAGCAGACAAACCCATTATCCTGCAGTGATGAAGGGAAGAAGAAAGATGGTTCAGCTGCTTGCAGGCTGTAGCACCTTTTCTCTCCTATGGAAGCCCCTCTTTGGCTTGGTCTGGTTAGTATCTCACTTCAGGGAGGAGGGAATGCTGGTAGTGTCACAGAGGAGAGGACTTTCTTCTCAAACTCACATTGTCTTAGTGCTCTTTTAGCCAAGAGATTACAGTGTTCCTGTTAAAGGGCAATATCCCTGTTTTACATGGATTTCAATACATGTAAGAAACACGCATGCCTAGTTTAAGTCAGCTCGGCTGTTGCAGTGGATCTGAGATGTGATATATTTATCCATCAATGTTTCAGGAGGGAGTAGCAAAATACTAAACACAGACAGTGTTTCTTCTGAGCTGTAAGAGTTTTGCTCACCTCTAGAGTCTGAAAATACACATTTGAGAGGACCTGCCTGGTGACAGCAGGTTCTCAAAAACCCAGCCCCAAAGTTCTCATCTCTTTGCAGCTGTACAGACCTCCTGGGCAGGTCCATTCCCAGGGACAAGGCAACCTTTCTGGCATGTTTGGAGCAAAGCAAATGGGAGCAGGAAGGGAGCCAGCTAGACAGATGGGACAGGGGACAATGAAGCCTTCGAAAGGGGCATTTGGAGATTTTAATTGTCTTCAAAATGCATTTTGAGTCAGAGAGAATACAGTCAGGTTCACACCGAGGCTCCAGACAGTTCTGAAATACCACTGCCTGCTTCTTCCCGTTATGTGTCTCTGAGCAGGCCTTGGGATGGGCAGCCGAGGCAACTGTGCCACTCTTGACTCCACCCTGCTTTCCAACAGGGGTAATTTCTCTGTGGGTTCACGCTTCTTCCGGCCAACACTAGTCCGTGGATGGTTCTAGAACATTCGGCGAAGGGCTTTGCATTTGCCATATCCCGAGTCTGGAACGTTCTTTGCGTGGTGTGTCATGTGCCTGACTTCTTTTCTCCCTTCATCTCTTAGTGGAAGTGCTGTCTTCCCAGGAGGCCCCTCCTCTGATGTGGAATCTGAAGCAGCCCCTTCACCGTTAACCACTGCAGAGCCCTTTGGTTTCCTGTACAGCATTCCAACTTGGTTTATTTTGTCTGTTTACGCTTTGCCTCTCTCTGCTCTCAAGAATGTAAGCCATAGGGGCTGTTCACTCACCATGGTCTTCCCCATGGTGCAGACCGCCCACGCAGCCTTCTTCTCAAGCTGCTAAAATTTTGCTGAGCACTTCCTTTTAGAATTTTTTTTGAGTTTATAATTTAATTATAACATCTCTCCTTTCCTTTTCCTCCCACCAAACCCTTCCGTATACACCTCCCACTTTCCTTCAAACTCATGGTCTCTTTTTTTTTTTTCACTAGTTGTTATTGGATGCACACATATATTCCTAAATATAACCTGTTTATTCCGTGTAATATTACTTGTATGTATGTTTTTAAGGATGGCTGTTTGGCATAGGACAGTTGTTTGGTGTTCTGTTATTTCTGGGGAAGGCCATCTTTCCTGCTCCCAACTACAGTCACCTATAGTTTTTTTGTGTAGTGTTGAGACCACATTTCTCTATTCCCTCTCCCCCCCTTTGATATGTTCATTGGTGTTGTTCTTGTTCAGCACAACAATCATATTGTTGAGACATTATAGGTGTAGTTTCTGACAGTACTAGGAGACACAATCTCACAGAAAATTCCCTGATCCTTTCTAGATATCACATTTTTTCCACCCCATCTTCTTCAAAGTTCCCTGAGCGGAACTAGGTGTGGGAGTGTTTTATAGATGTACTCATGGACCAGGCTCTACAGCCCTACATTTTGATTGGCTTTCTGTAGCCATCTCATTCTGTTGAATAAGTCCTTTGACCCAGGCATCTGCTTGGCCTGTGGCATCTCATTTAACCTCTACTGTAGCTGGCTGTTTTTTTCCCCCCCTGTCTCTTGTGAGAAGTCTAGCTTTGAGCTCCAGATCCTGGCTCAGGCTCCAAGAGTACAGGATTGTGTCAGCAAACTCAGCTTTAACTCTAGACACTGTTCTTAATCTCCATTTAAAGGGAAAAAAACCCCAGAGATACAAGGGAGTTCAGATGACCTAGGGAAAGTCACACCATGGTTTGTACTTAAAAATATTATTTATTTTAATTTTATGTGTCTGAGTAGTTTTCCTGCATACATGTCTATACCACATGCATGTGTGGTGCCTGAAGATGTGGGAAGATGCCATCAATCCCCCGGACGTGGAGCAATGGATGGTTGTAAGACAACACATGGGTGCTTGGAACTGAACACTGGTCTTCTTGCAAGAACAACAAATGCCCTCAATCCAACTCCACAGTTTGTGTCATTGTGCCTTTTGGGTGACTCACTTCCTACCCTCTTCTTCAGTGCATTCAATGAAACCAAGCAGGTGCTAGGCCAGAGTGTTCTGAGATGTATATCTAATTTAAAAGTGGCTGGAAGTCAAAGGCCCTTGGAGAAAATGAAGAAGGGCAGATGGACAATGGGTCTATTGGAAATATGAAAGCAGTGATCTTATACTTTTACCCAAAGAGAAAATCAAATTAGATGGCTCTCCATCAGTAAATGGCAGTAGACGGTGGATGCATAATTTCATGAGAACATTCCTTTCCTCTGCTTATTAGGTTAGTTGATCTAACAAGGCATTCTCTTCCTCTCGACACCAGACAATGAAGTGCATCTTAACTGTGCCAGGAGCTGATGTTGCTGGTTCCCATTTGCTTTGCTGTTATTAGTGGTACTTAAATAACTCCCTCATTTAGCCAACAATTACTGTGCTGGACCCTGGAGGTAAGGTAGAGCATGAGTTTCTCCGTCTGCGGAGAACAAATGTGCAGAAGGGCAGATACTGAGGACATTCATGCCGGGAGTTGGATACACTGAAAGGCACAGGATACGGGGGGGGCGTTCTGGGCTTTGTGAATGTGATGGTGTGTGTGTGCTGCTGAGACAGGTAGCTGGGAGTGGACCTAGTGCTATATGTCACTGTTTTTGTCCCCTACAGCAGGAGCCATGACACACAGTGTTGACAAAGAGCAGACAGCAGCTTTGGAACATGCCTCCACTCTGACAGGGACATGGAAAAGATTTTGAGGGAAGGAAGGAAACAGGAAGGCTACAGAGGAGGTTGGTGTGAGTGTACAAAGGACCAGGACAATGCCATAGTATCTGGGAGTCACACCTAGGAGAGGCCCAGTACAATAGCAGATGCTGATAATGGCTGGGGGTGGGCGGCAGCCACCTGGATGGAGTAGGGTTGGTGAACTCAGTTCATACACAATGAGTGTGTGATGGCAAGCGACCTTTCTTGGTTGTGTACCTTCAGCAGGTGACTGTGTATTTGGCTTGGTGTTGTGGGGGGAAAGCAGAACCCTACCATTTCCATCCAAATGCTGTATTTTCTGATTTCAAAATCTTTGGACACACATGGCTGAAAATGGCCATTTAGGCTTTTCAGTAGAACATTATGGTGTAGGTAAAGTTCTTATACAATACACATTTCTGAAGACATTTGGATGTTGAACCAAAATACAAATGACCTCCAAATGGAATTTTTTTTTGCACTTCCTTGCATTTACCATTATATAATTTAGTTATATAGCTTGAGTGAGATGAATTCACTATTAAAGTGACCTGTGTTATGCTTACTCGTTTGGTCTCTGGGAACCCCTCTCCTACCACCACCACTGAATGAACTTTTCTCCTGTGTCCTGCCAGGATTTGGACTTAGGTCTTACCCTTGTCTATGTTATTTTTTGTTTGCTTGTTATTCCCACAGTGAACTGGGACACAGGGCAGAAAGTCCCAGACTAGCCCAGTGCCTGGCACAAGGCCAGGATAGAATACCTATGTCAAACATTGCTACAGAAAAGCCACTTGATCCAAACTGATTGAACCATTAAACAGAAATGTGGTTTAAATGGTTTTCTCTGATCCTAGAAAGGCGTATGGCGTGGGGATGGTCATGAGCAGGACCTCATTATTTTAAGAATTTTAGAAACATGGGGCTGGAGAGATGCCCCAGTACTTAAGGGCACCAACTGCTCTTCCAGAGGACCTGAGTTCAGTCCCCAGCACTCATGTCAGACGTCTCATGACCACCCATAACTCCAGCCCCTGGGAATCTGATGCCTCTGGCCTCCATCGTCACCTGCACTCATGTGCACATAAATAACTACAAGCAGACTCACATGTAGACATAATCAAACAACAATGAACTAGTAATAGTAACGACAACAATCATTGTAAAAGTAATAAAGAATCTCAAAGCTTGAAGGTCATTTAGATAAACTCCAATTCCTTGGCATCTATTTCAAAACTGTTTAAAATGAGGGAAACAGAAATGGTGGAATTGAAACGATTACTTGGGCTACAATAACTGATATGTCAACTTTCCCCCCTATTATTTCTTTGAAGAGTAAACGTGTGGCTTGTGGGTTTAATTACATAGTCATACAGAAGTGTCACAAGACAGCTCTTGCTGCCAGTCGCCACCAGCAGGCACTGTGGATGCTCTCTGCGATTGAGTCACGTGTGTGTAGACTTCAGTGACTAAGTCCTCCTGGAGATCCATTTGATACTCAGACAGAGCCTCTGGCACGAACCCATCTTCTGCTGGAGATTTACTTCACCACAGACTATTATTCCGCAAATTACAAGGTCATTTGTGTAGAGATGTGTGTCATGGTTTTCTTCTGCTGGAATGTGGAAATGCAGATAAGATGCCTGAACTCAGAGCTGAAGCATCTAAAGCTTTCACAATACAGAACGCCACAGAAAGCATAGCGAGAAGCCAGGATCTGTGTTGATGGCCACCTTTTATCAATATTATCTAGACATGAATTAGAAGTAGGCAAATCCAGAGTAAATATGAAGAAGCAGATCAGCACATATCCTCCTGGATCCCAGGGATGTTTTCTGGTTTGTAGCAAAAACTGTAAGCTGGCCAAAGTGACAGGCTTGTGAATGTGAGGGGGTAGAGGGTATACTACAAAACTAGTGCAGGGGGTATAGAGTGAGAGGGGGGTGGGGCAAAGTGCCTGCCATGCAAGCATGAGGCCCTGATCAGGGATTTTTGGTATTCATGGAGTAACTGGGTACGGCTGCACTCATTTGTAACCCTGGCACTGCGGTGCAGGGTACATGGAGTCAGGCATATCCCTCTGAGCTCACTGGTGGCCAGTCTCGTCAATCAGTGAGCTCTAGGCTCAGTGAGAGCCCTGTTTCTAAGGATGAGGTGGAAAGTGATAGTGAAAGACACCCATTTACTAAAATGCTCAAAATATAAAAAAAAATGTTGTGCAGTCTTTTCTGGAACAACAACATTGTCATCATCATCAGTACCATCATCACCACCACCACCATCATCATCATCAACAGCAACAACAACAACAAAGTTCTCTTTGCCCAGATCTTTCTTAGTTGGTTTCTAGAAACTACAACAAATAAAACTGTTGGTTCAGACTTTTGGAAGCGGTGGGTGACAAGCTTTCTGCCAAGTAATTTCTTAATATACTGCCTCCATCTGTAAGTAAGAAATGTGCAGAGTTTTGGAACAAAGATCAGAAATGAGATGCCATTGCTGTCTTTTGGGATGGCTCTCTTGAGTAGTTCAGCTACTCTCAGATGCCACTGTTGCCAGTGTTACCTCAGCAGAAATCTCTTTCAAGTCACAGGACTTGTTTCAGGCACCATTCCTGTTGCTGTGCTAAAAAATCCCAAAGTTATCTCCATGCATAGTCCTTGGTTGCGTGGAGATAACCTAAGACCCCTGCACAGATGTAGCCCATGGCAGTTCAGTATCCAAGTGGGTTCCATTGTAATAGGAACAGGGACTGTCTCTGACATGAACTGATTGGCCTGCTCTTTAATTACCTCCCCCTGAGGGGGAAGCAGCATTACCAGGCCACAGAAGAAGACAATGCAGTCACTCCTGATGAAACCTAATTGACTAGGATCAGAAGGAAGGAAAAGACCTCCCCTATCAGTGGACTTGGAGAGGGGCATGCATGCAGAGGGTGGAGGAAGGGAGGGTTAGGATGGGAGGAGGGAGAGAACCACAGGGGGGATACAAAGTGAATAAAGTGTAATTAATAAAAAAAAATCCCAAAGTTTCCAGGGAGAAAGGCTTTGCTTTGGCTCACATGTAGAGGACACACATCATGGCAGGGAAGGTGTGATGGGAGAGCTTGGGGCAGCTGGGAAGGTTGCATCCACAGTCAGAAGAGAGAGGTAGATGCTGGTATTCAGCTTGCTTTCCACTGCTTATCCAGCGTGAGGCTTCAGCCCAGGGAATGATACCACTCAGGGTTAGAGCAGGGCTTCCCACCTCAATTAACCTAGAAATACCTAACCTTCAAGGCATGCCCAGAGGCTAACCTAATCCAGATGAGTCCTCACAGCTGTGCCCAGAAGCTTGTCTGCCAGGTGTTTTCAGGTTCCATCAAGCTGACAGTCAGTATTAACATCACTGGACTCATTTGTCAACTGTCTGTCCAGTCAAGATGCAAAAGCAGGTGAAAATGAAGGTGTCTTCTTTCTAATCCTCAGCTCTCCCAGTGAAAGCCTCAAGTCCTTGGGCGACTGTCTCTTGCTTTAAATGATCACATGTCATTTGAAAGTCTTGAATGTGGGCTATCATCAGTGTATAAGAATTATCAAGTTTAATAAAGTTGGGGGAGATGGCCTACAGATAGAAAAGTTGAAAATGCAATTAACTATTTTCACAGATAAGTGAAGTCCTGTGGTCACTTCTCTGAGAATATATGTCTGATCACAATGTCTGAGCTAGATTGCCTGCTTTCAGTGCTCTGTTGGCCTGTGAAAACAGTGCCGTTTCTGAGGTTTCAGCATTTTTCTTTAAGGAAAAATAACCACTAATACCACCACCAGCAGCAACAGGCGGCATTGGCCGGAGCTCCTACAAAGCCAAGTCATTTTATCTGCACTTTCAAATGTTTTTTTTTTTTTTTTTCCAAGACAGGAGCTTCTCTATCCCAGGCTTGTGTCTAGTTAGCTGTGTAGTGGAGGATGATCTTGAACTTCGGATCCTTATCTTTCTACCTCCTGAGTGCAGAGGGATTATTGGTGTATGCCATCTAAGCCCTCACGTATTGTAGGCGAGGGCTCTTCCCACTGAGCTGCATCCACTACCTCACATGTTTAGATCTCATATTTACAACATATTTGGCAGGTAGGCACTTGTTTTAGGATCAGAAGTCAGAGGCACAGAACAGTTAGCAACTTTCCCAGGGTCACACAGCTGGCACCATAAAGGCAGTTTGGTTTTAAAGCCCGTTTTTATTTCTATGCTAATTAAACTTCTAATATCCTTTGGTCAGACAAATGGCCTTTCTGCTCCTCTCCCTGTAAATGAACAGTTTATGCTTAATGTGGTGCTATGGCTTTGAAAGCAATTAGGAAGGATTTCTAGTTTGTACTCGCTTAAGGCACAGGAGCAGTATGAGTCCGAAGGACACCTGCTCAGGTGTGGCCATTTGTGTCTCTACAGAATGGGCCACTGTAAGTTCAGTCACGTAACTGAAAAATCAAGCCTGCCTAATACCGATAATAAACAATATCCGTTTCAGGCATCCTAGACATTGTCTGAAAACAACCAACTGGCTTGACTCCAGAAGCCAAGTCAGCTTATTTTTTAAGGTTAATTTCTACCCAGCACAAGGCTTGGATGGTCATTTCAAGGAACAATTTATCCAAATGAATAACTGCATGTAGCAAGCAAGAGGGTTAGAGCTGAGGCCTGCTCAGCCTGCCTGGTGCTGTCAGAGATGAGTGTGGTCACTTTGACATCCTTGTCATATGTGGGACCAGCTTTCAGTTTCCAAAGGGTTTCTGTGAGTTTCTGAAGGATGTCTTGGGGGGCGGGGGTGCAGTTTCAATGGAGAACAATTTAGACGTGAAGACAAATCTTTCTTCAGAATGGGTCGTCGTTGCCCCACAGAGCAGTCTGGCTCTGCCTTGTCTTCTGTGACCTTGGCAAAAGGGCCTGACCCCATGCTGGAGTGTTCTTATCTATAGCAGGGCACATCATACACTTACAAAAGGTAATTATTATTTTTAATTATGTGCATGAAAGTCTCTCTCTCTCTCTCTCTCTCTCTCTCTCTCTCTCTCTCTCTCTCTCGTGCACGTGTGAGTGCAGCTGTCCTTGAAGGCTAGAAAAGGGCTCCATGTTTCCTTAGCTGGAGTTAGAGGCAGTCCTGAACTGCATACATGGGTGTCCTGGGAGTCAAACTCAGGTCTCCTATAAGAGCCGTACCCGCTCTTGACTGTTGAGTCATCCGTCCAGCCCCAACAAAACGGGAGTAATGATCACTTCCAGCCTGTGGCGCTCTGCAGTCTCACCCTGTCATCTGTTGTAGCTCTCCATTTTCTCTCATCTAACCTGCTAGGGGAGCCTAACAGAACCCCATACTCATTTCTGCACAGTTGTGGTCCTTCCTCCTCACCATATGGCAGCTGTAGTGATATTCTAAAGTGAAACCTCAAATCACGTCATTCTTGCTTACAGTCTCACTGCTTCCGACAGACTCTTCTGGATAGCCAGGCCCTTCTGCTCTCTCCCTGCTGGGCTGTGTGAGTCCATTTGGCTCCCTAAAGCATGTGTCCCTCCTTGTTGTGATCTGCAGTGTACCTTCTCTTCCTCTTCATGGTCACTCCCTAATCTGCACCCTACAAATGTCCCAAGAACTGACCTTGCCTGCCTGCTCCTCTTTCACTCTGCATCTCACATTTGCTCATCTTCCGGGCCCTGACTGTTCCTTAGTTGCTCAGTGGTTTGTCTGAGGTATGCAGCACCATCAGGGCAGAGACTTTCTCTTCCCTGTCTCATCAGTTCTTATGCTAGTACCTCCAGGTTAGTGTGTGTTCCGTAGACATGTGCTGAATGAGCTGCGTGGCTGTGACCAAAATCCCTGTAGACAGGTTAGGGAGGTAGGGCTTATGTTTGCTCATGGTTCCAGAGTACCCAGGCACTAGTATTTATGGAATATTTTATTAGTTTCTGTAATCAAACCCAGGTAGAATAAGACCTTACATGTTTAATTCAGTACGTTACCCCCTGGACTCATGCCCAGCACAAAATGACATAATGGCATTAGGCATGTGGGGTGGAGGAGGGTCTTTATGTCAGAAGAAAGGAGAATGGAGAAGAGACAATGCACATGTAGAGACAACATCCTCCTAAGATCCTGTCTCCAACTATCTACTTCCTCCAACTAGGCCTCACTTCCTCAAGCCTCCAAAAATCTCGCAAATGCGCACAAGCAGCTGGAAGCTCGGGCTTCAATATAGGCTGTGAGGGACATCACTTGTGTGAAGCCTAAGAGATGGGAAGAGGGCTCAGTCGGGGAGTTGCCTGACACTCAAGCATGAAGACCTGGGTCCCCAGCGTCCATGCACAAGCTGGATATCATGGCATGTGTCAATGCTGGATATCAGCATTGAGGGGTGGGAGATGGAGATGGGTGGCCTCCCAGAGCTGACTGGCCAGCCAGCCTAGCCAGTCAGTGAGTGCCAGGTTCAGTGAGACGGATGTAGACGAAGACACTGGTATCTGGCCTCCACAGGCATGTGCGCACACACAGAGAGGAACACTTGCTTCTATATAGATACACAGACACATACACATACCACACACAGACACACACATGCCCACACCCAATTAAGAATGAGGAAGATACATCACAGGGAGTTACAGATAACAGCAATAGTAATAGTATTGTTACCATGTTCCTGCTTTGAGGATAGAGAAGTTAGTCCTACTCTAACGTCAATGACTATCAACATCAACAAAAATCCTGAGGAGATAAGATACTCTGACCCTTAAAAATTCTACCATCTAGAATCTATTTGGTATTCAGTTCATACGCTAGAAATATATTCATATATATATGTGTGTACATATATATATACACATATATACATTCATGTATGTGAATATATAAGTCATCTTCAAGGAACTGTTTCTAAATTGCCAGCGTTAATGAAATATTTAGCAAGTTGTTAGGAACCATCAAACCAACACACTTCTTTACTTCTTTTGTTTCTTTGGAGATAGAGTCTCAGCATGTAACTTTGGCTGGCATGGGACTCAAACACCTTCTAATCCTTGGACACACAGCCTTGAACTTCAGAATGAGTGTGTCTGGTATACGTGTTCCTTCCGCATACCAGCTACCCTTGGAGAGAACTCAGGTCTGCCGATTGGGTAAGCATTTTCCCAGCAATCTGGATGCAGTTCAGCCCCGTTCTCCTCACCCACACTGCATGAAGAGGAGCTTTTATTAATTGGTGCTTGGGGCTGAGGGGGAGTTTCTTGGCCTAGGCGGAAGCCAGCCAGCTCCCAGGCAGACGTGCAGGCTGGCCAGCTGGGCTCTCTTAGCCACTGACCTACATTGAACCAAGCTCGCAGAATGTGTGTTAGATCAAATTTGTTCCTTTCTGCTTGCTCAAAGAGAGTTCTGCTCTGCAAATTTCCATGCTATCGCTGCCAGAGAGTGATACAAGACAGAAAAAGACCCCCAAGTCCTGGAGATTTCTAAACCAGCCCACAGAACTGCTCATAAGCTCTTGCAGAGGCCAAGAAATGCCTCTGCATTTTGAATAGGTAGTTTCCTGGCTTTGAAAGAGGGGCTCCCTGATTATGAACCCGAGTGTGCAGAGCCCGTCAGTGGGGCACACTTGCTTTCCTGCCCAGATGCTAGGACTGAGTTGGGACATCCTAGGAAAGCCGGAGTGTCTGCCAGCCACCAACATGCACTGCTGCTTGCAAGAGAACTTTGAAAAGAGTACTGCATGTCCCTGAGACAGCAAAGGGATGTAAAATATAAAATTGTAGAGCAAAACAGTAAATCCCACCTGAGTTCTAGTTACTGGATTCTGACTGCATGGGGAGGGCTGTTCTGTCTCCCTTGTTTTAAAGAAGCTACAGGGACTACTTATAACCCTCAGGCCTGTGTATCTTCCTCTCTGTAATTGACCTCCAAGGACTGGGTTGATCACTTAGTTTCTTCTCTTTTCAGTCTTGTACAGAGCTTTTCATTTAGGTCTCATGTGGCCCAGAGCCCGGAGGAAGAACCATCAAAAGCCAGGTCAGTAACAATGGGCAATGGTTGGATTTCTCTCCATGATAAAGGCCCCCACAATCAATATTCCCACAGTGGGGCCTTTGAATTGCCTCCTTTCTCTAGATGGGCTCTCAAAGGAACACTTTCCCCGGTGCCTCTGTTTCTCATTCACCTCCAGCCCTGGAGGGTTACCTGAGAGTGCAGCTAATCCTAATGGCTGATTTTCTACAAGAACTTAAGTAGTGTAGTCAGAGCGGTGGATGGAATATTTTATGTTCCTCTCATTGTTAGTAGGTGAGGGCAATATGAATGACTATGTGGAGTCAGTTAAACAATTCTGTGCACGACAGAATGTTTTCTTGGGTCATGAGAAATGGAAATCTGCAATAAGCTACAAGGCCTCAATCTGTAAAATTAGTTAAGAGCCATGGAAGGGTGATGAGTTGGCGCATATTTGATTGAAGCAACAATCTATGACACTTGTGAAGTCTCTGGAGTCACGTGCTGTACTCGCATTCTAATGCTTGGAGGACCTTAATAAAAAGCTGGCAATTGACGCAATGACAGAGCATGTGACAGCCGATTCAGAGCTAGAACTTTCTGTGTGCACGTGTGCATGTGTGTGGACAGGTGTGTGTGGAGACCAAAAGCTGATATCCAGATGTCTTCCTTAAAGTCTTCCCTAACTTACTGTCTTAAGATAGGGCCTCTCACGGAACCTGGAGCTCATAGTTTCAGCTAGCTCAGCTAGTAAGACCATGATACCCTAGAGCACCCTACCGGTACTGGTGTTGCAGACACATGCAGCCATGTAACCGCATTTGTACATGGGACTTGCGGATCCGAATTCAGGTCCTTAAGGTTATGCAGCACTTTACCCACTGAGCTATCACGCTAGTTCTGAACTTTTGGTTCTAACCTTTCCCACTGCTGCATCCCCAAGGTGTCCTGGGTATAGGGAGAAAAATGCATACTCAACGTACATACACCAGCACAAGAGTTTTCCTGCCTAAATGGATGTTGGCCAGAAAACAGACAGAAAGACAACATGCTTCCAATATGTTTGGCTTCCCAGTCCTAGAAAATGCAGTGGTTCCTTTTTCTCTCTCTCTCTCAAAAAAGGAAAATAGAAGAATACCTCCTCTAAAGAACCCAGAAACTCAGACTCAGATGAGATTTGTGGTTTCATTTTCATACAACAATCTTGCATGCGAAGTTAGGAGTCGGGATGACATCATGTGTACCACTAAATACACGCTCCAGAAAGACGTTCTTCATTAAGAGCTGAACGCTTTCCATGTGTCTGGGGGGAAAAGAGCTAAATATGCTGAGTGGGGAGGGAGGCATAGTTTAATGACTAAAAAATGTCATCTGTAATGATCAGCCTCAGTAACCCTCCATAGTTCCCTGAAAGGAACACTCCAGCCACCCGAAAGCTTATTGAATTAATCAGCACTTTCCAAAGTCAGAAAACAAGTATGACCAAGTGCAGTTCTCCTCATTCAGAGATGGGGAAGCTGAATCGACATAGAAAATGGATCAAATACCACCAATGCTCTTTTTTTCCCCCTCCTGAAGCCTGGGTGTTTCCAAATCTAAAGAATCACGTTTCAGCCTCCTATAGGACAGAGCACTGTTTTATTCTGAGCATCTGAAGTCTGGACCAGTTCTTGGATGAGCCTGGATCATCTGAGGTTTGGGGATGGTTCCTCAGATGAAGGCCTCACCTTGAAGGCATGAGGACCTGAGCTCTGTCTCTAGAACTTATGTATAAGGCCAGGACAACTCAGAGTGTGGCGGCTTGTGCCTGTGATCTCAGCACTAGAGACGTGGAAACAGGCAGATTCCGGGGCTTGTTTCCCAGTCAGCCTGGCTCCAAGCTAGGGAAAGACCCTGTCTCAGAAGACAAGATGGCTTACAACGTGTTCTCTCTCTCCTCTGTCTCTGTGTGTTTTGTACAAATGCAACACATTTTTCTAAACCACTGAGCATTAAGTCACACACATACACATCGTGGCCCTTTGTCCCAAATCCTTGGCTGCCATGTCACCTGGGAGCATCCCTTTAACCATTCGCTCTGGTCACAGTGTCACAGCAGCAGACTCAAAGCAACTTTAAAGATTTCTTTTAAAGTAGTTTTTACTTGTGTGCGAGCATGCATGTGTGTGCGCCTGCTTATCTGTATGTTGTGTACTGTGTATGCGCAGGTATCCTCGAAGGACAGGAGAGGGTACCAGATCCCTCTGGATCTTGAGTTACAAGGCAGTTGTGAGTTGCCCAATGTGGGTGCTGGAAGCTGAATCCCTGGTCCTTTGCCAGAATCATTTCCTTGCCCTTTCAGCACTGTCCCTTTAGGACCTGCTCCCTTATTATCCACTGTGTCCCTTTGCTCTATCCTAAACAGTGTTGAGATACAATTCGCCTGTCTTAGGATTCACATGCGATGGAAATAATTGAGTACTTTTCGGTGTATCTATTTGCAGAGCTGTGTGACCAACACTCAAGGCATGATTGGAGACTGCTTCCGTCTCCCTGCTTCACCTCATACCCATCACCCATCACTTCTTGGGCCCTTTGCACTGCCTCCATTTCTTTTTCTTTTTAAATTTATTTTTATTTTATTTTATTTTTAATTATACTTTTTTAACTTTGTACCCCCCCTCTAGTTCCCTCCCTCCTCCCCTCCTAACCCTTCCCTTCTTCCCCCTTCTCCACGCATGCCCTTCCCCAAGTCCACTCATAGGGGAGGGTTTCTTTTTCTTCCTTCTGATTCTAGTCTGTTAGGTCTCATCAGGACTGGCTGCATTGTCTTCCTCTGTGGCCTGGTAAGGCTTCTCCCCCTTCAGGGGGAGGTGATCAAAGAGCTGGCCAATCAGTTCATGTCAGAAGGAGTCCCTGTTCCCATTGCTATGTAACCCACTTGGGCATTGAACTGCCATGGGCTACATCAGTGCAGGGGTTCTAGGTTATCTCCATGCCTGGTACTTGGTTGGAGTATGAGTCTCTGGAAAGACCTCTGTGTTCAAAATTTTGTTTCTGTTGCTCTCCTTGTGGACCTCCTGTCCTCTCCAGATCTTTGTTTCTGAAAATAACAGTTGTTTTAAAAATATGCTCTCTCCATTTTTTGAAGCTAAAATCATTTGGCATTGTCTGGCTTTCTTCGTGCCTCCTCTGAGGTTGTGTGCTCTCATCTCAAACAACTTCCTTCTTCAGAGTAACCCATGGGGGCGGGGGGAGACTAGATATCCTGCAGTCTCCCAGGGATGGAACTGTTGACACCTCAGCAAGGCAGGTGTGTGTGTATGTGTGTGTGTGTGTGTGTGTGTGTGTGTGTGTTTGAGTGTGTGCACAGGCTTGCACGTGTGTGATTCCCTTCTGTATTCAGAGACCAGTGAGTGCTAGTCTGGGAAAGAGAGACACAGCTATTATGTAGGTGCTGCTGCCTGGCTTCTGTGGCTCATGCCCAGAAGACACACTCTTCCAGAGCTGGCCTCTGAGGGGCCTTGGGGATTCTTCCCACCTGTGCAGCCACTACCTGCCCATAGTTAATGGAGAACCTGGCTGTGTATGATGCTGCGGAAGATGGCCTTGCTCTTCATGGATCTGGTGAAGTATCTCTGGGACCCAGGAAAAAGGACCATACTTTATAGAAGGAAAAAGACCGTCTTAAATCGCCCTAGGATGTTTCACACCTGTGAGGAGCACCCCATCCCTCCATTCAGGTGGCTGGGCCGTGACTTGCTAGGGCACACCAAGCTCTCTTTCCTCTGCCTCAGGCCTCCTGACTTCCTGCCTACAATCTCCACAGCAAAATGCAGAGGCCACAGAGGGAAACAGGTGTCAAGGATGGCAGCAGCTCAGAATGGGCTATGGAGGACAAGACAGGAGCCCAGTGGAATCTTTTCCTTGAGCTCAAAGCAGACCTGGGTATTACCACTCCCTGCCTCCCGAGAAGGAGAAATGAGGTTGACTCCTGTGACTTCTTAGAGAATTCCTGCTCAGAAATATGGGAGGGAGGCCCAGCCAGGGGCAGGCAAGACCACCTCAGGGGTGTAGTCCTCCAAGAATGGAACAAAACAATAGCCTCGCAGTGATCCACAGCCAAGGCAAACAGAAGAGCACACACAGGAGGAGGCAGACTTGCCGTGGAGAGGAGAGCATTGTTAGAGAGATGCTGACAGCAATCAGAAGCCCGAGGGCCACACAGCCAGGTGCAGAGAGCATTGGTTCCCCTAATTGGGAACCTGTCTTCTCCCGGGGCAACTCCACAAAATATTATTATTATTTAGTCACAACAACAGTGACTCAGAAAACGAAAACCAAAACAGGCCAACTATTGGAACACCAAGAAGAGATTTCTAGGGGGTTTTATTTTAAACATATGTTTTCTAAGAGAGCAGGAAGGGTTGCCAGAAGTGCAGCGAGGAGCGTGTTTTCCTCTTTCTGTGTACGGGACTTGCTTTGGAAACTGTCTGTGTAAGTGCCCCCGAAGCTTCTCTTGTCCAAATACTTGAGGGTGGGACATGGAGTTCTGAGCTTAACCTAGTTATCTCATTGAAATGGAGTGAGAGTGAGGAGCTGGGATTTTCGTGTGACGTGGTTGTAAGCCTGTAAGCCTGTGGAGGTTGGGAGGAGGGGTCACTCATGCCATCTAATCACACGGAAGAGCACTACGTTCCATGATGTTTTGCAAAAACAGCCCAGCCACCGGCCACCCCGCTCTACAAGCTGTTGGCGGAGGAAGAGGGAGTCCCTCCATAGTTGTCATTATAGATTTCCATGGGGCCGTACCTCGTGTGATGGATCCTGACTGGTGTGGGAACCCCAGAGATGGGTAAGATAGCCTCTCCCTGCGTCTGCAAGGTCAGTGGGCAAAACCGTGACACAAAAACTGGCATTTGGTGTGTAAGCGCTCAGCAGCTTGGCATCAGCAGGTGTCTGTCTTGTCCCCTATAGCCACAGATGATAGCTTCCACACTGGGTTAGGTCACCCTGGTCCCAGGTCCTGGGTCAGAGAACTGGAAGGCTCATAAAAAGCAGACCATGCAGTGAGTTAGTTCAGCTAAGACTTCAAGCACACACAGCTGCAGATTGCTCCAAAGAAAAGAATGGCAGCTGGAGACCAGGGAGATGGCTGCTTGTGGGGTGCTTGCCACACGCTCATGGAGACCTGCGTCCGGCACCCTTGTAAAAGCCCAACATAGTGGGGTGTGTCTATAGACTCAGCATGGGCTTGTGTGGAGGAATCCTAGGTTTTGTAGTCAGCTAGCCTAGCCAAAGCATGGAACCGATCCTAAAAATGAGATAGCCTACAGTAGAGGTTGAACCCTCATCTCCATGGGCACACATAGCTACCTACATACATATACACACATAGTCACTACTTTCTCTTTCTCTATTTTTTTTTTTCAAGACAGGGTTTCTCTATGTAGCCTTGGCTGTCCTGGACTCGCTTTGCATACCAGGCTGGCCTTGAATTCACAGAGATTCGCCTGCCTCTGCCTCCCCAGGTCCAGGATTATAGGTATGTGCCACCATACCTGACTTTCCTTTCTCTCTAAAATAAAGAAAACCAGCTGGGCATAGCAGTGTAGCTATTTGGGAAGTTGAGACAGAAGTATTAAGAGTTTAAGGCCACTCATCCTTGATTATAGAGCAAATTTAAGGCCAGCCTGGACAACGTAGGAAGATCCTGTCTAAAATGTAAAAACAAAACAGAAGAATTTAAGGGTGTATCTCAGTGGTCACGGAGCATGCACAAGGACCCAAGTTCAACCTCCAGCACAGGAAGAAAAAAAAAAAAAAAAAGGAAAGAATCCAACTGCAGAAAGATCATGGAGTCCCATGCATGCCAGGTCCTCCCAGCCGCGTTGGCCTTGGCCTTCGGTGAGAGAGGTAAACGGTACTCTCCACCCAAAGCTATGAGTCAGCCTTCTGGCTCTGTTATGCTTCAGGGTGGGATTAATTATCACCAGGCCTCTTAGGGGATTCATTTAAATGTGATATGAAATAGAGTTTACTGTCATTTTAAATAAAGACAGCAGATGAAATTTAAGACATATGAAGAGTAGAGAGAATACCAAACCAGAAACAGCAGGATGCTGTGATCCCAGAGGGTTCTGAGTCATCCAGCGGGCTCTGCCATCAGAATGTGCAGCTAGCTGAGTTAAGGACATTCCGCGCGACGTGTCCCGCAGAGAAACTCGAGTCTTTTGCTTCAGTTGTAAAGGAAGCATGAGTTAAAATACGATGGTTTTCTCCAGGCCTAAAAAGAATGACCTTATAATAATGAATGGGGATAAAAACTCAATTCACAAGGGCTTTGAAGAACATCTCCTACTGTCCCCAACATGATAGAGCTTCTAAGTGTTAAGGGTTTGGGTGTCACTTCAGTCGGATGTGAGGGACTGTTTACTGTCAAGGTTTACTGCTGAGATCAGGGAGGAGATTCAGAGAGATAAATCCTCAGGGTAACTTCTGCTCAGGCAGAAGGTCCCTTCACTGAAGAATGTGCTAACCGTTTGTAAAGAGCCACAGTGGAATTGTTTAAAAAATGTACACCATTTAAAAAAGTCCACACACACACACACACACACACACACACACACACGCGCACACACACACATGCACACACACATGCCTGTTTCAATACAGAGGTCAGTAAAGAACATTTTTCTATGTGGGTGAAATGTCCTGCTTTATAGAAAGGACCTCTCACTGAACCTGGGGCTAGCTGGACGCCAAGTCCAGCCATTTTCTGTCTCCATCCACCACAATGCTGGGGCTACAGAGGTGCAAGTGCAGCCATGCCCGGCCTTTCACGTGAGCACAGGAAGTACTCTTAGCCACCCCATCTCCCCACTTCCCCATTTATTTGTCGTTGGGAGACCCAGTGTGCCAAAGTGCAGGATGAGGGAGATGAGGGCCTTGGCTGTGCTGCCCTTAGCATTCGTTCATGGGTTCACAGTGCTGCTGAAGTGCATTGTGGGAAATGTTCATGAGGATGTTCATGGAAGGAGAAGCTGGGTTGTAAGAAGACATTCAGGACATAGAAGGCAGATGGTGAAGAGAAAAAGGAAATGAGCACAGAGGTCAGAGTGTGGGTGGATGTACCCTGGCAATATGGATGGCGGTGATAGTCATAATTAAGGAAAAATGACAGTGGACACTGTTTGCTGAGCCCCTGCTGCATGCAACGGAGGGTGCTTATCTTTTATAGTCATGCCCTCATTTAACATTTAAGAAGGCTCCTGAGGGCCCGGGAATCTGACCATTCTATAGTGGTCAGATGAAGGCGTGACTGAGGTATGGAGAATACCTGGCTTGTTTAAGATCACGAAGCGAGCAGTACAGAAACACAAGAAGGCGCAGGGACTAACCGGCTCCCCTCCAGAGCCTACTGAAGGCTGGAGAGATGGTAATTGGGACTGAGTTTTTCCACTCTTTTGAATTACTTATTTAAAACACAAAAGTAAACAACACTTTTTTTTTCTTTCTTTCCTTTTTTTTTTTTTTTTTTTCTCTCCAAAGAATGTGGGAAAGGAGCCCAGGGCAGAGCTAAGATACCAATCAACAAATAAGCAACAACAAAGGATAATAATAAAGTCAAGAGGTAGTCCATGCTTGATTGTACTGCAACAAAGAGGAAGAATCTAGCAGCTACTAAACGTCCTTTACTGCCACAGCTTTAGCAAAAAAAAAAAAAAAAAAAAAAAAAAAAAGGTAGCCAAGACAGTGCTCGGAGTGAAGTGACGTGCCACTCAACTCTTTCGTGTCTTAATTCAGTTTCACTAAATAGAAAGCTCTTCTTCGTGTGTTTGTTGAACCTAGTTCATTAACCTCACTCTGAACAACACTTCAACTTCTTATTTAATTGATATTAAAACCAAAACAAAAAACCCTTGATCCCAAGTGAGCAAGCATTTGTGCTTTGTTTATGGCTTGTATTGACATGAAAATGGCAGTGTTAATATCTCACTGGCTACATTAGATAAAGCCATTTCAAAAATGATGTTACGGTCAGGTATGGTGGTGCTCGTCTGCTATCCCAGCACATGGGCAGCAGAAGCAGAGGAATCACTGCAAGTTCAAGGCCAGTCTGGTCTCCATAGTAAGACCCTGCCTCAAAAACACCTCCCGGTTTCTTTTTCCACAGAAATGAAATCTATTTTTAAAATTTTATTGTGCAGAAAATAAATAAGCTCTCAAAGAATCAAGAAAAATGTATTTATCAGAAGAACTTGGTTTATGATATGGTTCAGTTACTAATCCATATTTATTTGTATATATTATTGCACACACACATATATGTACACACGTGTGTTTGTGCAAGTGTGTGTGTGTATGTGCATCTGTATTGTGTATATAAGGGTGATAGAGAACTGCCATGTGGGTGCTGGAAACCAAACCTGGGCTCTCTGTAAGAACAGCAAGTATATTCGTAACCGCTGGGCCATCTCTCCAGCCCCTTAATCCACATTTTTATAACATTAAACAGTTTTACATATAAATTCAGAGCAGTCACATATTCTGGTAAAACCTGAAAATTACCCGTACTCCTCTTCGGTTTCCCTCAGGCCTCATGAAGGGTTAGAATATAATGATTACTGTTGAGAAGCATCTTTAAGAGTGTGCGTTATAACCAGCAACTGAACACATTGAGTTTGCCAGAGTCTCTTTTTTCTAAAGACAAATATTTAAAAACAATGTGTTTCTCAGTGCTTATGGAAACAATTCTATCTTTTTTGATATTGAAAGGAGCAGAAAGCAACAACAGGCTTTAAATAGGAGGAAAAAGGCATAGAAACAAAGTGATCAACAGAGGAAGTCCCACAGGGAAGCTTTCAAAAGGTGGAGCCCCATGATATACAAAAGGACCCATCTCCATTGCATGCAAACTACAAAACGTGACAGGAAGCTGTCAAGGTCCTTTTGAGCAGTACTGATCAATGCAACTGTGCCATATATTTCCTGTATATGACTCTCCCAACATTCCTGCTAAAGCTCTTATAAGTATGGCTAGGAACATAGCGGGTCCTGTAGCCCATTTCCTTGATGCCATTCTACTTTGGCATCCATGTACCTGTCTTTTCATTCTGGCCTTTTTTTTTTTTCTTCTTCTTCTCATTTTTGTGAACAAGTCATTCTGCAAACACAGCTAATTGGTAGCACTTTCTTTTTTTTTTTTTTTTTTTTTTTCTAGGATTTCTTTTTTTTTTTTCTTTTTTTTTTTCTTTTATTTTTATCAGTTACATTTTATTAACTCTGTATCCCAGCCGTGTCCCGATCCCTCATTCCCTCCCAGTCCCTCCCTCCCTCCCTCCCTCCCTCCCTCATCTCCACCGTGCCCCTTTCCAAGTCCACTGATGGGGGGACCTCCTCCCCATTCATCTGATCCTGTTTTATCAGGTATCTTCAGGACTGGCTGCAAAGCCCTCCTCTGTGGCCTAACAGGACTGCTCCTCCCTTCGGGGGTGGGGAGACCAAAGAGCCAGTCATTGAGTTCCTGTTAGAAATAGTCCCTGTTCCCCTCACTTTGGGAAACCAATTGGTTACTGAGCTACCACAGGCTACATCTGAGTGGAGGTTCTAGGTTATATCCATACATGGTCCTTGGTTGAATGTCAGTCTCAGAAAAGACCCTGTGCCCAGATATATTTGGTCCTTGTGGAGCTCCTATCCTTTCCCCATCAGACTAACTCCCCTTCTTTCTTATGATTCCCTGTACTCTGCCAAAGGTTTGGTCACATGAAATTTGCAGGCAAATGGTGGGATCTAGAAAAGATCATTCTGAGTGAAATATCCCAGAAGGAGAAAGACAAACATGGGACATACTCACTTATATAGACCTATAAGATATGATAAACATAATGAAATCTATACACCTAAAAAAGATAATCAATTGAGCAGACATGGGGTAAGATGATCAATCCTCAGTTAGAAAGACAGATGGGATGTGCATTGAACGTATGACAGGAGTCTACTGAGCGCATCTGAAAGACTCTAACTAGCAGTGTGTTCAAAGCAAAGACTCATGACCAAACCTTTGGTAGCACTTTCATCACACATTGGACTCAAAATGAGTTGGTCTAGTTTGTTAGAGGCAAAATAAATTTCTAATTCCTACCAAGCATGGGATGACCAACTTTAGAAGTAAAAGAAAAAGGGCAGTTCTAGAGAAAGAGTGGAGTGATTTAGACATGTTTTGGCTTTGTGTAGAGACGTGGGTAGCAACCTTCTTGTGTAGAAAGATGCTATGGAGTTACAGACATTTCTTATGTATTTTGACTACATCCAACATCACTCAGGGACTATGAGTCAGTTTGTAACTTGTTCATTATAACAGCAAACACAGAACCTGTACGTGCTACACTGGATACTGAGGAAAGAGATGAATTAGAGTATGGTCTATGTCACTAAAGTTCTCCAACATGAAAACCAATGTAAATAGAGTATACGAGATTCTGGACAGTGGTTGATGGATGGCATGTCAGGCCTGGCAGAGGAAGTGTGGAGTGTAAGCAGACAGGTAGACTGGAGATGTTTGAGTATATAAGGAAGACTTCCTAAATGTGATGATGGTGTGTGAGCATCTATGGTGATTTGACCAAGAGATGCCCCTGTCATTACAGGCATTTGAACACTTGGTCCCCGTTGGTGGCATTGTTTGAAGAAGGTTAGAGGTGTGGCCTTGCTGGAGTAAGTATGTCATTGGGCAGGCTTTGAGAGTATATATAGTCTTGCCCTACTTCCTGTTCACCCTCTGCTTCTTGATGTGATCTCTCAGCTTTCTGCTCCTGCCACTATGCCTGTTGCTTGCTGCCATGCCTTCCCACTATGACAGACTCATATCCCACTGGAATTTTAAACTCAAAAGACTCTTTCTTTTGTACAGTGTGTTTTATCACATGGACAGACAAGTAACTAATGCAGTATTTTCCTAAGTCTTCCTGATTGCCTTCTCAACTGAGGAAGAAAGTTCTGCCAAAAGCCAGAGAAATGTCTCAATGATTAAGAGTGTGCCCTGTTCTTCCAGAGAACCCAAATTCTGTTCCCTGAACTTACATTAGGAAGCTTACAACTGCCTGGAACTTCAGCTCTAGACATCTGATACCCCCTTCTGGCCTTCATAGGCACCTGCACCCAAGTGCAGAGACATACATGTATGTATGTATATGCTTGAAATAATGCAAATCAATCTCTCAAAGAAAAGTTCTGCTTTGAATTTTTTGAAATGTGTGCAAAAGTTATTCTTCAAGAAGAAATACATTTCAGGTTTCAGGGACTATATAATGTGCATCTGAATCATACTGACACAATACAGATGATATGGTTAGAAACAACAGGATCTGGGATGGTTGCCTTGGCCTTGGCACTCCATTAAACAATTTTTAAATCCCTTCCACAATTCACAGGCACCGTCATTGCCTTAGTTGACACATGAGAACTGATGTTTAGAAGGATGAAGAATGTTTTAAGGTCACCCTTCTCCTAAGTGGCTGGGATGAAGTTTAAACCTGACCCCTGTAGCTGCAGGGCTTCAGGTCTATGCTATGAAAGGATTGTAGCTAGAAAAAGCTTTCCAAATTTGTTTTTTCTTGCCTTATACCGAAAAACCAGGCCCTGTAATTCAGGAAGGACACAGATCTGCAGCTGACTTTAGGAACCAGTTTTTGTGTTACTGGGCTCTTAGGTTCATAAGTCCATGGCCTCAGTTTCCCTACATTCCAAAGAACTTGGGAGAGAGGTGTGTGTGTGTGTGTGTGTGTGTGTGTGTGTGTACACTGCAGTTAATATAATGTCATGAGACAAAAGCTAGAAGAGAGAAATTTAGCTATATGCTAACAGATGGCTCTTTTTCTTCGTGGAAGAGGCCCCAGACCTCAGGTTGCCTTCACCCTCTCTGGTTTCTGTTAAAGAGACATTTTTAAAAATTCAAATCTAGGTTGAGGAAAATGAGGTTTTAAATATACCCCATTTTTAAAAGAAAAAGTGTCTCAGGAATTTTATGGGTATTAAGATGCCATCCATTGGCCCTGGCAGAGTCTTTTGTTTCAGGTCCATTTCTGCATGCCCTTAAAAATGCTTCCTGCATAAGTGAAAAAAGTGATACTCTGATGGCTGAAAGAAGGGGCCCAAGTGTGAGTATTTCCTTCCCAGGGACCACAACTCTAGCAGAAGATAACTGTTACAATGGGCTAGGTGAGTATGTATGCATGTATGTATTTATGTGTGTAGGCATCTCTGTGTACATGTGTGTGCATCAATGTGTACATACACATGTAGGTGTGTGTGCATTTACTTGAGTGTAATATAGATATTTATGAAGTTTGCCTTTGATGTTACTGAGTCATCTCCCTACTCAGTTATACAACCTTATAAGTGATAAGGCGAGCTAATGAAGCGTGAGTTTACAACTTTTCTGGTTTTCAGTTCCCCATGTGGCTTTGTATTTCTGCAGTGCACAAATGGATGGATCATCATTGTTGCAATTATAGTAAATACTCTCCAATTATTCAACAATACACCAAAAACCATTCTGGAATAGGAAAAGGGACATGAGCTTAGTAATACAAGGATAATTAAAAGTAGCTACAAAATGCAGACTGTTCTACATAGGAAACTTGACCACAGTTCTTAATTCCTCAAAATAATTTGGGCTGGGACGGACACTGACATATGACAAGGCACCAACATCCTACTCAATTGTTGTAGTTACTGATATATCGTAGGTAAGTATAAGTCATATTTGGAAAGTTATCCAATCCTTCACTCTTCTAAACATCCATCTAGTCTTACCAATCATTCTGTCATCTACATATTTAAGTTTCTACCCATCCACCCGTCCATCCAAACACCATACTTCTATCCATCAGCCACACAGCTACCCAGACCTTTCCCCTAGTTCCTCAGTCAGCCATCTGGATATGTCCCTTCAAGAAACATTAATTATATGTATGTTAATTAGCAAGTCCTCAGTTAGGTGATAAAAGACAAATGGGGCCAGTGAGGACAGACACTAGGTGAAGGCATGTAGGGTGCAAAGCCAGGTTCAGCCCCTGGGGCCCAGGTAAGGATGGAAGCAGAGAACTGACCTCAGCAGGTTGTCCTCTGACCTGCACATTTGTGCTGTACCTTGTGTTTCCTTCCCACACATCATGTGCATGAACATATCATATGTACCAGTAATAACACATTTTAGAAATAATGTAAAATTTTAACAACAACAATAAAGACAAATGAGACGAACAAAGTTAAGAAAAACAGACTTAGAAAGGGGAGCCAGGAGGAAGACAGATGGTGAGATTTTCATCCCCATTTTTTGACTGAAATAGGAATTGCCTAATTGGCATTACATTCCCCCACAGACCAGGAGCCAGCATTGGGCAGTCAGAACAGGCTCCAGCTGCAGCTCCTCTGGGCTAATGAGTGGGGACAGGAGCCTCTCCTGACTTAGAGGTAGCATGCTTCCATGGACCAGGGGATTCAACTGTTTCCACGGGTTTTTATTTGTGATAGCATTGTCAGTGCCCATCAGTCTGTTCATCAGATCTACTCAAAATTGAAATAAAATGTCTCAAGGTGCTGGGAATGCAGCCTAGTTTATGTATGGCAACTGGGTAGGTGGCATACACAGGAAGTGGTGGTCTAGAGGCTGTGATGTGCATGGTGACCGGCAAGTTCCTTATTGCCAGGAGTGTTTCTATTCCAAAACCAAAGGCATGGGTGGGAAGCGTAAGGTTGAGGTGGAAGTCTGATGCTGAGGGTCTATGACAGCAAAGAACACTCATCTACCTTCAGTGTTGAAGACATAATAGACAACTTTAAAAAAAAAAAGTCCACAAGATGAAAAGACACATTCACATATTCTGGCGTAGGTATGATTTCCTTCACATGAGACCTCAATTCAACAGCATTCCTTATAAATAAACCAAAATGCCTTCACTTACTTAATTCTCTATCTTTCAAAGCACTTTTGCATAGCAGAGAGGATGTAGAGAAGCAAAAAGATCAGATTTTGTCTTTGGGAAGTTTGAAATGCCACTGGAATTGTGAGACTTAATACACAATGGGGAAACTAAGCAAGACCACACAAGTCAATGCTGACCATGCAGTGCAGAGACAAATGCCTCTGAGATCAGTGCAGGTGGGCTCAATGGTGCTCATGTGGTATCCCCTTCTGTATGCATGACTTTAAACTTGATATCTCAGCATATCATAGGTAGACAAAATCTTAAAAAGGCCAGTCTACCAGAAAAATGCTTCCACCGTCCATGTCTTATCACACATGGTGTTTGATCAATACTTTGTACCTTCAAACACTTTGGCTCTGAGAAGACTGAGTCTAAGCAGAGATGCTTTGCCTTCTGCCTTGTCATCTGCACATTCATTTGAGAAACGGGAAGCAGAGGTGAAGCAAAGGTGTGTGGGACAAGCTTGAAAGCATGAGTCTTCTTAAGGCTTGCAATAAGTCAGGGTTATCCCTTCCAGTTACACAGATCTCATGCTTCTACTTTTAAATGTCCATTTCCCTCACTTCTTGGATGTCTCCCGTGTTCCCACACATTATCCTAAGTACTCAGAGCCCGATGGAGACAGAGAAAGAGGTTCATCTCCTTGCCTCCCCCAGCAGAGTGGCAGACATCCCACGACACTTTTTTTTTTTCCCAGAGTCATACGACAAGCCCTTAGCATAAGTCATGAATGGATGGACTGCTGGAAAAATGAACACATGAGAGAATGTTTTGAAATCCAAACACAGGGATGTTATGGCAATTTCTATGTAACTGTAGAAGACTCTATTACTAGGTTCTGTGACTAACACTCAAAAACTTGGCACCGCAAGGTTTCCTAAATCCACACTTAATAAATGATTGTATATTTGATATTCTTTCTTTACTTCATTACTGTCCTTATATTTTGCTTGGTTTTCTTCAAAAAGAGCATGAAATTTCTATTAGCATCAAGACGCACGAGCCAAGGAATCTGGGCCTTTTCCTAGCGGCTCTGTACCAGATCCAGGGCCATGTGTCATGGAAGGTGCACATCGCAGCTCCATGCATGATTCCCCCAGCTCCTCTCCCACCCAGCTCTGCATCTTCCCAGCCGGACACTGAAGCACATCGGGATTGAATGGCCAGACAAAAATAAAATAGCAAAGCTGCACTGTAATGGCCTTAGACTTGGTCTTCTGGGTATGGAGAGATGGTGGCGTTGCTAAAGTACTGGCTGTACAAGCGCGAAGGTCTGAGCTTCACCCTCAGAATCTACCCATGTGAAAAGCCAGGCATGGTGGCACACGCCTGTGATTCCAGCATGGAGATGAATGGATCTCTAGGGTTCACTGGCCAATGAGTCTAGTCTTAAAAAGGGAGCCCAAGGCCAGTGTCAGATCCTGGCTCTCAAAACAAAACAAACAAACAAACAAACAAAAAACCCACAAAAACAAAACAAACAAACTGGAAAGCTCCTGAGTGATGACACTAGAGGTATGCCTGGCCTCCATAAATGTATGCACACCCATACACACCCCTTGACCTTGATTTTCTTAAACTTGCAACCTCCAGATGAACACACTGACCTGCCATAGGCTTTAGTCTCTACAGTACTACAAAGGAGTTGTCTCATGGTTTAAAAATGGCGCAAAGCTTGTTAAGCTGACTGAGAGTTCACACTCGAGCACTTGTTATCAGGTTGTCTTCTATTGTTCATTTCTCTAGATTTAGGTGTCCCAGTGGGTCACTGGGCAAGCTCTGGGTCCCATTTCACACGTCACAAATGACGCTTTCTAGATGGGATATAGGGGGTTCAGCAGGAGAGCTCCGTTTCAGAGCCCGTGATTTTATTGGAAGCTTTGTACTTGAGGCCCTTCAAAGCTCCATGACAGTCTGTGGGCCTCCTCTTCTCAGGGCTATCGTTTGCTTCCCAGCTTTGTCTCTTGACAACTGTGCTGCAGGGCAAACAAGGCCGGCATCACAATGGAAAAATAAAGTCACTGGAGGGGGCCAGAGCTCAAAGCTCTTTTCTTTTTCCTTTGCATCTTACAGCATCAGGCTTGTCCTGCCAGGGCTACATGAAGATAAAAAACAAACAAACAAACAAACAAAAAAAACCCAAAAAACTAAACTTCAGTGAACAACATTAACATCCTCTTATTTATCCTCATATTTGGGAAGAGTTGAGCATCAACCCACAAGGGAGCCTTCTGTAGGACTGGGACAGGTGCCACAGTCAGGGCTACCCTGATTTCCTATTGCATTAAATGCACTCATCTAATGAATGCACTGGATTCTCTCTCTCTCTCTCTCTTTCTTTCTTTCTCTCTCTCTTTCTCTCTCTATGTGTCTAATGTATAAGCTAGAGGTAAATTTCCTGTGTCATTCCTCAGGTATGTTGACCTTTTTATGGAGAGGAGTATCTCATTGGCTAAAAATTTACCAAGAAGACTGAGCTGGCTGGCCAATGGGCCCCAGGCCTCCCAGCACTGGGATTACAAGCATGTTCTACCACACTCAGACTTTTTTTAACCTTTATTTTATGAGCATGTGTGTATGGTCTGCATGTATGTCTGTGTACCATGTATGTACAGTGCCTGTAGAGGCAGGAAGGGATGTCAGATTCCCTGGGACTAAAGTTATAGATAGTTGTGAGATACCATGTGGGTGCTGAGATTTGAACCCTGGTCCTCAGGAAGAAGAGACAGTGTTCTTAACAGTGTTCTTAATTCATCTCTCCAGCAACCAAATGCTTTGATTATTTTTAATGGGTTCTGGGGATCAAACACATGTTGTTAGGTTTTCAGGGCAAGCCTTACTGCCTGAGCCCTGGTATATTTTCTTTTTCTATCTGGACCTTTCCTGGAGTGTCTCACTCAAGAGTCAAAATTTTGCAAGATGAAACTCAGTTCTCATTTATACTTGTGGGTAAGGATCATTGCAGGGAATGTTGCTCTTTTCTCTTTCTAGGTCATAAAACAATCTCTGATTCTATGAAGAAAGGCATCACTATACATCAAGCGTCCCTAATTTTTGTTGTCTTTGTTTTTTGAGACAAGGTTTCTCTGTGTAGCCTTGGCTATCCTGGACTCACTTTGTATACCGGGCTGGCCTTGAATTCACAGAGATCTGCCTGCCTCTGTCTCTCTGAGTGCTGGGAAGCATCCCTAACTTTAAAATCAATTGGTCCAAAAATCTAAATCCCTGAGCACTGAAATGATAACACAGGGAGAAACACCCAGCCCCACTGTCAAGATGTACAGGCTCTAAATGCTCTACACTCTGCTCATGAGGTATATAAGTGGGTTTTGTGTTTAAACCTGGGCTACATTCTCAAATATCTGTACAATATGTGCAAATTACATACATACATAAAAAGTTATAAATGTGCACAACTTCTGCTCCTGCACATTTTTAATATTCCAAAGACACCTTTGTTTTTGAATGTCTCACAACGAAAAGGTGTGAACTTATTATCAGACTTGCCATCACTGAATCTCACTTTAAAAGGTCATATTATGCCCCCACATCTCAGCGAAATGACCATTGGTGGCCTTACAAGGGCAGGTGACAGCTTCCTCTTTCAGTGGAACAACACTTGCATTAAGTCAAGGTTGCTGGGTGTCTTAATGAAGGTTTATCTTGTGGTAAAAACACATGAGCAAAGGCAGTTTGGGGAGGAAATGGGTGTATGTCATCCTACAGTTACAATTCATCACTTGAGGGAGGTCAGCCAGGACCTCAGGCAGAGCAGGAACATGTAGGCAGTAGATAATGGAGGAGTGCTGCTTACTGGCTTGCTCACCATAGTTTGCTCAGCCTGCTTTTTTATAGAACCTAGGACCACATGCCCAGGGTGGCACTACCAATAGTGTGATGGGCCTTTTCACATCAATTATCAATCAAGAAAATGTAGCAGAGGCTTGCCCACAAGCCAACCTTGTTGGGAGCATTTTTCTCAGTTGAAGTTCTGTCTTTTTTTTCTTTTTTTCTTTTTTTAAGTAGATGAATAGCAATTCTACAAAGAAAGGCATAGCTTTAGGTCAAGCATCTACAATCTTAAAATAAAATTTGGCCCACTGTGGCTATCACATTCTTCATGTGAGATCTTCATGGGGAAATGAGAACAAGACAGATCCCCAAATCCCATAGACAGAATGAGGCATTCAGGGATAGCATCAAGGATTGTGAAAGGGCTAGAATGTCATCCATGGGGTCAGTTACAGAAACAAAGGGATCTGAGTGAGAAAGAGTAGATGAGCCACAATGGGTAAAGGCTGTGCTGGCAGGTCACTCAGTGTAAATGATAACTTTATTGGCGTCCTCACTGTGTGTTGAAGAAGCTGCCTCTGTGGAGAGCAAGGCTCTTGGCCCAGTTATGAAGGAACTCCTGGGGGACTGGTGTCAAAGAAACTCAACAACTAACCAGAGGACAAACTAGGTGCCTGCCAATGTTCCATTCCATTTGGAAGTTCATTGACACTTTAGATAAAGGGCCACCTAGACTTGCTTTGTCACTAGGAGCCACTAGCCTCTACCTGGAAGGATCCTTCCTATACAGGCTGACTTGAGCTGAAGAGCTGAGCGATACACGGCTCTGCTCTGTGCTTCTGGATCCCACAAGAGTGATGGTGAGCAGGCGCCAGGCACGTCTGCAGAAGGAAGCAGCTCTCTTCCAACTGGACACTGCATGGTGCTCAGCTGCCAAGATCCTTCATGCTGCCACCCCCAAAGGACAGCAAGATCCTATTAATGTACTTAGCAAGCGTCACCTTGGAGGGTATCAGTTACAGTAAGGAAGAGGCAGTGAGAATCTTACTGCAGAGGAGCCATGTGGCGTTCTCCTGACTGAAATTCTCCAATCTCCCCCGCCCCCCCCCCCAGGCCAACTCCAGGCCAGGCTGGCAGTGTCCTCCATACAGAGGTAAGCTTGCGCCATATGGAAGGCATTGCTGTGACTCTACACTGAGGAATAAGTAAGAGCCCCATGTTCATGGCAACAAACTGTCTATTCTTTTGTCCGGGATTGTAGTTCCAGGAAAGAAGATGGGTGGGGAAAGATTGTTGCATGCAGGGCTGGGTGGCTGCTGAATATGCAAGAATTGCAGTGCAGACATAGGGAAGGACAAGGGCTGTGGGGATAGGGTCAGGTGTCAGATGGAAGACAGGTTAGCAGATCAATAGAAGAGATGGAGGGTCAAAGGAACAGAATGCCTGAGGCCTAGACATGAGATGACTTTCTCGATAAGTAAGCCAATTGGCTCACAGTCTTGAGAGCATACAGTTTATCCATATTGTTTTCCTTTGAACTCCGAACAAGCCCTGGGAAACATGATTTTTATTCTAGGGGTAGGAAGACTGAGGCACAGTGGGTAAACATACTTTTCTAGTCATATGATGAGCTGGAAGGAGTAAATTGACCCTAGATCTTATATTTTAGACTGCATAGTCTTCCTAGAGCACCACTAGCTTTTTTTGTTTGTGCTCATTCAGTGGGTGACATAGTGATTCCCCCTTCCTTTATTCTACGGTTTAAGTGATAGTTACAGAAAGAACTCTTTGTATATGAGTGCACAGATTTTTATATTCTTTATAAAATTTTATGTGATTTTACATTTTTTCTTAAAATACAGATACTACAAAGGCTGGTTTTTGAGAAATAATGTATTTGGGAAGAGTGGTCTTAACTGGCTTTTATTATTATATTAGTTTGCTTTTTATCACTGTGATAAACATTATGAGCAGAAACAACTTGGGAAGGAAAGGGTTCAGTTCATCATACAGCTCAGAGCCCACCGTGAAGGAAGTCAGGGCACAACTCAAGGCAAGAGCCTAGAGGTAGGAGCTGAGGCAGAGGCCAGGGCGGAGGAATGCTGTTTGCTGGCTTGCTTTTCTTGTCTTGCTTCTCTTGTCTTTCTCAGCCAGGCTTCTCATGTAACTCAGCACCACCTGCCAAAGGGTGCCATTTCCTCCAGTAGGCTGGGCCCTTTCATATAAATCATCCATCAACACTCTGCCCTATAGAATTCCCTATAAGCCAATTTTGCAAAGGCATTTTTAACAGTAAGGTCTCTTCTTCCTGGGGTTGTGTCTAGTTGATGAAAAACAACCAGATGACACACCATGAACCATGTTCCCATGGAACTCTATGACATCCAACATGTACCAGCACATCTTATAAAGCTTGGCCAAGTCACAGTTGAAGGGACCATGGGACCTTGAATAGCTCACACTAGTGCTCAGATATAAGGTGTGAAGACACTTCTCATTCAAACTCACTGAGTGAAGGGTCTCTCTGTAGTCACTGTCTCTGCCTGTCATCCAGAGGTACTGTATACCAGGTATTCTGCTAGGTGCCTGAAAGGGATCTGCACAGGCCAAGCCTTACAGCCCACTGTTAAAAACACTCCTATTTCTTAGCTTACGACCCGGGATTTTCATTGGAAGAGGAATCTTCTGTTATGGAATTTTCTTCAGATTGGCCCACTTCTTTTTATCTTTGGGATCATTCATTCTTCTGTCATCCAACCAGCATCCATTCATTACCTGTTCATTGGCTGTTCACGCGTGCATCCATCAGTTCAGGTAGCCATCCATCCATCATCCACTCCTCAATCCATTCATCATTCATTCATGCCCGTGGACATATCTCTTTATCATCTACCCACCATCCATTCATCTACCCATGCCACTGTGAGCACTGTGAGCTCTGTTTCCTAGATACTCTTTCGAGAGGTCTTCAGCTCAGAACAGGGAGACACATGTGACTATGATGAGAGGCCTGGAGAGATGGATCTGGGTAAAGTGCTTGCCGTGAAAACACCAACCTGAGTTTGGATTCCTAGAACCCATGTAAAGCTAGGGGGGAACTACACATCTATATTGCAGTGTTCCTGTGGTGAGATAGAAGACAGAGACAGGAGACTCTCTGGAAGCTTGCAGGTCACCTATCCTGAATTATGCAGCCGTCAAGAACAAATAGACTCTGTTTCAAATAAGATGGAAGGCAAGGACTGATACCCAGGCTACCTTCTGGCTGCACATGTATGCCATGGCAAACATGTGTCCATACTCACAAACACATGAATTCGTATGTACAGAGGCACTCATGCTATACTCAAATATATACACATACACGAACATACATGTATAGCACATGCATCATACATACATCTACCCATACACATATATTAACATGGAGGAGGAAAGAGCCCTGGACCTAGTTAAGGAATTAGCAAAGTTTACCCCTAGATGGTACAGAGAGAAGGACTACAATGAAGGAGAAGGAAGGGCTCAACCAGGACAAAAAGCAAGCAGCAGGGTGCTGATGACGGGAACGGCACATGGAACAAAATGAAGAAGGAAAGGACGTGCTAGTCAAGGACTGTGGCATTCCCTCCACATGAGGCATATGTCATAGGCACGGGGTGATGACTGAGGCAGGAAGGACAAGCTGGAGCAAAAGCACAAAAGCCTCTAAGGCTGATGTCAACCACCAGTACCTGGCCTTTTCTTGCTGTCACTCTCATGGCAATAGCAGCCCTACTCTACTGTAGGTGGTCATGGCTGTTTTCATGTTAACAGTGCACTAGACATGTGCTAAGCATGCATTGCTTTGTTCATGTCACACAGTGAGATGAGTAGATTGGATTTTAGCTCCACTTTAAAGCTGATAAAGTCAGACTGATCAGGTACCCTGTCCCAGCTTATACCCGGTGGCACAGGGATCTGTGTGTGGGAAGGGATATGCTTCCAACCCCCACATGCATTTCCTGTATTCAGTCGTGTCCCTCTCCATGTCTGACCTCAACAGTATCTACTCTTTCTCTGCTTTGCTAACCCCAGTTTCCTACAGAGCCTTCCTGGAGATGGCACGGCAGATCCCACACCTCTGAGGTGGCTCTCTTCACTTCTCAGAAGTATTTGTCATTGTTCACAAGATGCTCACCAACAGCATCACACCCTAAATGTAGCTGTGACCTTACTCCTCTAAATGGCAGCTGCTACACCAGTCAGGCACCAAGAGTGGAGACTTGCCTTCCCCACAGCCGAGATACCATCAGCATGTGCTTTGCTCCTCTTGTGATCAGGGCAGAGAGAACTTAGTTGTAGTACGTCTTCATTTACACCTCACCCTATTCGTTCATGCAGCAAAAGTCTAGCCACACACCAGTACGATACTGGGTGCCGAAGATTTCACAGCACTGACATGTATTTTTCTGTCCTCGCTGAATTTAAAGGATTGGAAAAATAAATATACTCTTGTTCAACAATGTACTTCAGAAACTCTGTGCTCCAGCCTGTGACCAGATTACGGCCTGTAACCATCTACTGCATTCCCATAAAAGGATGAGAATTCCAGGAGAAACAGGCTTTGAGAATCCATTATCCGATTGCCCATCCCTATTTATGCCATTTACTTGTTAACTTCCAACTCTCCATTTTGTATTTCAGTTCATATGATCCTCTTTGAGAGCATGCCCTCTGCTAAGACTTGATTGCAAGGCTTCTGAAACATTTATGGGGTGGCTATACTTGAGCATGTTTTGGATGTATGCCTAGGAGTGGTATAGTTGGATCTTTAGGTAACACTATTCCTAATTGTCTGAGAAAGCGCCAAACTGATTTCCAAAGTGGTTGTACAAGTTTATATTCCCACCAGCAATTGAGGAGGGTTCCCCTTTCTCCACAACCTCTCCAGCATGTGTTCTCACTAGAGTTTTTTTTTTTTTTTTTTTTTTTTTACCTTAGCCATTCTGATGGATATAAGGTGAAATCTCAGGGTTGTTTTGATTTGCATTTCCCTGATGACTAAGGACGTTAAACATTTCTTTAAGTGTTTCTCTGCCATTCGATCTTCCTCCATTGAGAATTCTCTGTATAGCTCTGTACCCCATTTTTTAAATTGGATTACTTGATTTGTTATGGGGTAGCTAATCTTATGTCAACTTGACACATAAACTAGTTTTCTGAAAGGAGAAAATGTCAATAGAAAAGAGGCCTCCATAAGATCTAGCTGTAGGGCATTTTCTTCATTAGTGATTGATAGGGGAGGGCCCAGTCCATTGTGGTTGGTGGCATCCCTGGGAGGGTAGATCTGGGTTCTAGAAGAAAGTGGATGGAGCAAACAATCAGAAAGCAAGCCAGTAAGCAGCACTCCTCCATGACCTCAGCATCAGCTCCTGCCTCCAGGTTACTGCCCTGTTTAAGTGCCTGCCCTGACTACCTTTAATGATGAACATTGATATGGAAGTGTAATCCAGATAAACCCTTTCCTCTCTAACATGCTTTTTGGTCATGGTGTTTCACTGCAGCAATAGAAACCCTAGTAAGACATGGGGTGTGTGGAAAGATCCCATTGAATCACAGGAGTCTGTGACATTCTATGAAATATGCCAAAGGCTCATTTCAGCATATGACTGACTGTTCCTCCAGGAGAAGCTAGATCTTCTCCTCAGGAGAAGCTGTGTGTCTAACCAGACAATTCTGCACAAAGGCAGAGAACCATGCATTCAACCTTTAAGGGTAGAGAGTAGCACACTGGTTAAAGAAATCATGTAATGGGCTATTGTTTTATTTATTTATTTTAACACGGAAATAGCTGGACATGCGTGATTGCACACACCTGTCATCCTAGCATTTGAGAAGCTGAGATGAGAGGAACTCAAGTTCCAAGCCAGCCTGGGCTACGTACCAAGTACCTACCTCAAAAGTAAAATATACACAAAGCACTCAAATATAAATAAATAAATACTCAACATATGCCGTGAATACAACTGAGCATGTGATCACAGAAAACACAGCGTGGGTAACCGGGTCTGACAACTGTGTTTGCTTCCTATGCAAGGCCTTTCAACCGGACAGCAATGAAGGGGAAAAGCTATCTGAGTCCTGGAACTGGTGAGGTCCATTTGAGAAGTGCACCTTCTGGATTCATTTCTCATGCTCTTGAAACAACACTGGGTGCTTGAAAGAAATTTGGTGGTAACGCCAGGAAGCATGAAGATTCTTCCAATAAATAAAGCAAGGACAATGTCCACGACAAGGACAATGACATCTTTTCTACAGACGAGGAAGCCCAAAGGTGGAAAGCCACACTCGAGGGGTTTATTTTGAAGTGGGGTGAGGCATGCTGCCACCGTGCATCGCAAAATACTTAGGAATCAGTATAACTCTTCCTCAGCAACCTTAATTCATGAAGCAAGGAACATTGGTCCATGATCACCGCAAGTGCTTATGAAGAGAAGTTAATAAAATCAAAGCCACCCTGGATGTAGTATGTTAAGTGAGGAAATGCTATAGTCAGTCTCGCTGTGACCCAGTTTTAAATGATCTAATGTCCTTGGCACTCTGGGACTTTGCCAAAAGTCACAGACACCTAATAAGAAGCTTGAATGCTTGGGAGAGAAGGAAAAACAAAACAAAACAAAAAAAACCAAAAAGGCTTCCTGGCAGTTGTCAGTGGATCTGTGAGGAGACTAGAGAGGGACACTTTCAGTTTTGGGAGATAAGTCAAAGGCAAGGATGGAAATGGAGGGTCTGCCTAGCTGTCTGCTGGGAATCTGAGCCAGAGGCTGGGCAACCACTGGCAGACCTCACACACAGAAAAAAATTCTCCAGTTCTCAGAGGCACTCCTGGCCTGTGCCTCTATATTGACTTGGATTACTTTCATTTTATGATGATTTAATTTTTCTTTTGCAACATTTTATTAGATTTGTTCTTTGACAGTTTCATACACGTATGGCATGCCTTCTGCATGCTGTAACCCCTACCTCTCTAATCTCCCTCCACCACTATCGCACCTCTCCTCCACAGAGTCCCTTTTCCACATTTGCATCTTTTAAGTTTTCAAGTCCATCTGGGTTGAACAGGATCTGCTGTGTGAACACTGGTTTTGAGCTATCCATTGGCGCCTGGTGGGCTTACCCATTGTTGCACTCCTGAAGACAGTGAGTGCTCCGCCATCAGAATCTACTAGTTACCAACAGTTCAGCAGGGAGTGGTACAGCCCCGTGATTGACTGCCGACAGACCCAGGCTTGTGCAGGCCCAGGGCAGGCAATCACAGTAACTATGGGACCATGAATGTACTGAGTGTGCCATCGTCAGAAGACACCACTCCACTTCTCTTCTCCCTGCCCTACAGTTCTTATATTCTTTCTGCTCCTTTCTTCCACAGTGATTCCTGAGCCATAGGAGTACTGGTGGTATAAATGCTCAGTTTTGGACACTTAGCTGCTGAGACTTCTTCTCTGCACCTCAAGCAACCACTCATCTCTTCATTCGTGGCTTGCAAAGAGAAGCCATAACTAAGGCTAGAAGCGGCATTTGTCTCGGGGTATAGTCACAAACACTTAGAAGGCAGACCATTACTGCGTTTCTATCATAATTTAAATCAGTGCACTGGGGTGTTTCATGCAAACATAAAACAAAGTCTACAAACAGCTCCTAGTACTTCTTCCAATAAAATTAACAAGTGAAACATAAAATGAGTCCTAAGTCCCTGAATCTCCGTGAGCAATATGGTAGACCCTGAAAACATTGGTTCACCTCACATTTCAGGGTAGAAATGTGAGACTGTCCATTCCATGCATCTGTGTTTGCCCCTGAGGATACCCTTACATACTTGTTTAAGGTTTGAGCTTGTTCAGGGCTTCACATGTCTGAATAGGGAAAGCAGACTCACACGTGCTCCCTACGCTCCAGTTATGTCAGGAAGTGGCCACTGAATATCTATGGCAATGAGGAAGGACTTGACAAATGTGGACTTGAAGCTGAGGCAGGATTAAGCATCTGCATCAGCTGTGTGACGCATTAGTTATGAGTCAGTCTTAAGTAATGTTCTCATTTATAGGTGGGATCAAACTCTGTAATCAAGAGCAACCCACAAGTGGTTACCATGGGCTGGGGGAGAAGGTTTGGGGAGGTGTTGACCAAGTAACCCAAAAATTCAGCTAATAGGCTAAGATGCCTCATGTAGGACATGATGATGGCAAATAACGGAGTATGGTATTTGAAAATTGCTGAGAGATCACAATGGTTTCACCAGATACACACACACATGTACACACACACACACAGTCATGAGAAGAAGTATAGGCATTAGGAGGTTCATTTAGCCATTCCACAATTCATACCCACTTGGAAGCAATATGCACATGACAAAAAATATATATATATATCTTTTGTATGTATATATATATATTTTTTGTGTATATATATATATATTCAATAGAAATGCAGAGTTAAAATCTTCACTAACTATATATCAATTGTAAAGATTATCAAACTCCCAGGGAATATATATATATATATATATATATATATATATATATATATATTTACCACTCTATTTAGGTTTAAGCTCGTGGGTACTGATATTTCAAAGAGCCACCAAACTGTTAAGCATGAAGACTTAAAACAGGAGACTCGGGTGAGAGGCTTGTCCTGATTCCCACATGCTTTTAAAGCCAGCTAGGGTGCCTTCTCCCAAGCTTGCCGAGGGCTCCTGGGGCTGTGTGGAGGAGAGTCAGTGGAGGGGGGTGAGTAGAGGCTAACAGAACACAGCCACTCGGGTGTTGTCTGGCTCAGCTATTGTGCTATACTTGCAGAATGGAGTCACTGTGACCGAGGCGGTCAGGCTAAGATACACTGGGCCTGCTCTTTTGTAGGCTCTCCTAGGGGTGCTGTTTCATTTGATTTACTACTTGCTTCTGATTACTGACCCCATTCAGTACAATTAAAGGTTAACTTGTAGAAGACTGATAAATTGCAAGCTGTTCTGTTGGCTAGAGATGATAAACCCTAAAGTTTCAGCTTCACTGCCCTGAAGGACATTATCCAGTTTTGTATCTGAGTCAGCACTCTTATTTTATCACTTTTATTTTTTCCTTTCAGCCGGTATCAGCCTGGCTGAGACCCTAATTAACGCGATGTATAAACTTTTGGTAGATGTTCACTATGCATGTGCGAGGGAGTCATATCTTTAGCTTTCTGGACTACTCTCTGCATGGATATCAATGACTTCCATTTGGTCAGTGAGTGCATGCACACATTTCCTGAGCAGCACTGATTACTGAGCAACAAGGCCCTCAGAGTCCTTGGAAGCTTTGTGTGAGGGTGGGTGGGTGTGGTGGAATTCCGAGTAACAACTCAGGTTGGTGGAAAGCAACTCAACTCAGACAACTGTGGTACACTGGACACGCATAACATACATGGGGAAATGGGTCCCAAGACTGAGCATGACAGGGGCAGAGACGGTAGTTCATTCAGTTAGGAGTTTGTGCAACACGAGGCGGTCTAGAGAACGTGGGAGTAGAGGTCCTTGAGGAACAGTTGTGATTTTACCCATGACAGGAAGGAGGAAGCACACTGAAGCCAGGAGCTTAAAGCAGAACCTAAGAAGTCAGAGGGAATCAGGGGCAGACTCGGGAATGGGACACACATTTGAGAGTTGGCTTGGTAGCACACCTCAGGAGCAGAGACGAGCCTAGGAAAGGATTTGGGGTGTGGCTTGAAGAGCCTGGCTCATTCTATGGGGGACCTACACATCATTAGTGCTCAACAAATAGTTACGGAGCTTCGATGTTTGTTCATTCATTTAGAAGGTGTATTAATGTGGAGAGATAGCTGGAGGGTTAGAGAGCCCTGCTGTGCAAGCAGGAAGAACGGAGTTTGAATCCCCGACAAAAGTTTGGAATAGTCTTTGCACACCTGTGATCCACTCCCTCCATGCCTTGACCCCTACACAGTGCAGGGTGCAGGAAGGAGGATCCTTGGGGATCTCTAGCTGTCAGTCTCGCTGAAGAACCAGAGCTCTGGGTTCAGTAGCAGACCTCGCTTCAAAAGAAAAAAGGCAGCGCATGAGAAAGGAAAACACCCAACATCCTCCCCTGTCCTCTGCACATACTTCTCCACCTGTAAACATACACATTTTGTTTTTAAAGGAAGTATATTTTCATCGCTTGTTTCTGCATGATCCTAGGAAGAGAGATATGATAGCGAAGAAATGAGATTATTGTCTTAGTGGAGTATTCGTGGTAATCTGGATGATATTATGGCAAAAAACTAGAGAAAAAGAAAGCAGCAAGGGTGGTGAACAGCAGGGGTGGTTTATAAAGGTTGCCACCTTATGGACCTTCTCCAATAAAGAGACATATGACTAAAGAAACCAAGGAAACTAGGTCGCTTTTGAGGACATGTAGGACAGACCCTCGAGCTAGCTCTAAGCAAGGAAGGTGCAGGGAAGTTTGAGCGGAGGCTGGTGAGAGAGAATCCACATTTCACAGAGACTCCCTGATACTTTCACAGGTCATGAGAGATGCCTGATGATCCAGGCAAGCAGATGATGTTGTCTGGGAGAGGGGGGGATGAGGAGCTAGGGGATGGAAGGTGATGGTATCTGGGATCACAGAAAATGTGGTGCCAGAGCATGTGGCCAGGCACAAGTCCTGAAGATGTAAAAGATGATCTTTGGGATTCACTTTCTGTCATGGAGATGGAAATGTCTAGGATAGGTCACAGGATTAGGAGCCTGAGAGTGCCCTCACCCAGTTTGCAGATTGAGGGGTGAAGGGGAGAGATGAGGCTACTGAGGGAGAGTGTGCGGAAGCTAGGCCCCAGAGCACTCCACATTAGAGTCATAAGGGGAAAGGGAGGCTGGTGGGATTCTGGAGAACAATGGATGGTATGGAGGAGGAGTGAATCAGGAAGCCACAGGATGTGAGGGCTTCTGAAGTGTAGTCAGGAGAGGTCAGGACCCAGCTTAGATGTACGTCTGGGTTTAGCAACTTCATTGTCATCAGCGCAGGAATAAGAGCTGTGCTGGGCCTCGTGAGAAGGAAGCATAGGAAGGAGCTGGAGCCTATCTGGCTGTGAACTGGAGAGTCATTCACATATGAAGGACATATGAAGGGCAGGTAGGGTCACTTGTGACACTTGGGGAATTTAGAGCAGCACTGTGGTGCTAGGAGTGGCCCAGGACACAGGCTGAGCCTGAGGCTCCCAGAGATGGAGGGTGTGGGGAAAGGACAGTTGGGGCAATGCCCGTGTGGGGGTGAAGGGTGGGCCCTGGGCACAGTGGTAGGATGGCCTTGAAGTACTCCATAGAGGTTAGCTCACAGGACCAGAGCCAGAAGAGAATGTCTGGGGACAGGGGCACAAACCAGATGTGTTTTATGGATCTTAGGGGAGGGGTGGAATGAAGAGGTGTGGTGGGATTGTCAGGTAGCTCATGATGTTCTCTCGAGATAAAAGGATTATTAGGGAGAGGCCTTGTATCTGGCAGTGGGGGAGAAGGCAAGAAGCAAGAGGCCTAGGGAGAACAAGGACGTTTACCAGTCCTTTGAAGGTTACTGTGGAAAGGCATGGAGTAAGGAGAAGTACATTTTGGTAGCAAAGCTAGGCACTGGAGTGGGTGGAAGAACATGGGTGCTGAGGAGCAGGGTAACTTTATGGGCTTGAGGGCTGTGGAGGAGCACTTTGTGTCCTCCACATGAAAGCTCCGTGTCTCCACTATTTTTAAGGTAACCTTCAAAGCACAGGCTGGGAAGTGGAGAAGGGCTTCAGCATATGATATGGGCGTCACCACTCTGGCATGAATATCTATTCAGAATCAGCATCACTGCAGCTGGAGAGATGGCCATAAGAGCACTTGTCAGACAATTATAAGAACTAACATTTGGATCCTGTCATCCACATAGTAAAGGCTCTGATTCCTTCTTTGGCCTCTGCACATGCATAGGTGTGTGTATCTGCACACACACACACACACACACACACACACACACACACCCCTAATCCTAAAAACAAAGAACAAAATGAGCAATCACCGAATCATGAGAAGTGATGAGATGCAAGCAAGGCTTCCGATGCACCATGGCCTTTTTTGAATCAGGATGACGGCCTTGACCAGCAGACCTCCTCAGATGGCTCTTTGCCCTTCCCTGGTAGGTCCCACTCATGAGTCTGCAAGCACGGGATGGGGGGCAGGCAAGGCACTGCTTCCAGGTACCACGTGATCTCCACATTCACAGACACTTTTTAAAGACTTAGTTCCAACTATGGCAAAGGAGACGCCATACTATCTAGAGACCAGTATAATGAATTTATAAGCCAGGAGAAGGGCAGGGGTGCCCCATCTAGTTCTCTCTCTCTCTTTTTCTCCCACATGCCAGAGATGTTCCTAGCCCCAGAAAGAAGCTAACGGAAGAGGCTGTTCAGATGTTCCGGGGTCACTGGCTCTGGAGGCAAACGGCCTGACATCTGCTCTGTGGAGGCAGATGGCAGGGCTGGGACAAGCGTACACCCTGGCTGAATGTGGATGGCATCACTTCTGCTTCTTGGTCTGAAGACAGAGGCCTCTTCATATCCTGCTGTAGGCTGTGGGTACTGTGCGTCTGCCTGGCTTTCATCGTGGGGTCTACTACCTGGCATCCGTCCTTGCAAAGCAAATGAGCAACCCATTGGAAACAAACTCAGTCCCGTCTCAGGGTATGTCTGGGCTTCAACCTGACAATATGCTCTTTCAATTCTATTTTTCTTTAAACCTCACCAAATTTCATGTGTATTTATGAATATACAGTTACTGCCAAATTCCTGGCAATTTATTCATATTCAAAACTCCCAGCTGTGGTGACAGAAGAGTACATTTTTTCAGGAGGGAAAGAAATGATTTTCCCAATATATTAAAAATATGTCCCATTTTATGGCCACATATCTGATATCAAAGTGTGAGGAAGGAAGGCCGGGGGAGGAGGAAGAAGAGAAGCTCTGGGGATATATTTTTCGTCAGAGGTGGGGGAGGCTGACCTTTCTATGGTGCCCACTGGGCCGTAGGAATAAGGGGAGTGACAGAGAAGAGTGCTCAGACTTGTTTGTAAAGTCAGCCTCTCGGCAGATCAAGGCCTCTCAGATTAGTCAGATGGAGGTTTGGTCTGGGTGGTTATCAGGAAGGGTCTGGCTGTGTGTAAAAAAAAAAAAAGGGATTGAACACAGATAATGAGAATGAGCATGTTCGGGATTGGTGGTCCCCAAACCTAACGCCACAGAGAGAAGCAGGGCCAAAGCTCAGATTCATCCTCAGAATCCACATGGTAGAGGTCAGGAACCAACTTCCACAGGTAAGTTGTCCTCTGACTTCTGCCTATGCTCTGTAGCATGAATGTGTGTACTCCTCCCCACCACAGTTTTTAACAGATTCTTTAAAGGTGGAGGCTGGAGTGATGGCTCAGCACTGGCTGCTCTTCCAGAGGACCTGGGTTTGATTCCTAACACCCACATGGCAGCTTATAACTGTCTGTGGCTCCAGTCACAGAGACTCCAATGTCCTCCTTGGTCCTGCACACAAGTAGTGAAGAGACATAAATGCAGGCAAAACAACCATACATATAAAATAATATATAATATATAAAGTGTTCAAAAATTATTTTTAAAAGATAATGCCTGGAAAGGCCTGAGTAGAGAAGCCAAGTATGCTTGCTACCATGTCAACTACAGCAAGAGTGAGTCCATGCACAATAATACTTCCTATGTTTAGACATCAGAGAAAAAGGGATCTCAGTAGGCTAGAGCCTTCCAGGCCTTAGAGAAAGAGATTCCAGAAAGTATCTTTGAGATGGGTCTTGGACTGTTGCTAGTTCTTAGATGGTAGAGGAGTATTAGCTCAAGGCTACAGAATCACCTTGGGCATAGACACAGATGTTTAAAATGTTTATTGGATTTAAAGCAGCATACAGATCAGCCTGGACAGCAGCAGGCTTTCACATGAGGAATAACAGGTAGCCAGACTAGAAATGTAGGTAGCCAGCTGGAAAAGATCATGATCCCCAAGCTCAGGGAGCTAGTGTTGCTTTCATGGACAAGGCTTTTGAGCACTGAAGTGGGAGGAAAAAACTCTGTCTGAGTGATGCCCACCCTCCTGGCTGGTTTTGTGTCAACTTGAAGCAGGCTAGAGTCATCAGAGAGGAAGGAGCCTCAGTGGAGGAAATGCCTCCATGAGATCCAGCTGCGAGGCATTTTCTCAGTTAGTGACCAGTGAAGGAGGGTCCTGCCCATTGTCGGCTGGTGGTCCTGGGTTCTATGAGAAAAACAGGTTGAGCAAGCCAGGGGAAGCATGCCAGTAAGCAGCACCCCTCCATGGCTTCCGCATTAGCTCCTGCCTCCATGATCCTTCCCTGACTTCCTTCAAGATGAATGGCAATATGGAAGTGTAAGCCAAACAAGCCCTTTTCTCCCCAGTTTGCTTTTTGGTTGTGGTGTTTGTTGCAGCAATAGAAACCCTGGTGGGTTTTATGAGAGGAGTTATGATCCTCAAAAAGAAAAGTTCAAATCCTAGTGGGGGTCCCTGACTGAGGCTCTCTTTGGAAACGTGGTCTTTATAGATATGGTTGATGTGGCTCATACTGGAGGAAGGTACAACTTTCATTTGACATAGACACCCAGAAATGAAAGCTATGTGAAGTCACAGACGGGACACAGGGATGATGGGCACACACATGGTAGTGGAGTAATGCAGACATAAGCCAAGAAATACCTAAACATGCCAGAAGCCACCACCCAGAGAGGTGTGGCTATTCTATTTTAGGTGTCTTCAGTGGGGACTGGCCCTGCTGGAAATCCCAGGTTCTTGACTTTCGACTTCTAGCTTTTGGAACCATGAAAGAGTTAAGTATGTGCTTATTTATGTGTGTGCACACATGTGCCCCCCCACCCCGTGTGTGTGTGTGTGTGTGTGAATGTATGTAGAGGCCAGAGGTAAACCGTGGGTATCTTCTTCACTTTCTACTTTGTGTTTCGAGATAGTCTCTCTCTTTTACCTGGAACTGGCTGGGTAGGTTAACTGGGCTAGCCAGTGAGCCCCAGTGATTCGCATACCTCTGCCACACACGGTCCCACCAACCAACTAGTGCTGAAATTGTGAGCATATGCCTGTCTTTTCTATATGGCCTAGCAATCATTTTATTTACTGGGTCACCCCTCTGCAGCCCCAAGTCCATCTGTGTTCAGTATATTGATGTGCTAGATCCAGGAAATGACTAAGCATGACATGGGCCTGAGGAAGAGTAGTATGAGGACTTGGATGTCCGAAAAAGATGTTCTACTTATATTTCTGTTGCTGACCAAGTACCCAGACACAAAGCAACATACAGCAGGAACGGTTCTAGGGTGTAGTCCATTACTGAGGCGAAGTTGAGGCAGGAACTCAAAGCAGCTAGTCAGAGAATTGCTTCAGTCAAAAGCAGAGAAAAAAGAATGTGTCCATGCTGCTGCCTTGTTTGAATTCTTGTGCTTAATGTTCAGTTTCTTTACGTAGTCCACATCCAGAGTGGGTCTTCCCATTTCATTCAACAGTCAAGGTAATCCCCCACAGACATCTGTAGGCCAAACTGGTCTACATACTTCCTCAGCTGAAACTCTCTTATTAGGTGATTCCAGGTTGTGTCAAGTTGATAGTTAAAACTAACCAGCCAGCCCACCAGATAAAATGTCTGTGACAATGACAGAGTTGAGAAATTGTCCTCTGAGTAAAGCAGTGAGACTCAAAGGAAAGGAAAGGAAGATGGGAGAGATAGCATGGTCCAGTGGCCCCTAAGGGGTTTCTTTTCATGGACAGAACAGCTACACTCTGGTACTTTGAACAAGACATTGGGTGGAGGACATTTTGGCAAAGGATCAGTGGCTATCTATATCTGTAATGATAGAATTCATTCAGTGGGAAAGTGGAGCTTCAATCCACAGGACACAAGCACTACAGGCCAGGAACCCCAGACTTCATCTCCATTGCATTCTGGAGACACACAAGATTGGAAAATCAAAACTTTGCAAACATCTTGGCTGGAAGGTTCATTCAGTGGCAGGAGACCCAACCCCATGAAGGGAATGTGCTCCCATAATGTGCATGGGTTAGAGCTGTCAGTACCTGCAGAAAGCTTTTTTTTTTTTTTTCAGCCCGAGGTCTCTAGAAATATAAACAAGGCACACCATAATTGTTGGTTAATTTGTTTCCAGTGAATTGATTCCAGATTTGGGCTTTTCCCATTATTGCCACTTTTGCCTCTTTTAGTGCACCCTGAAGTTCATGGAACTATAATTTTGTATATGCTTAATGACTACCCAATGACATTACAGAGTCTGGAAATGTTCTTTTTTCATTTTGAGATATCCCACCCCATAATCCGAGGGCCTGGAAACCCCAAAGTGCTCTAGTTCTTCTTGGTGCCTCCCTCCCCATCTCCCTTCAACCAGAAGAAAAATAAAGTCCACTTTCCAGTTGGAATAATTGCCACAGTGGAGAAGAGATATTTTTAAAAACTTTCTCCCCAAATTACAGATCTGAGATAATGATGAAAGTAAAATTGCAGTTTCAAGCCTAAAGCAAAATCCGTCAACGAAAAACACAAGCCACTCACAACGTGCAGTTTTCTTGGGGCCAAGAGGCATGAAATGCGCTCTGCTACAATGCCAGTCTCATCATTGCTAACCGTCTCAGAACTCAAGTGCTCCAGGTTGTACAAGGTCCCTAAATTACCCCAGGTTCACAGAATTCTACCTTGAACTTCTATTAAGGGTCAAATTGAGATCTGATCCTCAAACTGCTGCAGAGAAAACTGTGTCTCTATTTGAGACATGTTCCTTCATTTGCTATTATTGGTGGGGTAGACAGAGTATAGAAGAAACTGAGTGTAAATTCTCATGGGTTTCCTCTTAAGAAACCATCTTCTATGAAAATTAAGGCATCCAAAAATGCTAGTGTTGGTTAAGTAAAGAGAAACTGATGCACAGTAATAGAGATTTGGGGTGGGGGGTACTGAGGCAAAGTCCATGTAGAACTTCCATTCCAAAATGCAAGTTTTTTTTTTTAAACCTTGAAACTGAACAAGAGTGTGGGTTTTAGTTAACATATGGCATCGTATTGGTGGTTTTTTTTTTTTTAAAGAAGGAACTAGAAAGCATTCTTTATTTGATATGCATATTAATATATCATATGCCTCCCTACCAGCATCTAATATTCAGAAGAATTACAGTTTGAGGGAGAAAAAAAATACCTTGGTTCAATTGTAACAAAAATAGTATTTAAGGTAAATACTGCAACAGCCGTTTTAACTTTATTTCATAAAAGCGAGGAGGGTGGAATTCCTATGGAATGTAGGTGCTTTGGCCAAGAAAAATTATGTTTTACAGATTTCAGACGTTCTTTTTGAACAAATATAGAAATGTAAACACCAGGAAACACAGAAGTTGGTGAGAAAACAGTGGTTTAGGAGTAAACACTTATCAAAGTCCCCAGTACAACTTCACCCAGGAGCCATCTATCTTCAGACACACACACACACACACACACACACACACACACACACACACACAATCTTGTCTTGCAAACACAACCTGAGCATCCTTTACTCAATTGACAGGATCTGACTAAATAATCTTTTGAAATAAAAATTTCCTTCCCATTCCCACAAATTCCTCAGAAACGTCTGGGCAGCACTATTCTGTTTTTTTTTTTTTTTTTTTTTTCTTTTTTTAAAAGATGTTTCATAACTGTGGGCAGTAAGAGGGTGTGACCCGCAGAGACCACACCATTCCCAGCTTTTCCTCCGAGTCTCACTGTTGTAGGAGCCTTACTGTGTATGGTAAACTGGAGGAGCTCAGCTCTCGTACGTGTGTGCGTGTGTGGGTGTGCATGCACGCATGTGTGCGCAGTCCATTTTTAGTCTCTTCAGTCCACTCAGACGTCCACCCAAGAGCTACCGGACTTCTGTGACAAATTCTCCGCTAGTAGCAGCAGTCGACACAAGACTGCCAGTGAGGATAGTGTGGCTGCTACGCTCTAGCTACTACTCCCTCCCTACATCCGTGTGGAAGAGCTCCCTTCCACCGTGGAAGTGGAACATGGCCGACTCTTATCCTTGGTGAACGGATATGCCAGGGAACTTTCTGGGAAGAGATTTATTTTCTAAATAATTGAGCAAGGCAAGAGAAGAACTGTAACTTCTTTCTTTAAAAAAGTTAAGATGCTTCATATTGAGATGTTGCACACCAGTGTGATACTCCAAAGTGCAGCCAGTAACTGTGACCGAGGGATGAAAGCCAAACAGATCACTGAGGAGACTCCCCAGAGCCCAGGTGACATCAGCTGCTAAATTAGCCAAGGTTATCGTGCTGTTTCTGACTGTTGGTGTGGTGGAACTTGCTGTTGGCAAAGCTCCTCGGGTTGAGTACTCTGTTAAAGGAACACACAGGTCTGCTTTGTGTTCTGTCTTCACAAGTAGAGGTCCTCCCGAAATACCCAATCACTCCTCAAGTCTTAGCCAGGGGTCAGGTTGGAGGAAACTCATCTGGGTCACTGTAGGGGAAACTAGCTACCTTTCCCATGGTGCCCTGTGTGTAATACAACTTAGCGCTCAGTTGCTCAGATAATTGTTCCCTTAGTAGTAAGATTAGTAAGATTAGCCATAGAACCCCTGGTGCCTGGCATGGATGTTACTGTGGTACCCCTCTCTTCATAAAGTGTTAGAGACTTGAGATGAGGGCAGAGCATGAAAGCAGCCACAGGACCCTTCCAAGTGGGACTTGTGTGGCTGCTCAGTGCCTTCATGAAGTCTGTGTCACTTACCTTCTAGAAGAGGAGACAGCAATTCTCACCACCCCTCCTCCAATGGCAGTAAGCTTTGTCCCTAATAAGAATTTAGTGGCAATAACATATAGAATACATAGAGGACTGCCAAATTTACCCCCCCCCCCCACACACAAATTGTCCAAACAGTGGCTAACAAGTGGGAAAGACAGGTCTCAGAAGAAGAAACAGACACAAAAAAGTGCTCAGCCTCCTCAGCCATCAGGGAAACAAATGTAAATTAAAACTGCTTTTAAATTTTGTCTTGCCTGGATTAGAACAGCCCTCATTAACAAACAAACAAATAACAACAAAAGTCAAATAACAAATTCTGGAGAGAGTGTGTGTGGGGGGAAGACAATGTCCTTATCTGCTACTGATGGGAGTGTAGACTGGTGCAGCCATTAGGAAAATCAGTATGGAGGAGTCTTGAAAAACTAAAACTTAAACTACCACATAGCCCAGCCATGCCACTCCTGAACATATTCTCGAAGGACTATGAGTCTTACCACAAAAATACCTGCACGTCTTGTTCATTGTTTCACAATAGTGAGGAAATAAAATCTTCTTAGATGTCCATTAATAAGTGAGTATATAATAAAAAATGTGCTATATATGCATCATGGAATTTTATCCACATGTGAAGAAAAGTGAAATCATGCTATTTCCAAAAAAACTGGGTAGACCTGGAAATTATTTTTCTATTAGCAAAATATTTTGTGCTTTTCTAGGTTCACAGTCTTTGTCATAATTTTCAAACTGCTACTGTGGAGTCAAGGTAGTTACAGATAATGTGTGAACATACAGGTACGACTTGGTTTCAATAAAACTTTATTCACAGTAACAGAGGGCCATGGCTCAGAGGTGTTTGCTTACTGGCCGTTGAACTATGGTGAAGCTTAAAATCTGGATGTGCACACAAACCTCCTGAGGTCTCAGTGGAAATACAGGGCTGGAGTCAGCAGTAGAGGGCTATTACAGCCTGAGCTTGAGTGGTAGGAAACAAAGCCTCAAGTAATTCAGGCTCTGTTGCCATGGATGACACTTCAGCAGCACACTTTCAAGCCTGAAAAGCACTAGACAGAGCTGGGGGGCCAGGCTCACAAAATCTGTGAGAAGCGCTAAGCCTTGTTCCTTAAGGAGTCCAGGCTCTAAAAGGGACAGGACCTTGGTTTGTTTTGATGACTATTGTAGACCTACCCACTATGGTACTGGGCATGCTTCAGTATACATCCAGAAATGTCAACTAATCACAGTGGCTCAATAAACATTTGCTAAATGATTTCTAGGGACACAAGCCTCCAAGGATAGAAATGATTTCTTATACTTCTAACTTACAGGTTCTTTAAGAAAAACAAACAAACTAACAACCCTTGTACTGCAGATTTTAAACACATGCTTATTGACTGTCCTTGAAGTTGGTCTATTAAACAGGATTCTGTTTTTATCCTTATGCCGTGATTGTACTGGTCTCCCCCCTCTCTCTTTCTCTCTCTTTTCCTTCCTTTTTTGCTAGTGACACAGCCTCACTTTTTGTGTGGATTAGATAGGTCTAATCATATCTTCCATCACTGGTATCGGGCATGAGAGCCACAATGGGCCCAAGGGATGCTGGTTCCCTAGTCATGGTGCTGGCTCAGTGACAAGTCATTTGGAAGCCGGCCCTTCCTTTCCTTGCCAGTTGTGGAAAACATGTCAACATGTAGCCAGGCTTCCAGGTGATAGTGGAAAAGTCTGGGCTGTTTAAGGTCTCTGGATCATCATAGTCAACTAAAGAGAAGGTTCCCTAATGGTGTTCCAAGCCCCTGGTCTGGCCATACCTGAAACATGATGTTTCATGCTTCTTGGTCACAAGCGAGGCTTCTTCTCCTTTCCTTGTATTAACTTACACTAGTTTTCTGTCATTCAGCACCAAAACGAATTCACATTTGTATAAGATTACATACTTAACTAAAAATTGTATTGCAAATAGATTATTTTCTCATACAACATACCTGATTATAGTTTCCCCTTCCTTTACTCCTCCCAGTTCCTAACCCACTCCCCTCCTTTCTGGATCCATTCCCTTTCTATCTCTCATTAAAAGAAAAGGCTTCCAAGAGATAACAACTAAACACGACAAAATAAAATATAATAAGATGAAGTAAAACCTATCATGTAAAAGTTGGACATAGCAACCCAAAGTGAGAAAGAATACCAAGAGCAGGTAAGAGTCAGGGACCCACTTATTTTCACAGTCAGGAGTCCAAAATATGCTAGGGCAATGGTGGCATAGAATTTGTGAAAGTCCATGTATGGTCCTTGGTTTGTACTTCTGTTTCTATAAGCCCTACTGGGCCCTAGTTAGTTGGCTCTGTTGCTCTTTTTTGTGGAACCCCTATTTCCTCCAGGTTCTTTTATCCTTCCTCCTACTTTCCCACAAGACTCCCTACACTTTGCTCAATGTTTACCTATGAGTATCAGCATCTGTTTCAACCGCTGCTGGGTGGAGCCTCTCAGAGGACAGCTGTGCTAGGATAGGGTCTACAAACATAGCAGAGTATCATTAACAGTGTCAGGGACTGACTCTCTCCCATGGGGTGGGTCTCAGGTTGGGCTAGGCATTGGTTGGACATTCCCTCAACCTCTGCTCTATCCTTATCCCTGAACATCCTGTAGGCAGGGTAAATTCTGGGTTGATGTAGCTGATGGGGTGCTCAGGCTTCACATGAGTCCTCTAGTGAGGGGAGAGAGAGCTGTCTCTGACATGGACTCTGTTTCTTGCTTTTTGATCATTTCCCCCTGGTGGGGCTGCCTTGACAGACCATGGGGAAAGATGATGTGCTCAGTCCTGATGCAACTTGATGTTCAGGGGGTGGGTGGGTAGGTGGGTGGGGGATCCCCTTTTCTGAGGAGTAGGGAGAGGGAGGGGGTAAAGAGGGAGGAAGGGTAGCACCTGGAGGAAAGGAAGGGGGGCTATAATGGGGATGTAAAGCAAGCAAAGCAAACAAACAAACAAATAACCAATGTCTAATTTGACCTAAGGCCTATTCTGTGAGATGAAACCCACACCCAACACTGGTTGGATAACCAAGAGTCAGAGAATAGATAGCCCAGAGACTTAGGGTAAAACCAATAATACTAGTCTAAAAAAAATCAATAAAATGATTCATAATATGATATTCTGCTATACTAATAGATAAGTGTCTTATCCAGTTAACACCAGAGAGGCTTCTTTTGGTAGCAGATGGAAACAGATGCAGAAATCCACAGCCAGACATTATACAGAGAGAGAGAGAGAGAAAGAGAGTCTAAATTGGAAGTCTCCATCAAATCCCTCCTCTCAGAGCTCAGGAATCCTGCAGAAGAGAGAGCAGAAAGGATATATGAGCCAGAGGGGATAGAGGACATCATGAGAACAAGGCCTTATGAATCAACAAAGCAACTAAGCAGATGAGCTCACAGAGACCAAAGCAGCAAGCACAGGGTCTACATGGGTCTGTACCAGGCTGTCTGCATCTATATTATGGCTATTAGCTTAGTATTTTCATGGGACAGCTGACTGTAAGAATTCACATTTTATAGGAAAAAAAAGTTAGGGATGTTAATTTAGTTTCCCCAAAGTTTAACTTGTTTAATCACAGCAACCTACTCCAGTAGGAAGGCAGAAGTCTTCATCCAAGGCTGGTGACAGATGTAAAGCTGAAATGAAAGAGATCTATCAAACTTGTGGACCGGTGACTGTTTTTAAAGTTCAGAAGATTCCTATGTGTCATAAATGATCTATGTTTCTTATAGACTATTCTTCCAAGGCAGACTGGCTTTTCCCTCACAGGTGTGGCACTCCCCATAATGTTCTGTAGACAGAAAGCAAAGGCCCAGGTTGAGACAGCTCTCCTCAGAGTCTGAACTGCTCCCTGGCTCTTCCTACTTCACAGCTCCATTCAGCTGGGCTGGGACATGCCTTATACAATTGTCTGAGACCAGCTGGCCAGTATCAGTGGCAGAATTCCTTTGTATTGTGTTTGAGTTAATATCTTCTAAAATTTGAGGGGTTCTGGTTACCAGATGATCAGAATTTTAGACAAAACATCATTGATGTTTGAGTCAATTCTGCTAATGCAGGCTGGTACATACACTCACCCACATTAAAACATACACACATCATAGTCTAAAAATCTTGGTGAGAAAATGGTATTATGGCTCTCCCACAAACATCTCATGTGTCTGGAGAAATGTCTATCTTTTCTCAGCAGCATCTAAACAAATAGAGTTGGAACTGAACTCAAATAAAGCTGACTGTTGCAATGTCTCCTGCCCATAGCTGTTAAGCTCTCAGTTCTGGGAGGAAATAGACTGTAAGAAAGCACCTTCATTCTGCAAGAGAAAAACAACTTGCCCATAAAACCTATAGGTGAACATGGACTTCTCTCTTGACCTTTTAAAAAGTGTTGGTTAATGTACCTGAAATGCTGATCCCTATATTCCCCCTCAAAAGCAGCATACTGTTAAGTTATGTGCAAAGGGACACTCCCTGCCTAGCCTAGAGACACATTAATCCACATTTGAAAACATTTTCAAACATAAGCATTAAAGGAAAAGTTGACTCCATCACACTCAGCTGTGGAATTGTGTAAATCATAACATCACATGCGTAAGGAGACGCACAGTCTCCTCTTTCCAAGACACGTGCATTCAAATCAAGTGTGATTCACCATGCCGCCTGCCTGCTGTCAGGAGGGAACCCTTCTCTGTTACAGGACACTTATGTGTGTCTGCTAAGACTAAACACCAGATAATTAACGGGTCATCTGCTAGATAGCAACATTCAAAGAAAGAGACACAGGAGTCGTGCCCTGTGTGCTTCAGTGGGGTACTTGATTTTCCCTGACTTTGCAGTTCTCTGCAGACAGAAAAGAGAGGCCGAAGAACACAGACTGGAAATCCCTTAGATGGACAGTCTGTGATCTGTAAATGGGGAACAAGAACACTATGGGAGGGAGGGGCACTATGCCTTGTCACTGGCAGAACACATTGCTCCCTGATCCCAAACATGCTAGCAGAATTCATGTCCTTTTGACCTAAAAACAATGACAACAACAATGAAACCCAAGAGTGCAGTAGTGGCACGCATACCTTGGCTCTCTCATTGGACTTAATTCCACTTAACAAGTGGGAACTCATGACTGGTACTGAAAACCTAGCCAGCTACCTAGAGCTCGTAAAGTCATGGGTCTTGTAGGAGAACCTGCAACCACAACCCTACTAAGCCAGAATAATCCCTAACTACAGCCTAAGTATTTATCCTCATACCCACAGACCAGGGCCGTTCTCACCCTTTGTCAAGCAAAGTTTTCTTTGCAACAGAAGGATACCATTACACAAAGCTGCAATCAATCAAAAATGCAGAGTTGTGGAGCCCAGGTTCAACTGATACGTCCACAAAACAACCTCTGCACCCAAGGCTCAAGGAACACTGCGGAAGAGGGAGTGAAATGAGTGTAGGAGCTAGAAGAACAGAATTTGATGGGAAACTGTATCTTCTAGAATTGTCAAGAAACTACAAACGTGGCTGCTTAAAAATGATCTGAACATACTCCAACCAAGGACTATGCATGTTGATAACCTAAGACCCCTGCACAGATGTAGCCCATGGCAGTTCAGTATCCAAGTGGGTTCCATTGTGATAGGAACAGGGACTGTCTCTGACATGAACTGATTGGCCTGCTCTTTAATTACCTCCCCCTGAGGGGGAAGCAACATTACCAGGCCACAGAAGAAGACAATGCAGCCACTCCTGATGAGACCTAATTGACTAGGATCAGAAGGAAGGAAAAGAAGACCTCCCCTATCAGTGGACTTGGGGAGGGGCATGCATGCAGAGGGGGGAGGGAGGGATTAGGACAGGACAGGAGGAGGAAGGGAACCACAGGGGGGATACAAAGTGAATAAAGTGTAATTAATAAAGAAAAAAAATGATCTGAACAAAGAGGACGCCAACAGACATGGTAAAGTGGGTGGGTGAAAGTTCAGAAAACCTCTATATCCTAGATAAAGAACTACAGGCAACTGAGGAATGCTGAGAGCAGGAAAATAGTCTTTGCCAGGGAAGAACATGTCAGTTGGTTATAAGGTACCAAATGGTGAGATCACTGTCTTGCTGTCTCTGTTTCTGTCTCTCTCTTTCTGTGTTTGTATGAACACACACATTTATATGAAGTATAATTTAGGTGTAATTTCTGTGGAGGTCAGAAATAGGATTCCCTGTAGCTTAAGTTAAAGGTGGAAGCTACTTTGCATTAGTGCTGAGAATGAACTTGGGTCTTCTGCAAGATCAGCCTTTACTTTTAATGACTGAGCCATCTCTCCAGTCCTAGAAGAAGAATGCTAAAACTGAGGTCTGATATTTCGTGTGGAACTACATTAAAATAATCATTCACTTAAGGGAAAATTCTCAAAAGCACTCAGTATGTCTGTGCGCTCTAATGTTCTTTTCTCTGTTTTGATGGGATGTTGGTGCCTTGTCCACTCCAGCTATGCAAACTCATTCAGCAGCTGCTTCCTGAAGCACAATCACTCTGGTGGCTGACATTTCACAAAGTCTTTGGAGATTATATTACTGTAGATTCCTTACTGATACTGCGAAGGGTAATAGTTGCTATTTATTTAAACTGTTCCCCAGACAGTGGTATTCTCCCAGACTCTTGCTTCACTCATCCCTTATCACTGCCTCTTAGGAATCAGAGATTAAATTCCATAATTAATTGTTGATAAGATTATGAAAATATACAGGAACTCTTACACGCTTTAATGTGTATACAAGAAGTGGAAAACAGCAGACAGCTAGTTTCTAAGAGAAAAGATTTTAATGGATTTGATAATTTTTTCTGATAATGTATGTTAACGGGTTATTATTCACAGAGTTGCATTTTAAATATAGTGTTTCTTGATAAGAGACTCATGATGTTCTGAAGAACTCTATACTTCTGTCAGTTGGCCAAGATCCTGGGAAATTTGGAAAAACTCCCTTCAACATTCCTGGTTTTAAATCAGTGGTTTTAAACTGCAGTTGATTTTTGTCCCCCGGGGGACACTGGCAATATCTGGAGACACTTCTGTTTTTTCACAACCTAGATGATGGACTATGGGTAGAGGCCAGGGATGCTGCTATCATTCTGTGGTTGTCATGGCAGCCCATGGCATAGGCTATCTGGCTGTACACCTGGGAATGCTCAGGCTGAGGCACTAGTGTGAATATCACAAGCATGTGGTCTCGGTGGGATGGCTGTTCCCAGAGCTCAGATGCAATGACACGCAGGAACAAATATCCAAAGCGCGGGACAGACACGCCACAGAGCAGGTCTTCATAGAGTTAAAGTAAAGAGAAACAAATGGAATTAGGCTTTCTCTTTGTTATTTTGATGCTGGATGACTGACCCTCTGGACAAGTGGATATTCTTCTTGGGGACCAAACTGATACTACATAATGTGGGCAGTGGAGAATAACGAGTGTCAGCATGGAGAGGCAGCAAACTCAGTACCATCCAAGGGACGGTTAAAACCATTCACTGCAAGAAAAGGCAGTAAAGGGTTCAATGGCACACATGCCCTGCCTTGGCTTATCTTCTACAGAAAGTCCTGATGTGCAGGTTAGAAGGGAGGGGGATAAAAAGAGAAGTTAATTTTTTCTTCTCTCACTCCCCACATCTTTCTTAGTGATTATGTCACTTGTCTTTACAAACGGAGCTTTGTCTCAGTTATGCACCTACTTCTTATCACAGGAATACTCTCTGAGAATCATCTGGTGACAGAACATTTCTTTTTGGGGATTAATGAAACTTTTCTATTACTTATTATACTGCTGTCAAAATTGCAGCTGGGGAGAGAGTAGAATTCTTGAAGCAGGAAGAAGGCTGTCAAGTCACTGTGGGGAATTTGGGCAGAGAACCAATATCCTATCCACCTAGAGGCACATTATTCATCCTTTAATTGCTTCTCAAGAATACTTCCAGAAAATGTGTATGGTTCGCACCTTGATAAAGATGGGTGACAGATACTACAGCCTTTGAAATCTTTATTGTAGGGCACCCTTCAGTATAAATTTTCGTGACACCTCTATAAAATCTGCTGGACATGTAAATTGTCTCAAATAGATGAAAACGCATAAAAATTGACCTGTACAGTGTCTCTCCCTCCTGTCCTTAAGGATTGTTCTTTAAGACTTTATAAACACATGACTGTGAGAAAATAAATCCTGGTGTCCCGTTGTCATAGAAAAAATGTGCCAGGATCCATTCTAATATCCGTAACAAGAGTCTGGGTCACACCTTGACTGGGAAACCCACAGCAGTCCAACTGGGCAAGCTTTAGAGCAGGAGATATTGCGAACACAGCATCACAATCACCTCCCTGCCAGCTGTGTTCTGCCACAGCTCCTTAAGAGATCTCTGGGAGGGGTGCAAAAGATACAACTGGTGTCACTGCCTGAAGGTTGCAGGACACCGAGGGTTCCAGGAAGAGATAATCAAAAATATATCTTGGGGCCTAGGGAGATGGCTCAGTGGATAAAGTGCTTTCCTCATGTTGTCTTCTGGATCCCCAGAGGCATGACAGCTACTTGCAATCCCAATACTCAGATGCTGTATAAGGCATGCCTGGGTAAGGTGAGTCCTTCTCCCAGCTCCCTCACATTATTCTTTTTTTTTTTTTTTTAGCATTTTTTTATTAATTACACTTTATTAATTTTGTATCCCCCCATAAGCCTCTCCCTCCTCCCCTCCCGGTCCCACCCTCCCTCCCACTTCTGCATGCATGCCCCTCCCCAAGTCCACTGATAGGGGAGGTTCTCCTCTCCTTTCTGATCTTAGTCTATCAGTTCTCGTCAAAAGTGGCTGCATTGTCCTCTTCTGTGTCACATTATTCTTTGTATTTATTTATTCTTTCACAATTATACACACGCACATAAACACACAAACACGCATTGCTTTCATTAAATCCCCCACCATCAAAATCCTTCTCTTCCCCCCAAATCTCTCTCCTACTCATTCCCTTTTGCTTCTGTGCCCCACTGCACTTAATTAGGGCTGCCTGCAGGAGCATGGCTGTGGGTTATTTACTTGAGCAAGGGCAACATACTAGTGGCTATCTAGTAAGGGATACCGCTGAGGGATATGATCCCCTCTCCCTTCCCTGGCAACCCTTAACTGCCTATAGATCCTCAGGGAGGGATGTGGCCTTATGAGCTCCTTCCTCATCCATGATGAAATGTTGATGGACACAGTCTCATGGAGGAGACCCTGTCCAGGTAGCCACTGCTACTGTGAATTCATGGGGGCAACACCAATGCTTTGTCCAGAAGACAGCATTTCTTAGTACTCTTTCTCATTTCCTGGCTCTACTATTCTTTCTGCCCCCTCTTCCATGACATTCTTGGCTTAGGAGATGGGTGATAATAGAGCTCGTGTGACAGGTAAGTGGAAAGAGAAATATTTAGGCTATCAAGGCTTAAGTGGGCATAGAAGGGTGGGAATGAGACAGTTAACCAGAATAAGGATGTGTAGAGATGCCATATGGAAACCTACTATTCTATAAGATAATGTTAAAATATAATTTAAAAGGCGTCTGAAGGTAGCTACCTTCCTGGGCTGGACAGTGTAAACCTACCGCTCCCAGAAGCAGCAGGTTATTAAACAAGGACACCAGCGACAGGTGTGGGATACCGCTTATGAGTTGTTGGTTTGGGGAACCTCCCACCCTACAATATTAGTCACACAGGTTACTAGTATTGCTCTTGCTTTCCTGCCAGAACTAGACGATGAGCTCCTGCTGGTGTGGACGGCACACCCTTTCATTGCAGGGCATGAAGCAATCAAGGAGAACTGAGCCTGGAGTTTTTCTCCCTGCTTTCTAGCTTTCATAGTGCTGCAAGGTACTGTCCGCAGGCTTCTGGGGGAGAAACCCACCGAAAAATCTTACCGAGTTATGAACTCTGTAAGTTACAATATCAACCAGCCAGGCAAGATGATGAAACTGTGGCATGCATGTTATTAGGGTAATCAACTACCCTCTGATTGGGTTTGCGGCCTGCTTCACACAAAGAATCCATTCCTGGTACTGCAAGCCTACTCAAAAGCTCTTGGGTAGGGAGATGATAGGTGCTATGGTGGGAAACCACAACTGTTACTTTGCTAAGTACATATTGTCAGATCTGGCTTCTGGTTTATGCTAAGATTTAGTGTGCTAGATTTAGTTGGTTTATACTAAGATTAGTGTTTCTCTCAGCCTTGGCTGGAGAAGCTTGCTGACAGAGACTTAAAACTGGTCAAAAATGCTGAGAATAAGCAACTGCTGTGTGCTCAGTCTACGCCGCTAGGGTCTCTCTGTGAACCTGGAGCTCACTGATTGGCTAGACTGTCCAGTAAGCCCCAGGGATCCTTCTGTTTCCCAGCCCCACAGGAGGTCTGGGGATTCATACTCAGGCCCTCATGCTTGCACAGCAAGCACTTTACTGACTGAGCCATCTCCACAGTCCCTCACTTGTTTTGAATCAGTCAACTCTCTTCTGTATATACAAGGAGGGCTGGGCTGCCTCAGGGTTCTGTGGTCTATCATGTCAGTCTTGCTTCGCTAATCTAATTTCATCGTTTTCAGTGGCTGACTGAAGCAGCTCTTCAACACGAGCACTCAGATCCTTCAGAGCTTAATTGAGAGCAGCTTTGATGACAGATATGTTGATTTGTCTCAATTTTGCTGTAAATGCAGGCACAGGATTCTTTCTTCTAGTGATCACTAAACAGCAAAAAAATGGTGCTTAGATATTGAGTTCAGGTCCCCCATTAGCCTCTTGACAGATTCCACATATCACCAGAGAGAGAGAGAGAGAGAGAGAGAGAGAGAGAGAGAGAGAGAAAGCACCTAGTATATTATTGAGATTTAATTAATATACCATAAAATTTCCCTTTCTAAGCTGGATGAGTCGGTGCTTTTTACTGTAGTCACAGAGTTATGAGAGGAATTATTTTTTAAGTTAAAAAATTTTTAAATTATATATGTATGGTATTTTGCCTGGATATATATATATCTGTATATAATGTGTGTGTTTGGTACCTGTGGAAGTCAGAAGAGGGCATGGTAGCCGTGAGCTACCATGTGGGTGCTGAGAATTGAACCTGGGTCCTCTGGAAGAGCAGCCAGTGTTCTTATCCTCTCAGCCATCTCCCCAGCCCTAGTCTTTTTTTGGTTTCACCTCTATTCTTCACAGGCTACAAAGTTTTTCAGGACTCATCTTTGGTTTAGCAATTTTCCTTTTGCAGTATCCAGCACAGTATGGAACAGGTAACAGATTCTCAATAAACACTTGGAGAAAAGTGTGAATTATTTTGTAGAGGAACTAAGTTCAGAAATCTATTTCTTATAAAAATTATGATGAGGATGTTGTGCTGTTGTCAGGGTGCTTGCCCAGCATGCATGAAGTCCTGGATTTGATTCCCATCATCCCATTAACCAGGTGTAGTCCCAGCACTCGTGAGTTGGAAGCAGAAGGGTCAGATTCAAATTCATCATCAGCTATACAGTGAGTCCATGGCTAGACCATGTCTATAAAAAACATTGTGTTCAGCAGCATTTTTTTAAATAAACAATAAAATAGTTGCAATCTTGCAGCGTGTGTGTGGACATGCTTTGCTCTTTGAAAGAAATACACTTCTTCATTTTACCTGGTTTCATACTGCATGTTTCAGAGGTGATGCTCAGATAATAGGCCATCCTGAGCTATAGAGTGAGGCTATCTCAAAACAAAAACCCCAAACATTACTGATTCTAAAGCAAGTAAAGGCAGGGAAAGGCAGGGGGGAAAAACCCCTAACAATCAATTCAGCATTTGTGCCACACACGATTTTGTGGCACAATACGCTAGCATTTTCCAACTCATTGAAATGAATAAGCTACCCATTAAAACATGCCAGCGTTTTCTCTAGGGCGGTTGCGGAATAATTGCTGGGTGTAAAAATATGAATAGGCTTAAAGTACCCACCAGTTTAAAACTAGATATTTATTCTTATCCTTACATCTCCACGTGACTAAAACTAATTATTGTTGTGATTAATAATCCATATTCTGAAAAGCTCCCAGCCCAGCACAAAGCATTCGGACTGAAGCAAAGCGCAAGGCAGGCCTTTTCAACCACACTCCTGAAAGCGCCCTGCAGACACACTAGAGTCAGTGCTCACGCCTTAAAGCAGGGGCCGCCTGCTGCCTTGACTCTGCGGGACAGCGAGAAGGCTCCTTTTCAAAACGTAAACTTTCTGGACCAGTGGGCATCCTGGGCTTAACAAGGCTTCATCACTGCTCTTAAGACAGTAACGCAGTAGGAAACCCCCCTCCCTTTTTTATGCAAAGATGCAAAGGGAATCGAATGATCCCTTTGCAAAGGCTGGAAATAACTGGCGTGTTCACCAATAAGACATTGGCTACATGATTAGGGCCCACTCTGCACCTGGCATCCTCCGTGGCCGCTGTAGCAGTCAGGTGGAAGCAAATAGCTGGTAAGAGTGACGGCCCCAGCGGTGTGTGGCTGTTGCCTCCCAGCTCTGTCCTCTGAGCTCTGTGCCTCCATCACCTTTTGCTGTCTCCCTGTGTGGAGAATGGGGGCAGATAAAAGCTCCTGTCTGTAGGTTGCTGTAACGTGCTGTCATGGGCTATGATTTACAGATACTTAAAGTGGTTCCTGAGTTAAGCAAGCACAACACAAACTTGTTACTATTTTTGCTGCCACTGCTACCATCATGACCAGAGCACAGGCATGTTCGTATGTTCAAAGAAAGGATGGGCGAGACTGGGGTCTGATTGTTTCTGAGAGAAGGTTTTGGGATCAAACAATTCACTCATTAGCCACATCTTTAAAATTTGTTTTAAAATTAACTTTTTTGCATGGTGTGTATGTGTGTGTGGTATTGTGTGTGGTGTATGTGTGTATGGTGTTCTGTGTGTGTGTGTGTGTATACTTATATGCAGTGGGGTATCATCAGAGTCAGTTCTCTCCTACCACCTTCTGGATCTCAGGTTTTGAACTCAAGTCATCAGGCTTGGGATCAGATGCGTTTCCCCACAGAGCCAACTCTGGCCTGACTATCTATTTTTGTAGTCTCTGAGCTTCTGTGTGATTTTGTTACTTTTAAACAACAACAAACCCAAACAGCAACTTTTGCTTTTCAAAATGAAGAAACAGGGTCCCTAAAAAAAAGCGAACGTTTTGAAGTTGAATGTCTGTGGGGTTCCGCCGTGACTCACCCCTCTCTCACCCCCCAGCTCTCGGGGCAGATGGTCCCAGGACAGATCATTTCTGGTACTGGAAGAGCAGCTCTGGGCCCCACCAATGGCCATGAGCTCTTTAGCCTGATGGCTGCCAGGACCAGGGCTCTGCTCTCCTGCTTGTCTCCCAGGCTCCCTCAATCTTCTCTTTGTGTCCCACTGACTGTCACCTGCCTCTGTCAAGCAGCCTTTGTCTTTTCTGAACCTCTAATTCTCCTTTTCTGATCGTTCACACACATGCCTAATCAGGTCAATTGAGCTCTGAACTTTCTGCTCACACCCACAGCTTTCTGAGGGCCTGTGTGACACTGAGCTATAGGGCCAGGTCAGGTGGCACCAATTCAGCTCTGCCACGAATAGTTTTTGGCCACAGGACCTAAAGTGGGGTCCTTTTCTTGTCTTCCCTGGGGTACACAGGGCACAGGGGTGATGACATGGACAGCTGAGTAAAGGCGTGTCATTCTTCCTGGCTCCTTTTATACTTCTTTTTCTCTTCCCTTCAGCTTAGGGTTTGGGCCTCAGGGAGACTTCAGGGCCTCTCCTGGAGAAGCCTGCTGCTCAGCTCAGGGTCCCCTGAAGCACTTGAAGCGTTTGCTAGAAGAGACAGTACGTCCACCAGAATGCTACAGGTGGAGCTTGAGCGAAGAGAGGACTCAGCTTCAGAGAGCTTCAAATTCATGATAAGGCATGGAACAGAAAGTGCACCAGTGGCAGAAACTGCTGATGACTCACAACAGCACTACCTATGTCAACAGTACAAAAGTGCGTGTGCATTGGCTAAGGGTAGTGGTGTCCAGAAACGTATCAACATTGTGACATGTGAGAGCTCATGAGTTGGCCTTACCTTCTGGCCAAAGCCATTATGTTTATCACTCTGGGGACATGTGTGTTATTGTCTTGTGACCCCGCCCAAAGGCAACAGCCATAACCACATCTCCAAGTCAGCTGCCTTGGGACCTTGGCTAGTTGCGTCACATGCTCGCTTTTGCACGCAGTGTTAAAAGCATTTGCTTACAGCTTGCTGCTTTTAAAATAGCTGGAGTGGGCTAGAAGGACAATTCCGACGGCAAAGTGCTTGCTTTGCAAGCATGAGGGTCAGAAATGGATCACCAGAGGCCACATTGGAAAAAAAAAAACCAAAAAACCAAAACCAACAACAATAACAAAATGACTGTGGTGGCTCATGCTTATAATCTCAGTGGTGAAAGCAGAGACAGGAGCATTCCTTGGGTTTGCTGGACAGTCAGCCTGCTCTAATTGGTGAGGTCCAGGGCAGTTAGAATCCTTGTCTTAAAGGAGGTAGATGGAGTTACTGAGGATAACACTCTAGGTTGTCCCCTAGGCTTTATACACATATGTGTATATCTGAACATATACACACACATACACACAAATGTACCTGTGTGCCTCCAAGTATATGAATGCACACACACACACACACACACACACACACACACACACATACATGCATGTATAAAAATAAATTAAAAATTGCTTGAGTGATTTTAAGTGAGGGACTGGGAGTTATAAGGACTCCCTGGTAGGGGGACAGATAGGGAGACAGAGTATAGCTTAGTAACAAAGTTAACTTCTAAGATGGCCGGCTTCTTGCTCATTCTCTTGACATGAGACAAAAGCCTGGCAGCTTAAAACAAAGGCCTTGTACATTTTTTTTTCTTTCAGCCATTAGGCCCCCTGATGGACCAGTTCAAAAAGTTCTAAACAGGATGATGACATGCTACACAACACTGTTGGCCAGTCAACTATCCTATGTGTTTTCAAATTGACCAACTCGAGTTTGGGGAGGAAGATTTCAGACACTTTAAGAAGCGCAGCCATTAAAGAATAGGCTGGATTTTTTACTTCCTGAGTCCTCTCTCTGCAGTGAGGAGGGTCTGTTTCTCTGTGTGTCTGCTGTGTATGTGTCTCCCTTCCCCAATGAACACCTTATTTTTCAGTTACTAGTTCTGACTCCTCCTGTTTGCTGTGTTTGGAATGTCTCTGCTGCTGCCGTTTGTGCCTGAGACTTTTCTTGCCTCTAGATACAAGGCTGGGAACATCCCCAGACAGATGCACTATGCCCACAATAGGCCTGTTTTGCCTTGCTTCTCTTAAGGGTCTCAATTCTTGCTCAGGCCCAGGACTTGGAGGCCTGCTCTCGGAATGTAGGGAAGACAGTGTAAGGACAAACCCCCACTTTCCCTGTGTCATGCACGCCCCTCTGAACTTATAAGAACTCTCATAAAGATTTAAGGAAATTCAAACCCTAGGCAGACACAGGTCAGCGTGGAGGGGCAGAGTAGGAGTAGGGGTGGGGTGGGAGATGCTACCACTTGTTTCCAAACTATTAAGAAGCTTTAAGCTCAAAGTTCTCTGTTTCACCTCTAATAATTTTGCCTCTAACAAGATGTGTTCCATCAGTGCCTTTTGCATAAATCACCCCCAGAGTAGACCTTTTGTTCCAGACTCATGGAGCTGTTGGGCCTGAGTAACTCCAGGAAGGGGAGGACACTCTGAGGCTATAAATCTGTTTCCACCACTCTGAAATGTGTCACCCTGCCTCCCGTGTAATGGCAGACCTGCTTTTTATTAATGGCACCCTTGCTTTTTGGCCACTGGGAATGCTGAATGTATATCAAAAGCCAGAGGGCTCAATGGGTCAGAGAGGTGGCCTGTTCCTTGGATGGAACTCAGGCAGGCTGCTCAGATGACCCCAGCAGAAGGCTAAAGGATGCTATATCAGAGCTAAGTAGAAAATTCCAGATTTTGAAAGCTGAGCCTTGAGATGCTCAAGGGGCTTTGGGTGCTTCTCCCCAGATACATGCCCAGGCTTCAACCCTCGGTGTCTCTTTTCTGTCACTCTCAGGAGTTCCACATAACATAAATGAGTTTCTGTTTCTCTGTGTACCCACTATTAAGGAGTCAAGGCTGATAGAAAACAGATTCTGGCACCTAGGAAAGCTTTATGCAAAGGATGACCATGGAAAGCACATTGTACAGCTGAGAACACTGGTGAAGGTGGATTTACTTTAAAACAGTTAGAAAAGGTTGGCTTTAATTCCCAAATGAGTGACCTAAGTATATATGTCCTATGAAAAAGAGGAAACAAACTTTACTCAGAAGTGAGAAAAATAATCACTAGTCTATGGACTCCTACAAAGAAGAAACAAGATACCCCAATTCTATGAAGCTGACACAGGAAATGTGACACTTGTATGTGTTACATGCTCTCATCTGAATAAATCATGCTTTGCAATAGGAAAAAAAAAGATAAAACTGATAAATAGAAAATATGAGATACTTTAAATACTTTAATTTTGTGAAAATATCACTGGAAAAATGAAAGTATTGTCTAAAGTTCACACTTGGAAAAATTTATCATATTTTTAATTATGCATGGTGTGTTTGTGCACATGAGAATGTGTATTCATGGAGTCCAGAAGAGGGTGCCAGATCCTGTGAAGCTGAAGCTACTGGAAGTTATGAGCTGCCTGATATGTGTGAAGAACCAAACTCAAGTGTTCAGTGCAAGAACAGGATGTTCTTTTAGCTGCTAGGCATCTCTGCAGTCCCCAGAGGTCACAGCATTGGAGGTTACTCTCTGTCATCTCTGCCATCTCCTTATCCAGTGTGACTGACTTTAAATAAACCCACAAATGAGCTCCTCAGAGACAAAGGACATCATTCCGTGCCTTTTCTCGCGGGGTTTTTGGAGAGAAAGACATCTTCTCAACTGAGATGTGTGCAGGTGTTCAGGGACTAAGAATAAAAGTCAGTAGGTTAGACCTTTGTAAGAGATGAGAGTATAAATGCCTTTTATCAGTTGCTCAGCTGCTTCATCCCTCGCCTTGTGCCTGGTCTTCTCAATCCTACAAGAGAGGGTTACCCCAATTTCCAAGTAAGGGGGATAAGATACAGAGACAGCAGGTATTCAGCCAGGCCTGGGAATGCTAGTCACATATTCCACATGGTTCAAGCTGTTTGGAGTGGGGATCGAATGAAAAAGAATAAAAACACACGTGAACCTGTCTTTATAGTCTGAAAGACTGGTTGTTTTGGATGTTACACCAGACTGCGTGCAACATTTGGGATCAGAACATGAGGTGGTTGTTTTTAATATCTTGGGGGAAATGTCCTGGAGACCTGGCTTGGCAGGTTTAGCTCTGAATGACCTGTCCCTGTAGCAGCCACATCATTTCAGGCCTCAGACCTTTCCTTTTCACAGCTAGTCAGGGCACATTTGCTAATCTAGACATGTGTTCATTTTATTTTAGTCCTGAGTACCAGTGATCTTTAATCTCATTTTAAAGATGGGCAGAACTATAAAATGTCCTCATATTTTGGAGGAAAAAAGAATGTGTTATTACAACATTATAACAGCTCAGGGAAACTAGTGGATATCCATAGCTTAACAACCTTAGGCCAAGACAATAGTGTAGCATGAAAATAGCTGTGCTGCAATCACTAACAAGGCAGCTTTTCTCCCAGGGTACCAGCTAACCTGTCAATATGACAGGCACATCCATTAATGTCACCTGGATAATTTTTAAAAACACATTATCTTTCCTGTTGTTATTATTAGAGAACTCTGAGTGAATGAAAAAGAAATATGTTTATAGAGAAGATAGGAATTGGATCACTCTTGGGAACTGGCCTACCTGGGAGTAATTCATCAGAACTAAGCCCCTGGCCATCAGAGCTGGATAGTAGCTGTACAATTCTGGGATTTTCCAGGATAGTAAATAGCACCCCACTAAACCAATGAGGATGACTTCAAACCTCTGCAGAGACTAAGTCCACCCAAGAGGACACATGGAAAAATGGATGGGTTCATACCTGTCCACCATCTAGGACATTTCTCTCTTTCTGATGGAACCAGATTCAGCCACATATAAAAATCTACCTAGATGAGAGTTGAAACCTCTATTTGCAGTAGACGTTAATTAACACAGAGACCCACAACTGGCCAAGGTACAGGGAATAAGAGATTGGAGAATGCTTAGCCCTAAACAGGACATCTGTATCACACCTCCTTCAGCCGAGGCTTGGGGATCATCAGTGTAGTGTAAAAGCCAGAGACAGTGGATTTCTACAAGGAAGTATCATCTTCTAGACACAGTAGAGCAGCTGCACTTATGAAGTCAAAGTGGCTGTGACAGAATGTACATGACCCACAAAAACTCAAGCTAGACACAACCCCAGCAGGGAGGGAGGGAAGTGGGTATGAAGTCCCACCCTCACCTGAGGAGCTATAGACAACTAATAGCTGTTCAGTAAAAAAAAAAAAAAAAATCATATATCTAAGAGTAAATGCATTGTGTATTGTATGAATGCAACATCTGTCAATAAAAAAAAAATTGATGGCTTATAACTTAGGCCATCATAAAATTTGACAGGAAAGATGTGAGGCAGACAGATGCATGGTACCTGAGCAGGGGTAACCAGACATGTGGCAAAATGTAGGTTAGAAAAATAGGTTATTTTAAATTATGTGCTAGTCATAGAACCTAGCTATATGGCCAAGGTATTTGTAAATAATATTTTGGGTTTCATGAGTCATTATTCTGGGAGTGTGAGGAGAGGAGGAAAACTCCCACAACATATATGGGCAGGTTTACAGGGCATGACTCCATCCCTAGCTGTTTATCTGCTCAGGTCTTTTGGCTTCTCTGGAAGGGTGGTTTTCAGCTGAGTAGTGGTGACACGGCCAGTGCTCACACCATGGACAGTGCTGGAAGTAGGCAGAGCAGAGCCTCTAATCCCGGTGAGTGGAGACCGCAGGACTGTCTCTCCCCGCCCAGTGGGAACAGCTTGTCTGGCTCTCTGGAAGCCATGCAGCCTGACACATTGTGCGGCAGATAACCTTCGCCAAGCATTCTTTAGTGGGTCTGGTGGCCACAGCAACCCACGGGGTCCCCCAAATAGTCTATGTAGGGCTCTCATCCTGAATTTCTGGCTTGTAAGGAAGACAGGGACACTGGTGTCCAGGAAATGTGGGGGATGGCACCTCCACGCTTTTCCAGCATCAGGATACGTCAGGTCTGTGTGCGCCCATTCCTTTCTGTTGTGGAGACCTCAGTTGTCATTCAGCATACACCCCAATCCTTTAGAAATGAGACTTACCATAGGAGATTTCCCTTCCCTCTCACCATGTGCTGAGGGAAAGCGCCTTTGTCAGCTGGTTCGTCATCCTGACTAATTGTCCTTGGGTTCCTCTGAGCTTTAGAAAGTGCAGCTTTCTGCCAACTCCGCTGCCACAAACGTTTTGTTTTATTCAAACAGAAAATACTCTGCATTTGCTCCACCATTTCCCTATCAGTTTCTGGTTTGAAAGTTTTCACAAATGCTTCCGGATAGGGTGCAATGGAAGTGGGATGAGGTGGGCATTGTGCTTATAATAAGCAGAGCTCTAAGTAACCGGGTGCAGTTTAATCTCAATTCCTGCTCTCTTAATAAGTCTAAAGAACAGTACACTGACAGAGGTTCAAATTTGATTCCAAAGAGGCATTTTTTCCCCTTCCTTTCAGCTTCTACCTGTCACATTCTCCAGCTCACTAACATCAGCTGAGGGAAAGGCTAAGAATAAGAACTAATTGGGACTGGGTACTGTTTCTCCATAGAGCTTGTCTTGGTGGCAGCCTTTGCTGTACACACACATCACAGGCAGTAAAATGATGAATGACTTTCCACTTGCAATGACCTTGGTTGGATGAGCTGAGAACCAATGAAGTGACTATTTAAAATTGGGTGTGTGTGGGGGGTTAAGGGATATAGCTCTGTCAGTCAAATGCTTGCTGTGTAAGCATGAGGACCTGAATTTAGATCTTCAGTACTTGTGTAAAAAAACTGGTGTGGTGGCACACATTTATAACAGCAATGCCATGGAGATGGGAACAGGAGATTCCTGGAGCTCACGGTCCAGCCAGTCTAATTTCTCAGGAAGCTTTGGGTTCGATAATAGACCCTGTCTGAGAAGATAAGGTGGAGAGTGGAGTAGTTACAAAAACAAAACAAAACAAAACAAAACAAAACAAAACAAAACAAAACAAAACAAAACATGGATGCTGCAGGGCGTGGTGGTGCACACCTGTAATACTAGCACTCAGTGAGGCAGAGGCAGGTAGATTTCTGTGAGGTCTACTAAGTGAGTCTAGGATAGCCAAGGCTACTCAGAGAAACCCTGTCTTGAAGAAAAGGAGAAAGAAAAACATGGATGTCAACCTCTGGCTTTTTCATGTAAGTGAGCATGTCTGTAAGAGCACCTGCACATACATCATGTACACACATGCGAACATGTACATATAACACATGAAATTTTACTTGTTCTTTATGTATATGTATGTCTATGTGTGCATATGCATGTGTTTGCATGCCCATAGAGGCCAGAGGAAAGTATCAAATCTCCTTGAGCTAAAGTTATAAGTGGTTGTGAGCCTCCCAATGTGGATGCTGGGAATCGAACTTAGGACATCTTATAGAACAGCAAGTGCTTTTAATCACTGAGTCATCTCTCCAGCCTCATAACACACAACTCTTAAAAAGCTACAACTCAGATTTTAGAAAGAACACTGAGGGGGGCCCATTAGGAAGACTTTTTGGGTAAACATCTACATTGCATGAGAAAGGCTGCCAACTTAGTTCTTCCTGGAACTTGGTGGTACAGAAGAAGGCTGGTTACAGGCCAAGGGCAGACACATGCAGGGTATTAGAGGGCACTTCCAGAGTACTCTGGTTCAAACAACTCAGCATCAGGATCCTAACTTCTTTGTGGAGAAGGACACTCATGTGTTGGAGACAGCTGCTGTTGGGTGTGGCTGTGACCACTTGGGTGCCAGGGACATGCCTTATGCTGAGGCTAATGCTGATGTTTCCACCCCCGGACATCAGTAACTAGTGCCTTTGCAGCAGGACAGGGCTCAGTTTTATAGATGAGAACACCAACGTCAGAGAAGGCAGATGCTGGTTCAAGGCCAGGCGGATTATAGAGCAGGGCCTGAATTTCAACCTAGCAACATGTTCTCACAGTGACTAACTGACCCACACTCCAACTAAGGTCACGGGACTCCACATATCCAGACCTTTTCAGGCTTATGAGGAAGGGCAGCATATGGTGGGTAGCTGGTGGGACTGCCTAGGGTCTCTATAACACACAGGAGACTGATGTGGAAAAGCCTGGGCAGAGGCCTGCTTTGGGCATCTGCCCCTCTTCTTCTTCCCAGTGGTCCTAGTGAAGTCCCATGTTTAGCTCCTCCATGGGACAGACAGTTCTGTAGGCTCAGATTGTGCCCATGAGTAAAACCAATTAAAGGAGAAAAGCCACACTGGATGTGTCTCCAACATACAGCCACTTCCTCTCACAGAGACCCTGTCTAGCTTCAGAGAACCAGGAGCAGCTTATGTACTGATCCAAGTAGGGCTTTTCTGGAAAAGTGGGTGCCCAGATGGGAGAGAGGAGATGCGTGGAAGCAGCCCTTCTCACTTTCAGGAAGGCCGAGGGGTACGGTGCCCCATCACACCCCAAGTTACGCGGCTCATTTCATCCTCCCACAACATCACAGCCTTTAGCTTTTTGGCTTTCCTATATGGCAGCATGTGGCTTCCAGGGCCCTTGTTCTTTCCTGCCTTCTCTGTCTCACCCTGGCTCTGAGCATCCATGGTACTGTCCTCATAATGAAAACATCATCACTGCTCACATCAGCCATCAGCCCCAAGTGGACAGGAAGCAACATGGGAAGATGCGCATTTCCTGAGGCTTTCTTCCAGCCTTGGAGGGCCGCAGGCAGGAACCACAGCAGGAGAGGAGAGAGTGGTTAAAGGGTTATACTGCGGCCAGCCGCACCAACCCTGAGCCATACTGTCAGCTGCTTCCTCTACTCTAAGTTCAGACAAGCAGCTGCCTTTCAAAATGGCAATGGCCCCAGAAGAGGGAACAGGTGCCAGGGTTCACTGCCCAAGGCTTCCTGGAGGGCTCTCCTACCGGCTGTGGTGTGCATGCTTTCCTGAAGTAATGGCCACCCCTGACCACTGTGCCTCACTTCTGCTTGCCCATACCCTTGGGAAAGGTGGACAAGATTGGCTCTCATTTGCTAAAGAATTACGTATGTGTTAATGTCCCATCTTATCCATCAAAGAGCATGGGGGTGAAAGATAAATAATGGAAAGGAATCATTTAAAAAATGTTGACTGTTTCAGGACGATGAATTGTCAGTCCTAGTTTCAAACCTGAATGAGCATTAGAGTTTTCTGGTTAAGTCTTCGTTTTACAGGTGAATAAATGAACAAAGAGAGGTAAAGAGAGTTTCCCAAGGTCACACGGCAATTTAGTGTGAGATCAGGACAAGACTATCTGTGTCATTGTGTGACCTTGCCTAATCCTTTGGAATGTTGGTTTGCTTTCAAGCCTCAGTGAGGAGTCAGACATTCTTGTGTAGCTGGTGGCTGCATGGTTAAGTGAGTAACACATGGGAGATTAGCAAGCATGTATTGAGGCTACATAATGAGGGAGACAGAAGCATACACAGAGCTGCCTGGTGCTGCCTGTCAGCCTGATAGCATCTATTCTTTCAGCACGTACTAGGCTCAGCCTGTATCACTAAATGAGCCAAAGACTTCAAGCGCATGCCTGGGACCCGTGCTGTTCTCTAACTTCCCTGGAATGGTCCAGTATGGTATAGCTACCATTTCATCACGGCCAAAACAGGATGTGGGAGCCAGCTGCACAGGAATCTGTGGGAGCCAGCTGCACAGGAATCTCTGCCCGCCAGCCAGATGGAACAAAGCTGCAGCCTTGCAGAATGTCAACGGATGTGGAGCAGGGTTTACCCAGTAACATGAAATGGGCACCTGGGGTTCAGCCCAGGCGCTGCTGGAAGACATCAGAGAGAGACACCCTGCTGGAGGCAGCTAGGACGCTGAAAATCCTGGCACGGACAGCCCAGGCAAGTGGGGACCATGTTCTCTGCACATGTCACAGATGGTTTAAAGATGACAGCTCCAGGAGGAAACAAGGCGCTGTACCAATCTCAGGCCAGTGCTGCTATTTCACCCTCAATGTCCTCCTGGTATGCTCCCCAGGATGCAGGAAGGACTGTGGGGAGAGGGTGCAGCAACAGGAACAAGGGGCAAGGTGGGCATGGAGGGAGGGCATAGTGAGCACTGTGCTTACTTGGTGGGATGCCCTTTCTACAGACCACTTAGCCAAGGGTAAGGGCCTCTTAGCCATTATGCAGCTGTACCATCACAGACCCTTACATCATCAGTCTAAGACTGGGATGGCATAGGGTAAAGACCTTAGGATGTGGAGTAGAGTGGCTGAGTTTCTGGCTGTGCCCTAACCAACCAAATGACTTTGGGCAGGACTTACTTTCTGTTCCTTTAAACAGAGACTGATAACCATACCTCTGTCCAAGGCTTTGTGGAGGTTAAGTGGGCAGTGCTGAGTAGCCTGTAACTTCTCAGGAAAGGAGAAGGGAAGCCCACACTTGCTGAGGGATTGCCAGGGTCTAGGTTCTTTGCCAGGTGCCAGGCCAGACAGACAGACACTAAAGCCGATTCAATTGCTTTCTAAGGGAAAAGGGCTGAGGAAGAGCTGTGGAAAATTCTTGTGGGAAGTGACTGCCCACTGCCCAGCAATGCACCCCTATCTGCTCTGCTCTGAAAATCACGCTTATTTCATAGTTGTGGCAACAATGACCTCCTTATGAAGATAAATGCTCCTCACTATCACAAAAGATAATCACCATCATAACTGCTGTCACTTCCCCGCCTATCACCATCATCATCACAATTACTGTCACCATGACAACTATTACTGTCACCACCACCATTATTACCACAGCCACCATCACCACCAATTATAACCAATACCACCACCACTGCTTTCATTGTTTCCATAATTTCCACCATTATCTTCATCAACCACATTATTATCTTCATCATCCTCATCATTATAACCATTAGTATCACCGTTGTTGTTACCACTATTACTACTGTCACCATTATAGCCATTACCACCGCTGTTGCCATCATCATCACCATAGTCTCTATCATCACCATTGCCTCCATCATCAGCACTATCATCTTCATCACCGTTTCATCACTGTCTTTACTTTCTCTGTCATCACCATTATTTGATAGCAACCACCATCACCACCACTGTCTCCACCATTACCATCACAATTGTCTTCAACATCTTCAAGCTCTTTGCCCAGCTCCCTCAAGTACTGTCCCTCTCGTTTTTAGGTGACATAGTATCCACACAGAGTGCTCTTTACTATTCAAAGCATGAACCAGCAGCATCCATCCTTCGCAGGTGCTTCTTGGAAACAGGGATTCTCCCGCTCCGCCTGGACCACTGAGGGATTGTCAATAACACCTCCAGGGACTCTTAGACAGCTCTGAGCTTGGGGATTCCTAACTTGTATATATCCTAAGACAAGGTTCAGGAAGACACTGACTCTGAGGAAAACATTGCTCATATAGACAAAGCTCCCATCATCTTGGTCAGCCTTCTCCTCCTCCCTTCATAAAGGCCTGATGAATAATCCTGACACCACCAGGAAAACAAAGGGATAGAAACCAAGTATCACAATAGCTCTTGGGGTGTGTGTGTGAAAGAGTTAGAGGCAGGGAAGGGGTGAGAAGAAAGCAGGTGTGGGCAGTCCCTGGTTGTTTCCAGATCTGTTCCCTTCAAAGTGCTCCAAAGCTGTGGGTCCTGGGAGAAGGATAGGCAGAGCATATGGGCATGGGATATCCTAGGTCCCTGGCTTGAGGGGAGGACCTCAAGGGAGGAGGATGACTGTTACAGGTATTCTTGGCTCTGACTTGAAAGGCAGAAAGAAGGCTATCTGAGTAGGTGGGAGCCCCTGATCCCCCAGAACTGCCCAAGTTCTTGAATGAAAACCAAATACTGCTGATGAAAGCAACCCAATATTGTTTGAAAGTTCACCAAGTCCCAAGAATGCCTGTTATACGCCAGCTAATAGTTGGCATTAACCAAAGCTTAACACTTGCAACATGAGGGATTTTGCCTCATTAAAGCATACCCTAGGATGATTTTTTTTTCTGTTTAACTATTAAATGCTTGAGCCCAAGAAATCATTCCTAATAAAAATAAGTACCAGCAGCTAATGAAACAGAAGCAAACAGATTATTGAGAACTTCGAACATCTCTTGGATAGAAGGATTTCATTTTAATGAAACCCTAAGACAGTCATTTTTAAAAGCATATGTTTTAAAAACATTTAAATAGAAAACATCCTCCTTGTAAGTCTATGGCCTACTAGAGTGAGACCAGGTCACTAGGAATCCTGTTTTCTGGGAGGTATTTTTACTCCCTGAGAACGCAGTTCCTACACTGCCTGCTAAATGAAGCTCTTGCACATAGAAGTCCTTTCTTGTGATTCCTCAGAGGACTTTACATTCACCTGTCTGCCTGGAAACCTCCATCTACAAAAAAGCTGAGTGAGTCAAGCCAAAACTCCCACCATGCCATGCTTCCTCTTTGCTCTGTATTAACATTGGCCTTGTGAGTGTATGATAAATCAGAGGGATAGAAGAGTCACTCGTGGAGGCAGGTATGAGAGGCTAGGGAAGGAAAAACCAAAGCACTGTGCTCCACACAGGACTGCCATAAGGTAAGAGCAGATGTGGACGAGAAGAGGAGAAGGAAAGTGTGTGGGCTTGGGGGTGCTTCAGGCTTTGAGACAATTGGTATTTGTTTGAGGAAGGTGTTTTTAAGGTTGATTTTAGTGTGCTTTTTTGTGCTTTACGTGAACTGTGAATGAACCACGACCTGGAGACATGGCAGAAAGACATATTATAGATAAAGAACCATGGAGCCTGCTCTTCTCCCAATCCCCAAGGCATCTCAACATTTAAGGAGGAGGGAAAGGTGCTTACTGGTCATTGAATACTTTTGAACTAAATGAGGGATCCCTGTCCTGGCATATCTGAGCAAGTTCCCCACATGTTGGGAAGTAGCTTCCCGAATTGCAGCCAGCAGCCTTTGATATATAGTAACAGATGACAAGATGAGTGACAACTGCCATTTATATCATCCTGCTTGGCATTTTATAACCCTCTGGTCTACACCCCAGTATCCCAGAGGCTTCTACAAAAGGAACAAAACAGGAAGTGACTAAGGAAGAAGCAATATATCACCATTTATATATGTATGCCAGGGACATAGGTACACTCTTGAGTTACTATAGAGAAACTTGGAGCTAGGGCAGAAGATTTGGTTAATAGCAGAACTGTTCTTTCAGAGGAACCAGCTTCAGTTCCCAGCACCCACATCAACTGATCACAACTGCCTGTAAATCTAGATCCAGGGGATCCAATACTCTCTCTGGCCTCTGTAGGTAACACACACACACACACACACACACACACACACACACGCAGGAAAGCACGCATGCAGGCAGGCAGACAGACAGATAGACAGACAGACTTATGAATAACAATATAATTTCTTTTAAGCTACAGTTTTTCTTCCTGGGAACAGTCACAAAAGGCCTAGGTAGGCAGTAGGCAGAGCACAGGAGCTGGCTTAACCTTAACCAAGGAAACCACTGGTCACAAGAGTGCCATGTCATAGAAAAGTGACTGGAAGGAGGTATGCCAAAACAGAACAAGGCTGTGAATCATTTCCTTTTTGCTTCTGCTTCTTCCACATCTTGTATAAACAGCACAGTTCCATTTACAATATTACACAGGAACAGCACTTACAATAAGCATTTCATACGTCAATAAAAGCTGAAAACCATTATTTATGCAGTCAAAGGACTGCACCGATTATTATTTTTTTTCTGCTTAGAAATTCATGCTCAAAAATACAAACTCGGATAACACCTGGTAATGCCTGTCATCTTTACAGACATTTATTTGGGAGTCATGGGATCTGGCAGCCAAACACAGGCTCGTGTGAAGAATTGATTATCCCATTTGGCATTGGGCAACGTGCCTCCTTATTACTTACTGAGTTCCCCCTTCACACTAAATGGAAACTTGGGTGCATTGGAGCAAATAAGGACCAAGCATAGGAGAGCACGAAGCCTCATAGCTTGCCTGGGTCTGGGGAGAAGACAAGACAAAGCATTTCTGATTTTGTTGGCCCATCTGGATGCTCAAACCCCACGGGATAGGTTTCTGCATCCCTTGGACTGTGTAGAGAATGCCAAGGGAGATGAAAGAAGAGTATAAGCCAGTAACTCAGGAACACTCCGAGGAGAGGTCGTGTTGACAGACCGTTAGATGTGGCAGGCGCAAGCCAAGTAGATGACTGTGGGTGGCTTAGGCCCAGCTCACAGCAGAGCAAGCCTGTGGGCCTGCAGTGATGACCATGACAGGTTAATCCGACATCACGGTCTGGGTGGGAAGTAGGGGGAAGGTATCCTGTGGCTCAGACCTGATGGACATGGGAGGAGAGGGGACTCACCAAAGAAAAGGAGAAGGTGAGAAGAAGAAGGGTCAGGAATGGAGGTTGGGGTATGTGTATCATGTATAAGCATCACTTTCCTCAGGGTCACATAGTCGAGGCCAGTGCTTTCTAATGCCAAGCACCTACTACAATGAGGAATTCTAACTCTTTAGGTTTCACACACAAAATCAAGACCATTCAGTATTTTCCTTTCTCTGAATGGCTTGTTATACTAACTCATGTCCTCCAGTTTCATCCATATTGTTCCAAGTAACAGGATTTCCTTTTTGTGAAGCTGAATAATGTTACATGTATACACACACACACACACACACACACAGAGAGAGAGAGAGAGAGAGAGAGAGAGATATTTTTCTACCAGTCTATAATTGGTTGATACTTGGGATGATATAACCCCCACCTAGATTTCTACAATGAACACAGATTGCAGATGTCTCTCTGAGATTCTGATTTTACTTTCTCTGGCTATATACCCAGGTATGGAGTTTCTGGATCAATAGCTGTTCTATCTTCTCAGTTGACAAAACTTTCATGATCTCTTCTAGTTCTAGGTGACACACTAGTTTCTGTCATCACTCTGTGACCCAGAAGCCACTCCTGACCTCTCTGGATCACATTTCAGATCAACCTGGTAGGGAGGGTCTCAGACCAGATGTGAGAATAAGAGCGGATTAGGGATATTTCCTACATCACTCTTCTCCAGCATCTAGACAGCAGCAGAACCCCCTGGAGTGCCTGTTAATGTGGACTGCTGACCTCCACTTCCAGAACTCTTGGATGGTCCCAAGGATGGGCACATCTAATAATTTACAAGGTACCACCAATACTAGTGATCTGAGGCAGCACTTGGAGGCCCATTGTCTTTTTCTTCCAGGAAGCCTGGCCTGGCCAGAAGTAAAAAGTTAGTCCTGTGGGTAGTGACTGGCTCCAAATGTGCTTGGTGTATTAAGTGCTAGTACTGGGACAGTCAAACCAGAACAGATGCTTGCAATAGCTACTAGAAGAAACAGAGGAGACCAACAAGTAACTCATAAACACATATTAGGATGTAATTGTAAATTATGAAATGTGTCTAATGGGAAACTAGAAAAGTCTTGGGAGAGAACAGGGGATTTGCTGCACCTAGTTTAGACAGGTGGTCAGTTGTGCTCTCTCAGCATTCAGCCTGAGACCTAGAGGGTGAGAAGGAGCACGAAGTAGTGGGGAGGTAGAATTTTCCATGGAGCAGAATGCATGAGAGCCTGCAGCAAAAACTACATATTCAAGAGCTGGAAGAAATGCAGCCAGAAATCTATGAGTGGAAGGTCTGCTAGAGGCTGAAGATGCAGGCTGAGGACAGGGAGCACTGGCAGGGAGGTCATGCCAGGAACATCCGTGGCATTCTGAACGCTGCATGGAGCCTCTGGGGAGCTTCACTCACTGCTGTCATTACCATTAGGTGACCACTGGGTACCACGGGAGGGACCTGGACCCAAAAAACTAACTAAAAAACATTCAGAATACTCAGTAACTAATAAATGCACAGCCAAAACAGGATTAATATTATTCAGTGATAAAAATGTGATGCTAGCCATGGAATTCTGACATGTGTTACAATATGGATGACCTTAAACAGACATGCTCAGTGAGAGAAGCCAGATACTGTATGATTTCATTTATAGGAACAGTCAAAAACAGACAAATCCAGACTGGAGAAGGGATGGCTCAGTATGAAAAGAGCTTGTGCAATTATAAGGAATGCTTACATGGCCATTGCTGGAATACTGGAGAAGATGTGTGTGTGTGTGTGTGTGTGCATGTGTGTGTGTGCATGCACGTGTGTGTTTGTGTAGTAGAACCAAGAGAAGCAGGAGGTATCAGTAGGAGCTTTACTATCTTATTGTCATACTCTCCAGGGTCTTGGTACTTAATCGATTTATAAACAGCCTTTGGAATTCTCCATGGAAAAGAAAGAGTTAGTGAGGGGAAATCAACATTTACTTGTTTTGGTTTTTCCAATCCAATCAGTGTCTCCTGACACACACATTTGGAATCTCAGGCTGATTTTACTCCATTACACAAGTTGGTCTCTGCTTGTTTCAATTTACGCTTACAAAGCTATGTTTGGGGAAAAAGATGCATGCAAATCAGATTTTTACAATTCTGATAATATTTTCCCATTGTTCCACATGATATGCTCAGAGGCGATTTATCTTCATTTGTGATTTATTTTCAATTGGCAGCTGTTCCTAATACTTTACTTTTAAGCCTTGTTTTCTCCACAGACTTTGTCAAGTTGTAAAAACATATTCTAAACTACTCTTGATGTTTTTTAAAGAGCCCCCCCTTACCTATTTTGTAAACTCTGGCTTTGATTCCTAAGGTTTTTTACAAAGCGAGAGAGCCGGTTGCATTTCTGGGTCAGCAGTAAATGCTAAATGTTCTTGCTTGCTTTCCATTGAAATTCCCTAAAGACTTTCAAAATCAAGGCAGAATGAGGCAAAATTAAGCACAATGTAAGCAGTTCTGGCAGAGCAGGGGAGTGGGGGTCTGCTTCCCCTCCGTGAGATCCTGCAAGCACAGCAGTCTGTGAGGCTGGCCTCCCCTGCCTGCCCACAGCGGGTCTCAGCAACGCGTCTGACCCACGCTGTGTGAACCTGCTTAACGAAGAGCAAGTCTGCTTTATTTGGGTTGGAACTGGTATGGCATTTCTACACAAATAACAAACAAAGCCATGGCTGGAACCCCAGGCTCCTCAGGATGTCAAAATCTCTGGCTGGGGCAGAAGTAGGTAGACACATAATTTAACTGTGGACATTGACACGGAAAGGACTAGGGCCAAACGGAGCTGTGTGAATGCCTGTCTTTACCACCTCAAAACGTGGTAGACTCTTGAGAACTCGTGGAACTTTCCTTTCTCCTCCACGTGAAAGCTCCCCGCGCCAGGGATGGAACCCAACTAAGGGTATGTAGAGAGGTACACAGCCACCCTTGCAGGAGATTCCCCTGTCACCCATGCATACTCACATGACTCCATCCCTTTTCATTTCCCCTCTAAACATATTCATCACATCTATACGTCCAGAGCGGCTATGATGGCTGCAGGACAATGTAGGGAGCAGGCCAGCCATATGGTGTCACTTGTTGGTACTCAAGCTGTCCCTGTTGTAAGGGATCTTGAGAATTGCACCTTGGGTAGCTGATGTTAACGAGCCATTAAATTATTGATAGGTGTCTTTTGCTTAATTCCTGGATGATTCTGCAGCAGGCAGAATGACTAATGAAATGACTAATAGTTAAGTGGGTAATTTAAACCAGATTGGACACTTATTGATTCTTACTTTGTGCTACCTCTGCCCACACATCTTCTATACTTTTCTTAGTATGCTGGGAGGCAGGAACTAATGTTAACCTCAGTGTGGACTCAATAAGAGCAACTTCTAGTGTGTGTGTGTGTGTGTGTGTGTGTGTGTGTGTGTGTGTGTGTGTATGGGGGCAGACTGAGGAATTCATATTTACTTCATTTGGCGAGTAAGCAGTATATTCTTAAGAGTCTGGGTCCTTTGTTTTTGTTTTTCATTTTCTTCTTTTCTGTTTTGCTTTGAGACACAGTCTCATGTAGTCTAAAGTGTCCTTTATCTCTTTATGTAGTCAATGATGACCTTGACCCCCAAATCCTCCTACCTCTGCCTTCTCAGTCCTGGGATTACAGGCATGTACCACCACCTTTGGTTTTATGAAGTGCTAGAAATTGAAGCCAGGGCTTTGTGCACACTAGGTAAGCCCTTTTTCAGCTGAGCTATCTCCTCCATCATTAATGCCATTTGCAAATGAAAATACTCATGATAAAATAAGCCCTATTTTTCAGGCACACATTAATATCTAGGTATTTTGGAGAAGTCCCGAGAGGGCGGATGCTGCTGATGTCTTTTGTCCTGAGTCTAGCTTGCAGCCTCTTGTCTGGAGGGGACTGCTCTAGGAACTGTAAAGACATTGCTGTGGGAAAACAAGTGTGACCTTAGTAACTGATTTCAACACATCTCTCAAATCCTCCATAGGCCAGTTGAGCAAAGGTTCATAGCGCTCTTCGGATCTGGTGGAGGGCTGGGGGCAGAAGATTTCTGTTGCTTAAATTCTAGTCATTTCCAGACTGCCTACTCATGTTTTGGCCATTCCATGGTGATTCAGACACAAAAGTTCAGCCATAAAACAGGGGGCTAGATTGTCTTGTACTTGGAAATGAAGGCTAAGGTATCTAAACGACTCGTCAAGTCTTTGATGCACAGCAGCATGCATGCATGCAGTCCAGCATTGTTAGCAGTCATGAGAAGTCCATAGTACAGCCTGTACCTTCATCTGACTTGAACAACGTGCCGAGAGATAAGACCACTATTAAAAGGCAGCTGGGGAGTGCACATGAGGCCTTGACTCTTTGCTATCCTGCCTGTGTCGGTGTTAACAAACACGGCCTGCCAAGAAGAGATGCTGAGGGAAGGGAAGGATGGATCTGAGAAGTGGAGGAACAGGCCTAGAAAGTTTCTGGAAAACTTTGGCTAAGTGTGTGTTGGGGAATCATGGTAAATGTGATACGAAAGTTGTACTGTTTTAGCTAACCAGCAGAGACCTAATCTTTTACCTTCCTTTTGCAGGTAAAATCTAACCCAATCCAGGCAGCTTTTACGGATATCTATTATTGGATATGTCTGGTGTTGGGGACCCCATAAAGAGAATCCAAGTAGCTTGTACATGTTTAGTGCACGCAGACCTGGTAATACGGACAAAGATAGGCACAGACTGTGATGACGCTGCATGGGCTGAGGGAAGGAGAGGACTCCACTTGAATTAGGATGGGATAGAAGATTTAGAATCAGCAGGAAAATCTCTAGAGAAGATGATCTCAGGTTGTACATTTGAAAATGGGCAGATGGCAATTCATCAAGTCAAGGTAAGGATGTATGTTTCATCTTGGTTGTCCACTTGATTGGATTGACAGATACTTAGATTAACAGACTAGCCTCTGAGTATATCTCTGAGGGTATTTTCAAAGACTCTGGCCTAATTAAGGTTTTAATCCATCGCTAGATTCAAGATCTGTACTTTGACCAGTGGTTCTCAACCTTCTTGATGCTGTGACCCTTTAGTATAGTTCCTCATATTGTGGTGACTCCAACCATAAGCTTACTTTTGTTGCTGCTTCATACCTCTATGAATCATACCATATATATCTGATATGCAGAATATCTGATATGTGACTCCCAAAGGGATCAAGACCCACAGATTGCTGACTTAGAGATAGTGGAACTGCTGAAGGCAAGGTCTCATAGCATTCACTGGCAATGTATCAGTGCAGAATACATTTGGCCCTAGATTTTTCCTGTTACAGCTCTTTTATTATTGGCTGCCATGTGGTAAGCACATTGGCCACACTTAACCAACCATGATGAGCAGTATCACTGTGGTCCTAGAAGCAACAGAACCAACTGACCATGGACTAAAGCTTCTGAAACCATGAGTCAGAATAAATCTTTCCTCCTTTAAACTTTTTCTGGTGATAAAAATCTCATCAATAACACAGATGGCAACTAGGCAAGAGAGCAGCAAAAGCAGAGACATGGAGGTGTCAGCAATGAGGGATGTCTTAAGATGAGGAATGGTTTGTTGGAGGAGAAGCCAGCAATATAGGATAGGGAGTGGAAAAGCCTGTAATATAGGATGGGGAGGAACGAGGAGATGCTGAACAGGAATGAGCACAAAAGGGAAAGATAATGGTAGGAGTATAACACAAAGAGACCAAGGAGACACCCCGAAACACTAGGGCATCCCCTCCTCTGATAGTGCTGACTGTCAACTTGACAGAGCTAGAAATCACACAGGAGACAAACCTCCAGGTACGCCTGTGTGGGGTAGTTTAGATTAGGTTAGCCTCTGGCATGCCTTGATTAGGTTAATTGATGTAGGAAGACCTACCCTAAAGGATGACAGCACAATTCCTTAGGCTTGGGTCCTGGAGTGCCTAACAACAGCACAGTGTTAGCTGAGCATGGGCATCCATTGCTCTCTGCTTCCTGGTTGTGGACACAATATAATTAGTTACCTCCAAGTTCCTGCTGTCATGACTTCCCTGTTATGATGGGCTATACTCTTGAACTATGATCTGAAATAAAAACTTCCTTTCTCCCTTAGAAAGCTTTGGTTGAGTGTTTTATCACAGTATCAGCAAAGTGTCTAATATAGTTCCCAGCTGTCGAGAGCCACCAGGGGTGAGTGGGTCCAAAACCTCTGAGCCTTAAACTACATTTTAGTAAGAGCACCAAGTTGGTAGTGGCAAAGAAGATTGAAGAACAAATGAATATGGAGATTGCTCTAGCATCTTTGTAAGAAAGGTTGGTGGCCAGAAATTTCTGGAAAAATATTGAGTTGACTGTTGAAGCAACCCATGTGTGAAGCCATGTGAACATGGAGGAGGATTGGAAGGAATAATGACGTATCCTAGAGAGTCTGAAAGAAGAAACCTGGGAATTCAAACCAAATGTAGACAATGAAAGAAGTTTCTGGTGACCAAGAAAGGCAAGTGAAGAGTTGGGAATCACAGCCACCCACAGGGGCCTGCAGCTCAGGCTAGCAAGGCTGGATTTGGAGGATGGAGCATCACTGGAGGACTGGATACTGGGTAGCCTGGAAGGGACAATTTCTTTTGGAGTCTACAGCAGTGGGAGATAGATCGCATAAAACACCTACAGAATCCAGGCAGAAAGGGCTGAGTACCAGTTACCCATTGATTCATCCACACTTAGGAGGAGGAGGGAGGGAAGCCTGTGTAGAGATTCTACGGCTGGACATGTTGAGGACACTGGGGAAGAGATCACCAAGGAAGTCAGGATAGGGTCTCTTAAAGAAGATGCGGGAACTAGAGGCAGGCTAGAGAAGGCAATGGGCTGAGAAGAAAGCTTTGGGCCTTCCAGGGGAGGTCTTTTCCTTGGGAGATCTCTGAAAGAAAGGAGTGTGGAGAGGTCAAGGATGGGCAGAGGGATCCCAGCAGGATGGCTAAGACCAAAAACTCAAGTGACAGCATGAGCTGGCGAGTATGTGGAGCAGTGGAATACTCCTCCGCTGCTGTGGGAGTGTAAACTTTTACAGTCACTGGTGGTTTCTCAGAAAATTGGGAATAAAAACAAAGATGAAGGAGAAAATTCCCACTAATCTTGAAGGGGGATAGGTTAGATGGATGAATAAAAGGCAGATAGGCAGGCAGAGGTAATTTTTTTTTTAAGGCTGGAGAGATCAAGTGAGTGAAGAAACAACCCTAGGGACAGAAAGGTCATCTTTCCCAGAGACTGGAAAACATCTTCAGAGGCGCTCATCTGCCGAAGTGACATTCTGGGTAATTGCTTGCTTCCCCACTTTATTTCAAACCTGTTGTAAAGTACCTCTGGTTTCATAGTTCTAGCTTCAAAAAGAGATGGGCGTGTGTCATGGGGGTAAACCACCTGTACCCAGGCACCCGCTCAGTTATGTGCTTAGGCTTCTGTTCCTCTGTAGCAAAAAGATGTCACTTGACATTTAAATGAAAACGGTTTTGAAATTGCATAAAGCACTTCTTGTTGAAAAATAACTCCAATTATCCTTCTTTAAAAGATCTGAAAGTGTTTCATAAGAAAGGTTTTTTTTTGGTGACAGCCTTAAAGCTTGTAGCTCAAATCAACTTCGGTAACACACTAAGTCAGCGGGCGAGGAAGCTTATAGAATCAAGTGCGTGCTTTACGTAAACACTGCTGCTTCCGGAGTTAGCTTGGTGATGTTATGTATAAAACCGCCGTGTTTAATATTAACTCTTCTCTCCCTCTTTCCTAGACAAAACAGTGTTGAGTCCACTCAAGTGCAATGTCAACAAATCAAGTGAAGAATAAAAAGGAGTTTTTCAGTAACATGAGCCACTGACCAAATTCATGCATGTATCCAAGAAGTGGTGATAATGTGGAAACTCTCACCACTCCATGATTAGGAGAGAGCCTGCCATGGGCAACATGTGGGTTATTGTTAGATAGTTAGGAGAAAGCCTGGGTGATATCTGGGTTAGTGTTAGATGGTTAGGGGCGCTGTGCGGGTATTCCTAATGCCTGACTGGATCCTGAGAATCTTGTACATTTTTGGCCCCATGTTACGAGGAGGAATTGCTGGCATTCCATAGCAGCCAGGAAACAAAGTGGGTCACTTAAGACAGGGCTAAGTGCCAATCTTGAGAGTAAGTTACCAACTAGGAAATCCTGCTGTTATCTAGTTTTCAATACTGGTAAAAATGTCAGTCGTCAGTAATGTCCATGACTCATTTTAGAGTAATGACTTTAAAAATACCCCTGGAGTGAGCAGATGATCCAGCTCAGTGCAAGGTGGTGGTGGTGGTGGTGGTGGGCATAACTCTGCCTTCTCTGCTGTGTAGGCCTTTGCTAAAAATACCAGGACTACAAAGTGATGTTTCTTGCAGTCTTGTGACTTGGGAAGTGATGACTCTGAGGCATGTATTTTTTGAGCTCAGGGGCATCAGGATCAGCTCAGAAGAGCATCTGCAAGCTGAGAGTGGGTAGTAGGTCTGGTGGAGGACTTCTGGAGACAGCGTCAGAGGAGGCTTTGAGTTCTTTGCCCTACACTAGAGAGTGGCAGTGTTCATGGCCTATGGTACCTGCGTAGTGGCTACTTTACCCCTCCAGCCTTCCATATCCTCCCTCACTTGAATGTGAGGAAGAGACATCCTTAATACATCCTTCGTAGTTCTTGGCTACTCCCCTACTTGCTGTCATCAAATAAAAGCCAAGAATCCTAAGGAAGGAAGGGTGATTATTCCATCAGGGAGGGAAAAACTTGGCACCAGCAGGGAATGGCATGGTGGCAGGAGCAGGAGGACATCTAGTCACTTTGTGTGCAGGACCTGGGCTGGGATAGAAAACCTCTGGGGCCTCTCTCAGGGGCTCACTTTCTTCTGTGAGTCTTCACCTCCTAGAGGTTCCACAACTCTTGCAAACAGGTGGAAGTAGGTAACCGGGCAGTTTTTGAACTGGCCTCTCTTTGTCTCTTGGCTACAATGAGGTGAGCAGTTTTCCTCTTTCATGCCCTGTCACCAAGATGCCCTGCCTTACCATCTCAGCTCATAGCAATGGAGCCAGCCTACCACGGACTGATGTATGTGAAATCATGGACCAAAGTGAACTATTCTGCTAAACAGTTACTGTCAGGTGTTTGGTGCAGAGGAGAACGTCTAATAGATGAAGACATCATCCACACATATATTGTATACTATGGACTTGTCTACACAGAGGGCTTGAACAACTGAGCTTGGGTGTAAACCAAGTACCCAGATCACCACCAACCTGAGAGCACTGAGCATAGGACCAGCACAGAGTACCTGGTTAGTTCTGTCTGCAGTGCTTTACACTGATTGTCAACGTGACAGCATCTAGAATCACCTTAAAGGTGAATCCCTGGGCATGGTCTTTGAGGGATTTTCCACATCGGGTTAATTGAGATGGAAGGACACACCCTAAATATGGGTAGCACGGTCACATGAGCTGGAGTCTCAGACTAAATAAAAAGAGAAAGCAAGCTGAGCAACGGCGTTCGCCTCCCTCTGCTTCCTGAGGATGGCATGCTACCAGGTGCTCATGTGCCTGCTGCCATGACAACCTGTATCTTCAGGTGTGAGCCAAAGCCAACCCTTCCTCCTTCAAGTGTTTTTTTTTTTTTTTTTTTGTCTGCTATTTTATCATAGCAACAAGGGAACTAGCTAATCCACTGTCTTTCCTCAGCGTTCTGAGTCTGCTGTAATACTCAGTGCCACGGGGGTGCCGGGTTCCCTCCAATGGCTCCTCTGCAGCGCAGGCCTCACCCTTCCTGAGGCAGCTCAACTCCTGGATGAGTACAGTGGTGGCTGGTCCTTCCCTTGGTTTCCCCAGCTGTTGCTTCTAGTCACACATCTGGTTAATAGAAGGCTTCTCTGTGGGGGCAGGTTCACTAGCCTTCCAAGACACTCGGTACACTTCTCTCTCCCGTGCACACGCACATGCATGTGCTTGCACGAATACATGCGTGTACAGAATCCAGAGAACAACCTTAGCTGTTGTTTCTCAGTGACTAGCTAACCTTTCTTTTCTTTTTAGTCAGTTACTCTCACAGTTCTCCAACATGTAAAGGAGCTAGGCTGGCTGTCTAGACATGCTTCTTCTTTCCCAGCTCTGGGATTACATGGGAATACCACATTGCTGCCTTTTTTTTTGTTGTTTTTCTTATGTGGGGGCTGGGGATCCTCATGCTTTCAAGGCAAACACTTGACTAAGCCATCTTTCTAGCCCCCTTTAGGGTTTTAGTGAGGCAGAGTCCACAGCTTTAATACAACTCACCAATACTATGTCCTCATTGTAAGTGCTTTGTAGGTATCCATCTATTTCAGTTCTAGGACCTTCATGGGACACCCAGATATCCCTATTACAACTGGAGAACTTGAGGCACAAGAAATCCAACGTTCTTCCCAAGGCCACACCGCCTGGGTTTCTCCTCAGTCTTGTCTCCTCAGGTTAAAATGTGCTTGTCCTCTTGGTGCTCCTTTGTTCTGGATGTATATACTATATATATATTTTTACTCTGTGATTAACTTACCTCCTAAAATCAAACCACACTCACCAGCCAAGAGGGTCAAATGAAAACTCTTCTTTCCCTGCTCTAGCCTGGAAACAGAATTGTCAAATTAGGAGCTAGTAGTGGATGGATGCAAGGGCCAAGAGGGCTCAGCAACCTGTTGGACGGCCTTAGACACGCATGCTAGCAAGCTACCTTTGCCTTTGACCCAAGGTAAACCCAGGAGCTTCCAAGTACAACTTGGAATCATGGCTTCATTTGATCATGGACTTTTGAGTCCACACAGCCCTTTGCTAGTACGTAGGAGCCAGACCCACTGTCTGAACTGGATCTACTCTCAGGCCGGCAGTCTGCCAAAGGCAGAACTGCATCTTGATATCATGCTGGCTAGCTCTGCTCAAACACCAGGGAGAAGAACCACAGGGAAAAGTGAGCCAGCACAACCCAACATGTGGCCTGAGTCTGCCTTCCACTAGGCTCTTTATAGCCTGGTGGTGCTGCAGTTTCCTGCAGAGTGATCCCAGACTGTATACACAGAGGCTCTTAATCTAGACTCCAGAGGCCTACAGGATGGCCCTTGCGAGCTGCTGCTTACCGAGGCTCACCTTCACTTAAGTAAACCAATGTTTAAAAGATGACAATGGGAACACACAGCTTTCCCTAGAGTAAACCACAGAGGACGAAGCAGACTGACCCTCTGCTCATATGTTTACTGGGAGGCCAGCGAGGGTAAGGTATGTGTGTTCATGTATGTGTCCAAACCAAGTGAATGACTGATAATAAACACTTTCATATGGAGGGAATGTTTAAGCTAGTTTTGTTCCTTTTTTTGTTGTTATATCATGATTTTCTCAAAAAATGTTTAAAAAGATGCTACAAACATGGTTGAGCAAATGTCCTTGTTGTGTACTTGAGCATCTTTTAGATATATGCCTAGGAGTGGTATGGCTGGATTTTGAGGAAGCACTATTCCTAGTCTGAGAAAGCGCCAGATTGATTTCTAAAGTGGTTGTACCAGTTTACATTCCCACCAGCAGTGGAGGAGGGTTCCCCTTTCTCCACAACCTCTTCAGCATGTGTTGTCACTTGAGTTTTTGACCTTAGCCATTCTGATGGGTGTAAGGTGAAATCTCAGTAGCAGCTTTATTTGTAAAAGCTGGAACCTGGAAACAACCCAGATGTCCATCAATGAAGGAATGGATAAAAAAATTGTGGTACTTTTACACAATAGAATACTACTCAGCAATTAAAAACAAGGAAATCATGAAATTTGCAAGCAAATGGTAGGATCTAGAAATGATCATCCTGAGTGAGGTATCCCAGGAACAGAAAGACACACGGTGTATACTCACTCATAAGTGGGTACTAGACCTATAAGATAGGATAAACATTCTAAAATCTGTACACCTAAAGAAGATAAACAAGAAAGAGGACCCAGGGTAAGATGATCAATCCTCACTTAGAAAGACAGATGGTATGGACACTGGAAATACAAGAAAACAAGTAAAAGGACAGGAGCCTACCACAGAGGGCCTCTGAAAGACTCTACTTAGCAGTGTATCAAAGCAGATGCTGAGACTCATAACCAAACCTTCGGCAGAGTGCAGAGAATCATTTGAAAGAAGGGGAGTTATAAAGACCTGGAGAGGACAGGAGCTCCACAAGGATGACATATATCTGGGCACAGGGGTCTTTTATGAGACTGTTTCTCCAACCAAGGACCATGTATGGATATAACCTAGAACCCCTGCTTGAATGTAGCCCATGGTAGCTCAGTATCCAAGTGGGTATCCTAGTAAGGGGAACAGGGACTATTTCTGACATGAACTCAATGGCTGGCTCTTTGACCTCCTCCCCCAACCCCGAGGGAGGAGCAGTCTTGCTGGCCACAGAGGAGAACATTGCAGCCAGTCCTGAAGAGACCTGATAAGCTACGGTCAGATGGAAGGGAAGGAGGATCTCCCCTATCAGTGGACTTGGAAAGGGACAGGGAGGAGATGAAAGAGGGAGGTTAGGATTAGGAGAGAATGAGGGAGGGGGCTACGGCTGGGGGATACAAGGTAAATAATCTGTGATTAATATAAAAAATTATATAAAAATGTTTAAAAAGAAATTGTAATTCTTCAAATCTTTTAAACTTAACATTTTTCTTCTTTCTTTCCTTCTTCTCTTTTTTAATGTAGAATGAAAATTAAAATTATTGACTCCCATAGGGGGAAAAAACTTGCTTAGATGAAGCCGTTATTAGTATTTTGTTAGTAACTGAAATTTTATTGACAGAATTGTAGGTTAACACACGATTGTCCAGAGATATCTCTGGCTGGGGAGAGATGAGATGAGGTGTCTCAGCAGAGTAAAGGTGCTTGTCGCCAAACCTGACATCTGCCTTGACCTCTGAGGCTTTTCTGTGGTTAAAGAACGGAGAAAATGCCTGAGAGTTGTTCTCTAATCTCTGCATGCACACTGGGTCACACTCTCCCACTCACACACATGCTGTGTAATGTATATACATGTACATACACACCACACCACACACACACAACCTGGTTTAAAAAGAGATATCTCACGGAAAACCCCTTACCCTGCGGTTCAGTTTTTTCCATTAAAAGCTTTCCTAGACCTCCAGGACAGAGCAGCATGGCCAGGCTGCTGCTCACCCTGCTGAAACCGAGTCCTCTGATCTTATTTAGGATTCCCACTTGAGCTACGCTCACTCCTGTAGTTTTCCTTTTCTTTTTTTATTCCGTTCATATTATTGATCAGCTCTCAACCATTTCCATTTATGGTTGTTAATGTACAAGTGTTGTTTCTCACCCGCTATGACATGCTAACTGTGGTGCCAAGAATTTTATGCACAGAGTACCAATCGGTCCCCAGCACCCCTGTTTCCTGTTGCTGGTCCTAGATAAGTGGCCTCTGCCTTTGCCTAAAGACAAGGTGGCTCATTCTCTTGTCAGGAAGTCAGGAAATGACCAGATGCATCCCTCTGGACTAATACAAGGTGATGCTCATCAGAGTGGTCCTCAGCAGACCTGATAGGACTGTCTGAGATGCCCAAGTGTTCTGGACCCTGGCCTGTTGAGATGGGTTGCTTCATGCTTTTCTTTATTTCTGAGAGCTTTTCTGGATTTTTCCCTATGAACTCTGTAGATTAACTCAGCAGAGCATATTTCTTCAAAGGATCCCATTCCCAGATTAGCCTGGAGATGATTATTTGTTCTCTTTACAGGAGTAAGCATGCTTCAAATAGGTAGAAACTCACTCAAGCTTACTGGATTGGTCAGGGTTTTTCAGACCATTAACAAGAATGAATAGATGTATGTGTGGATGGATGGAAGAAAGAAAGAAAGAAAGAAAGAAAGAAAGAAAGAAAGAAAGAAAGAAAGAAAGAAAGAAAGGTAAAAGGGAAGGACAATAGAGAGATGGAGGAGCTCTGTTATGAGAGTCAGCTCACATAATCTTGAGGGCTGAGAAGCCCTTCCGTCTGCCACCAGTTATGGGAAACTAGGGTCAAGGTGCTCAGTTTTAGGTTGAAGGTCAGAAAGCCTGGTCATCTGGTGTCTAAGATCAGAAGATGTGTGTCCCATGTTCATGGGGGCAAGTGAGCTTGCCTTTAGTCCTTACCTAAGCCTCAGCTGACTGCGTGGTATCCAACCACCTTCATCAGATTCAACTCCCCTCACAGGGACACTTGGGAACAACGCTTTACAGTTCCATGGGTATCCCTTAGCCCAGCCAATGCACCATCTAAAATTATTCATTACAGGTCCTGTGCTGTGGAATGGCAGAGCAACAGGGACTCTGAGCAGAGTACCTTTGTGCTGATCTGATGCCTCAGCCTGGGAGATTCTGCCTTCTGAAACCCCACACCCCATTTCTGGGACATCTCTGGAGAACAACTTTATCCATGCTGAGACGTGAGTTGGCAGGTCTCACAAGCGAGGCCCTGTCATAGCTGCTTCCATGAGACAGGACAGGACAGTTTCAATGTCACTGGGAAGTACATCACAGACTGTGCACACTGACTGAACACAAGTGTGTTTCAAGCTCCTCTTCCTTCCATCCTCTCCCTGAGAGCCCCCTCACAGGAAATGTTGTTTTGTTGATTCTTTTAGGTCAGAAAAGAGAAAAGGAGGATGGGGGGGGGAGGGAGTGATACATACATTATGCTTTGAGTCACCACAGTTTCCTCAGCATTAGGCCATGCTTTTACAACTGGTCTTTATCAAAGGGTTTTCATCTGCTTGCCAATGCAGCCTCTGTCTTCATGACTCATGGTGGGGACTCGCTCCTTTCAGCTTGATCTATACTAGTTTATCATTCTCTTGTTCCCGGGGCGTGTTCCCGAGGGGCTGGTGTGCAGGAACCAAATGAACTCAGCCAGGAAGGAATCACCAGAGTTCTCTTTCTGTTAAGAAAAGCAGCTAATGGCTCTGCCTGTGAGTGAGCCTGCTTGGAGATTTCAATGCGGCATCTGCTTCTTGTACCGCAGAGAGAGAGGCAGGATAAAGAAATGCCTGCCCCAAGACAGGTCCTCAGATAGCTCTGGGATTCACTTGGGCTGATAACATCCCTAGGGGGTGGGGATGACAGGGTCTCCTTACACACACCATCCCACTCTCTCAGGACAGGGCACGGTGAGGAGGAGTGGAGAGCCTGGGATAAACAGTGATAAGACACAGTTCCTGTCTAGCCTGAGCTTGTACAGGCTCTGTGAGAGAGGCTTCTGGAAGGGCTGGGGTAGGTCCCAAGAATTCCTCACTTTTCTTCTCTGGAAAGCTCTCATCCTGCCCCTGAAGACAGGGGGCTGTTGAGTCATCACCAGCAATTCTGCCCCATGCTGTGCTCAGGCAGTGTTTCAGCCTAGTTGTTGGCTCTGAGCCATGTCCCTCCTAGGTGGGGCAGCCTACCCTTTCCTTTCATAGGCTTCCACCCCCAGAATGGGGTAAATAGCTGGACTCTGCAGGCCACCCGTTAGGGGCTGGTTCCAGTGCTATCACCTATCAGTCGCCTCAGCTGGCTTTAAATCATCTGGAAGGCCTGCTTCCTCTGAAGAACAGGGACAGCTGTCATATGCATTGCACAGAGTTGATGTGAGGGGAAAAAGCAGACAGTGCAGACAGAAGTGCTGCTGGGCACAGCCTGGCTTCTATCCTGGGGAGCTATTTTCCTTAGTATGGACTTCAGCTCGGGCACTTTCTCAAGATGGGCACTTAGCCCAGGGTGCTAGTTTTCCTTCCTGCCCTCTCTGTTAACAGGTAACACAGAGTCTGCATGGTTCTGCTATACAGAACTGGTCTCAGACTTTTCCAGCATCCTACAGGACTACGGTCCGCACTGCCCTGGGATTCTCATGGAGCATCCATGGCAGCCACCCTCTTTAGGGATAAAGGTCTTCAGCTGTTCTGCAATCATGTTCCCAGGCCTTCTTTAAGCTACTTGACACACTGCCATCTCTGGGGAGTACTTCCTTCTTCCTGGAAAGGTTTCTTGACATGTTCAGAGACTTTTCACACAGCCTCAGAAGTGTGCCAACAAGATGAAACTGTAATCAGACATACTTTCTTCACTTTGACTTGGGCTCCCCAAGATGCAGATACGTGGGTTCTGGTGTCACTTGCTCTTGCCAAGAGCCCCTGGTGGCATCAGGACGCAGTACACACTGAGTACTTTGGAGTACTGGGATGCCGGTTGGAAAGTACACCACAGAACGACTGTGCACACTGACTGAATACAAGTGTGCTTCAAGCCCCCTCCTTCCAGTCTCTCCCTGAGAGCCCCCTCACAGAAAATGCTGTTTTGTCAATTCTTTTAAGTCAGAAAAGAGAAAGGAGGGTGTGGGGTGATACATGCATTATGCTTTGAGTCACCATAGTCACCAGTCAGTGTGGATAACGTGGTTGTGGGGATGAGAACTGGTAGCCAGGAATTGGGTGCCTGTCCTGCCAGGAGGGGTCCATTTTCCCACCTTTTCCATCAGGAGGCCTTGCTTCCCATTAGCAGCCTGATCCTGCACAGTGGTTCTCACCCGCTGCCTTCGGATTGGCCGGCAGTCCCGGGAAAAACCAGAAGTCCAGGAAAAAAGTAGGATGAATTGACTTCTCTTCCTGGGAATCTTAGTTCTGAGCATCCAGCTGACAAGAGTGCATGCCAACTGGACTGACACAGAGCTGCCATAGCTCATGACCAAGAGCTTGTGAACTAAAGGAGGAACACCAGTGCGGAGACCTCGGGCTGTGCAGCAGAATCTCAGTTTCAGAGTGTTAGCAAACATCTGCTCTGGGTTTAAAATCAGAAGCCCCTGGCTTTAACTAATTGTGTGAACTTGGGCAGGTTTGTCCCTGCTCTTCAAGTCTCCATCTGTACAAGGGACACCTAGATACAATGATGGTTGAGGTTCCTGTATTCATGTGTCTAACCCAGCTCCACGGTATGCTTAGATCTGTCCTGAAGACTAGGCACACAGCCAGGAACCGGGCCAGCATCTATCCTTTGTGGGTTCACATTGCAGGAGGCCTCCCTTAGTCAATGACCTCCACTAGGTGAGGTCTGCAGTTCTGGGGGGCTGTGTCTTTGATCTGCAATGGCCCAGTTCAGAAAGCCTGAGATAAGGCCGGTGAAAAGTAGAGCAAATGTCGGGCAAAGTCTCTCTCAGTTATCCTGGAGAGCCTCAAAAGGGTGAAGATGTGGCAGGAGAAAAAGACAGTCAATATAACACAGGGGGTGGAAAGATAGTTAATACTGACATTGCAAAAGTCTAGCATAGTCACTGGGGTGGGAAGAACTGTACTGATAATGACCACCAAGAGAGAGTTCCGTGGTTTTCCAAGGTTCTGCTTTTACAGCTGCCCCTGCACCTGTGCTCAGGAGCCCTTGCCCACAGCTGCACTCAGCAAGGTCCATGGTCCCACTCACCCTTCCTCCCCACACTAGAAGAAAAGCATCTGCAGTAACCTCCAAAACCAAGGGCAGGCACCATGGTCGTCTTCTGAGTTCATGGTAGAAAGATGCTAAAAATGTCTCTCAAAGTTATGCCTCTATACTTATATTTATAGAGACACACATATTATGGAAATTCCATTGCATCATTTATTAACATTCTATGCTCCTTGTATGTCTGAGTTAGGTTTCTATTGCTGTGATAAAACACCATTGACCAAAAGCAATTTGGGGAAGAAAGGGTTTATTTCATCTTACAGTTTATAGTCCATTATGAAGGAAGTCAGGACATCAAAGCTCGAACTGAAGTTACACATGGTTGTGAGTTGCCCTGTGGGTGCGTAGAACTAAACAGGATTCTTTGTAAGAGAAGCATTGCTCTCAACTGCTGATCCATATCTCCAGTCCCATGCAGTGGCTCTTTGGAGATGCCAGGGACTGAAGACCTTTTTCTTTCTACTGAGAAACAAGGGCTGATAATGTTTTAATACTCAAGCCTCTAAATGTTGGAAAGAATCAATGTTCTGATCAACTCAGAACTCAGGTTCTAAGTTCTAATATCTGTTTCTAAGTAAAAACTTTGTTTTTTGTAAGTGAAGCTTACATCACTCTAAGTGTGTGTGTGTGTGTGTGTGTGTGTGTGTGTGTGTGTGTATGGAAGTCAGTGGACAGCCACTTGGGCACTATCCATGTTTTATGATTTGTTTTGTTTGAGATGGGATTCTACTTGCCTGGGCCTCACCAAGTGGGTTGGGCTTGCCAGTGAGCTCAGAGACTGGTCTGTGACTCTGCCGAGTTTATTTCAGCTCTTGTTATTCATATGCCTCAGTGGAAATATGTTTTTTTGCTGTGTCTGGCTTGTCCTTGTAATTGAATGCTTTACTCATGTGATTCTTCTTAACCCTCAGAGTATAAATTGTCTGATGATCTGCATAAAGTTAGCTATTTCGTGAGCCTTTAGTCCACCCCATTTTTAGACCCCATTCTTCCAGGTTCACACTGCCAACTAGAGTGGCAGAGTTATGGAAAAACGGGAGTACTGGCTGATTCCTGTTATCCCAGCTCCTAGGAGACTGAAAAAAGAAGGTCACCATTGGTTCAAAGCCAGCCTAGACTACACAGCAATACCTATCTCAAGCCCCAGCAAAGTGATGGGAGATGTAGACTGAACTTTATCTTTCTAGATATAACTTACTGAATACTGGAAAATTTTAAGAAAATGAGTGATTACTTTATATGCACAGTAATACACATTTATGTAATACATACTACATTTCAATATACTGCAACGTTATTAATACATGGCATGTATAGATTATGTCCATGTAAGTATTAAAATTACAAATATGCTCTATGAATTCCTACTCTTTATATAGTATTTTTATTTATTTCCACAACTTCCTTTTATAAAATATCCTTGCCAAATGTTATAAGAAGAAAAGATGTCAACTCATGAAAAATATCCAGCCATCTCTTGCCTTTGGCAGCAAAAAGCAAAACGCATTTTGCTTAAACTCCATCCAGCACCGATGTCCTCTGAATATTCATTCATCTGGATTCCTATCTATGAAGGTCAGTAGGAAAGAAAAGATGGACATGCTCAAAGGCATCAAAAATTTGTTCTGATCTGCTACCCAAAGCTGGAGTTTTATCCTTGTGACTCATAGAGCACACATGGGAGAACATGAAAAACAAGCCTGGAATGGGCAGTACACGTTAGTCACCTGCTTTAAGGTCACAATGAGCATCGTGGAAACACCCAAGCCCTATGTCCATCCTCACTTCATTGTTTCATTCAGCAGCCTCAAAAGAGGCCAAGGCTGCCTCACTGAGTAACCATAAAGGCCCTCCAGTCTTCACCCAATGCCATCTTTGTCTTGGATTGAGGGACCCTGTGTGGCCTGGGGTGCTTCCTACCCTGAATCTTCCCCACAGCCTGGGGATCCTGCTGTGCAGCACCACTGGACAGCAGCAGTCCTGGATCTTTTTCTTTCCTAAGCTGAAATTTTTCATGCATTTTATTTTCCCTAGGAAATAGGCTGGTCTGGATCCAAGGGTATATCATTATGTTTTCACGGAGCAAGCTCAAAGCTCGGGGTTCCCTGGTTTGCTAAAATACAGCTGAAGGAGATGATGCTCTCACACGGGAATCAGTTCATTGGTTTCCATGCTTGAATGTGACATATTCTCCTTGGTTTTCTGGGTTATCAGCGTGTGTCTGCTCATGTAGCCAGGCCACATGTTCCTCCCAGAGAGATGAGAATGTATTCTGGTGCTCAAAGTTCCTAGGGCTATAGATCTCATTCTAAATGACTGTGCGAGAGAGCAGCCATCTGAAGAAATGACTAATTTCCTCAAATACAAAGATATACTTGAGGGTCTAGTGTTGAATCACAAAGCGTTTGAATGCAGTGCTCATAGAATGAAGAGTGTGGTGGTTTGAGTAAGAATGGCCTCCATAGGTTCATATATATGAATTTTCTCAGTTGGTGAAACTGTTTAGGAAGGATTAGGATGTATGTCCTTTTTGGAGAAATTATGTCACCGAGATGGGCTTTGAGGTTTAAAAAGCCCTTGCTAGGCCCAGTTTCTTTTTCTGCTTCCTGCTAATGGATCAGGATGAAAGTGCTTAGCTCCAGTGTCTGCCTGCCTGGTGCTATGCTGCCTGTAAATTTTTGGACATTGCCTCACTCTCTGAAGATGTAAGCAAGCTCCCAATTAAATGTTTTCTCTTAGAAGTTGCCTTGGTCATAATGTCTCTTCACAGCAATAGAAAACATAACAGAAAGGACAGAAGGGGTGATGGAATCAAGTAATAATCGTTACCTTATTTGGTAAGACAATAAACTGGATCCAAAATTTAAAGAAAGTTTCAATATACTTCTATAGCTTCTGGAGTAAAAATTTAATTTTAATATATTGTAACTAATCTCCCAACATTCTATCTATTGTACTCATACAAATACACAACCCTGCATTAGTTGCTTTTGTCACTACAGTGACAAAATATTTGGCAAGAGTAACTTAATGAAGGGAGGGTTTATTCTGGCTCACAGTTTAAAGGGGCTGCTCCATTATGGCAGGGAAGGTAGCTGGAGTGGAGGACAGCTGGTCACATTGTTGCTGGCTTCAGGAAGCAGAGGAAAAGGGATGCTTTCTTACGTTGCTCTCTCCTTCTTATTCACTCTAGCATCCTAGCCTAGCGGTGGTGGTACTCACATTCATGGTGGTCTACCCTGCTCCATTAAACTTTTCTGGACTCATTCATCTTCATGCATGTGCCCAGAGGTGTTTTTCCAAGGTAATTCTGAATCCAAGTTGAGGGGAGGGAGGAAGAAAGGAAATAGAATATCTTCAAGATGGTAATGCTTCCTGGACAGTTGATATTACAGAACCACTATTAATTTTTAGGTATGATAGCAACCATTATTTTTACTGCTCAACATATAAGAATCTTTGGACGAAAGGATGGAATGTGTGGGGATGGAGAGTTTGACAAAAAGTATTTATGTTGTATGAGTATTATCAGCTTATGGGTACTAATTTTCAAGTCTAATTTACATAATTGGCTGCCAAGCCAGCCAACAGGCAGTCTGTACCCCCTTGACTCACTCCAACCCACAGCCCACAGGAAACTTGTAACTCTCCCATTCCTGATCCCAGTTTGAAGTGAAGACTGGGGGTCAAATGAGGTTGAGCAAGGCAGGGTGGATGACGCAGAACACTGGACAGATCTGGCTGGTGTGGAGTGGGATCATGAGAAAGAAGGATGTAACGAAGAAGGCATGGCAACAGACCACAGCCCAGGACTTGAACTTTTGGGAAGCCAGAGCAGCAAAACTTTAGATGAGACCTCCAACTACCCATAAACCATGGCTTGTCCCTAAACCTTACTGTGATAATTAGTGCATTTTTCACCTTAACAGAATCTAGAAAATTACCATTCCTGTGGGAGATGAACTTGATTACATTAAGACAAATGTGAGACACGGCCTGTCTTAATGGTGGGTAGGACCATTCCCTGGGCAGGGAATCCTGGACTGTGTGAAAGGCAGAGAGCGAGCTAAGCGAGTACAGGCATGTATTGCTCTCTGTTTCTGATGCTTAGTGCCACATGAGCAGCCACCTTCAGCTCCTGCTGCCTTGACTTCCCACTATGATGGGCTGGATCTTGACCTGCAGGCTAAAATAAACCCTTCTTCTCTTGAGATGCTTTTGTAACCAAATCCAGGCACTAGTGGCCTATCATCTCCCTCACTGGGAGTCAGAACTACATCTAGAGTGAACCGGAAATGGGTGTCATGACACAGCGCTTTGGAGACCAGCTTGGGTTATATAGAAAGACCCTGTCTCAGAAACCAAAGAGGAGGATATGGATAGCAGATCAGCTCTTGTAAGTTACAGCATAGCTACATCTTTATGTGCTAGTTGTGACAAGAGCTTCACCAAGATAAATGATCTTCCTAGAATTAAAGAAAGATTAAATACATTCTATATTAATTATGTCCATGAAGAAACATATTGGAAGTAAACCTTCTGTTTGATGATAAAAACACACCAGGAGCTCAGATTCTTGGTGTTTAAATAATGGTGAAATATATATATATGTATAATTTTATTTTATAATTTTTATGTAAATATATATATTATCATTTTAACCATTTGGGAGTATGTAATCTGGTAGCAAGAGTCAAATCCACAATGTTGGAACATTACTACCATCATTTCCAGGATGTTCTTAATCTCCACCGCAAAAGCTCAATTAAATCAGGGGGGAAAAACCCAAAATCCTTTTTAGGTTGTATAACTACATGCTGTTATAACTACATGAGAAGAAATCAAGGAATAGCTCTATCCAATTGGCACATTCAAGTTACTCAAAGCACACAATGAAGCACTGGCCAGTAACAGGCAAGACTCTACTGCCACCCAGGACAATGACACTGGAATAAACACTTCAGAACAGAACCATCTATATTTGTGCTCTCTGGCAGTCTGGGAACCTGCTGAACCAGTGTTCACAGATGTAGTTAAAGCAACACTAATGCTTCATACTTTCCTGTACGTTAATTTTGCTGTCTTAAGTGACTGATGGATCTTAGTGACACACAAGAACAGAAGTACCACCATGGTTGTTCTGTAGAGGAAATGACAACCAGGAAAAACCAAAAAGGTGTTTTTCGCAAACAAGCCACTTGTGTAGCACCTATACAATCACCTAGCCATACTTCAGGGCCAAGAATAATTCAATGACATCCACAAATGGCATTGGGTCCCCCCAGTGGCCGGAGAGCACCTAGAAAAGACAAGATTGCTACTACCATTTGTTTGGAATGCAGCTTCAGAGATAGAAAGCTGCACTGCAGGATTCTCATTGGCAAACCTTTGACCCATGTGTGTGTGCTTGTGTGTGTGTGCACGCACACATGTATGCCCACGTGCATGTATGTGGTCCAAGAGCTGAAAGACTGAAGTAAGGAAAGAAGATATGGAAATCTACTCCATCTTCAAGCATCCTTTGCATCCTCATCTCTTATGGAACCTGTTTAAGGATGTTACACTCCCAGGTTACAACAAGAAGAGATACTGTTTGGACATGGTTGATCTTAACTCACTTAGACACTTACATGTTAAGTCAAATTGGTGAACAAAACATTCTAAAAATGGTATTCTGACCTTTTCTCAGTGTCTGCACAACTTCAAATGAGAAGAGAGACTCAAAGGAATTTATCTTGTATCAGGAAATAAAATTTAGCCCAATTAAAATACTCTTAAATGTTAAGGCCGAGAAACTGTTACCAAAATCTGACGAGTTTGGTCTAATTAGAACATGACTGAAATTGGTGAAGCTTGTGTCAATTCATAGCTGACTCTTGTGTTCAGAGAACTGTCTCCTGGACCTGTACCCAACTTTTCAGTTCATTCCAGTGGCCCCCTTGAGCCTCCTGATTCTCTGAGGTACAGGGTGGGATGAGTTGAACAGATGTAGTCATACCTCATAGGAGACATTTGCTGTGACAACTGGAAAAATGTGTCAGCTATACCAGGAACCTCAGACTAGAAGCACATTATAGGTGGATGTTTCCCTGCTAGTCCAAGCTCTAAACAATGGAAAGCTTTGTGAGGATGGCCATTGCACCTCATGGTCCCCAAACACTTGGCTTACAGCTAAAATGACCAAAGAATTAGTATTTTTCTTCTATTTAAGTTAACCTTCGTTAAATAGCCACCTATGGCTAGTGCTTCCTGACTGATGTGTGACTATACTAACTTAGGAAACGCATTAGAATTACAGACTTTCATACCCCGCAGAGAGGTGGAGGCAGGCATCTGCCTTCCTACAAAGATCCTCAATGATGCCAATTCTGGTGGCCTAGAAACAATCTCCCAGATTTCATTCAGGGAGGAGGACCTCCCTGAGATTCTAGTGGCTCAGGAACCAATGGTATGGGCGTAGACTAGGAGAAATGTAGAAGAGGTATTGGAGGAAGCCTGCATGCCAGGAAGGATGCACCTTTATATTACAACCTGTTATATTACAGCCAAAGTACTCAGCTTCTCACTTAGAAGCCCTTTACCATCTGCCTATAGAGCCAGAATTAGTTGACCCATATTATGTCACTGTCATGCTCACAGGCTTGTCTTTCATGGTGTCCCGCCATGAGAAAATTCTAGGCCCTCACATGGGCAGAAAAATCCTTCACACCTTAGCTCTGCTGCCTCTTTCTGTCGCACCCTGCTCACTAGTGCAATGGAATCCTTGTTTCTGGAATGACCCTCCCTCATTGCTTTGTGCAGCCTTTACTTCTCTCATGAGCCTTTTACCACCCGCCCACTTTACCTGCCTCATGCCTACTCGTCTATTTTAAGTGGAGCCTTCTCACATACATCTTGAATGGCATTCAATTATACATCTGCCTTCTTCCCAAGACCAGGATGGTGTCCTGTATCTTCCTTCCTTGGCTATGCACCACTGATTTTTGTCTACTGCTTTTGCAATGCTTCTTAGCTTGTCTGTAAGAGGCCTTTACCTCATTCACTGTTCTATCTCCAGTGCCCACTGTCATGTCAGACCATTCTATCATCTCCAGTGCCCATTGTCATGTCAGTTAATCAAATATTTGTGAGTAAATGATGAGGGAAAGTAAGTGAATGAATAGATATCAACAATGCATTAACAAAATGCTGATTAGGAGTTGTGAACAGGATAAGGAAAGCAGAGAGTCCAAGCCATAAATTTAGGTAGCTGAGTTTTGTTCTTCATTTAGCCAGCTCTTAGAATTAACAAGGAAATCAGAATTCATGACTCTACAGATGGGTTGTATTTCCTGGAGGAAAAGGAGAGAAGAATTCATGCTTAAAGATTTTACAACTAGGGTTGTTGTGACTATCAAGACTATGAAATTAAAATCATTCTTATAACAAGAATCTAAAATGGATATTAAAATCTACTTCTCTATTTCATCTTCAAGCATCCTTTACATCCTCATCTCTCATGGAACCTGATTAAGAATGCTACATTCCCAGGTTGCTACAAGAAGAGACACTGTTTGGACAAGGTTCATCTTAGCCCACTTAGACCTGCTAATCCAGGTCTGCTCAGAACTGAGATGTGTGGCCACTACCTTGCATTAAGGAAGAAAACAGAGATAAGCTGTTTTTCATTCATCCACAAAGTCTAAAGTGGAACACAGGAAGAAGCCAGTGGTGGAGTAGTATTATAAAGTAATGAGTACCATAGGCATGACAGGGAAACCATGCTGAAACCATTTACAACTGAGCATCAAAGATAACATGAGCACTATTCTCTCAACACTGCTGTTCACAGGCCTTGACCCTACTCTGCAGACCAAGAGATGGGGAGACCTTAAACAGCTTGCTATAGAAACAGCAGCTGGGTTACAAAGCTCCTCTCTTGGCATCGTTCCCTACGCCTTGCAGGACACATCGTCCACCTCCCAGTGACCCATCTCTGGTTACTGCAGGCTGCTCGTCTTCCATTATTCACTAGTTTTGTAAGGGCTTAGTTGGTGTCTATGATCAGCAGGCCATGTGGAAGATGGTGGAAGGACATCAAGATCCTCCCTTTGACCTTAGGTCATTCCTGCTCAGAGGAGAGAAAAGAACAAATGATTGACAGTGGGAATACAAATGCAGGATCCACTGGCTCTCAAATGCCACATAGGACCATAAAGGATAGAGGGTCAGGTGTGGCCTAGCCAGAAAAGAGAAATGACTGCTCTAGTCTAGAGCTTACTACCTCCTTCCACATGTTCTGTGGAAGTGGCCCTTATCAGCAGCTATGTCGCCCTGAAGGATCCTGTTGGGTCAGCAGTCTCATTCACAAGATTACTGGGCAGTTTTCCTGAACTTGCAGGTTTGTTTTTTTTTTTTTTCAAATTTTAATTGTTAACTCATTTACATTTATCCCCATTTAATCTCATTTTGTTAGTTTTGGCCTATTGATTCAAAGTGTAGAAATCTCTGTAGTCCAGATCCTGCCATGTCAGGCACACTTATCCCCTCAGCTTTTTGCTGCCAGGAGATGCGAATTGGGCGCTCCATTATCGCATGAATGAAAAACAGCTCCATGACAGTCTTTATAGCAATAACTGCCAAAACCATGAGCCAGGGTGAGGCTGCATGCACACATTGTCCCAAGGCAAACAGAAACAGCACCTCCAGCTGCCCAGCATAGTCCAGGTCACCATGAATGATGGCCTAACATCCTCTATATGGTCACTTTACCCACCAAGTGCTATCTCCACAACAGCCACACTTTTCTCCTTTGTATAATGTAGCCTAAGGAAGGACCTAAAATAAACACCATTATTAATGTCTGAAAAAGCCACAAGAAATTACACTATTAACTATTTACCTACAAAGTACACATAATTGCATGTATGGATATATTTATATTGTTTTAATTAACTTTCTCATCTCAGCTAATGGTACCTCCTCCAAGAGCCAAAGTACCTAATAAAACCCTCAATAACAGATACAAGAAGCCCTCTTTTGAGTTATTGGTCATGGCTGTCCAACAGACACCCAAAACATACAGCCTACTGCTCTTGGCTTTGGTTATTCCCCAGAGGGAGAAGGTAAGTCCCTATTGCTAAAGACATCATACACTTCAGAAACAGGGCCCAGAGACCCCTGAGCTGGAACTGACCTGAATTCCCCTTCCCTGAGGATTAGTTTTTATGGGAAAAGAAGGCACCATTCACGTTTTTAAAGTGGGGAGGCAGCCAACAGTCCTAACCATATGATACCTGAGAAGCACCTTGTAACAGCACCTATAAACAATCTGTGTGTTTTGATAACTCTAAGGGTAAAGTAGTGGCACACATACCTTGGTGGTAATCAGTAGCTCTCTAACTGGACTTAACATCCAGTCAACAAGAGGGAAACCATGCCTAGTATTAGAAACCTAGCCAACTACTCAGTTTGGGTGAAGTCATGGATATAGAAGAAGACTCTATAACCACTATTTTACTAAACCAGCATAGTCCCTAACAACAGTCTATAAACATTTGTCCTTATACTCACATACTCATAGATAAGTGCAAGTCTTCATTCTTCATCAAGGAAACTTCTCTTTACATCTGAAGGATACTACTGTAGAAAACTACAACCAATCAAAATACAGAGCTGTGGAACCCAGTCCCATTAGATACAGCTACAAAACACTGTCACACATAAGGCTCAGGAAACATCACCAAAGAAGGGATGTGACATTGAGTCTCTTAGTGACAACAGAAGCTACACACATGAAGTCTCACCAACATGGCTGCAAAGTGTAAGCTGAACAAGAATGACACCAGTGGATATGCGAAAGTGAGTGAGGCCCACGAGGCCTCAACCCTACACAAAATATTATAGACAACTGAGGAAAGCTGGGAGTGGGAGAGGTGGTCTTCCCCAAGGAAGACCACACCAAAAGATTGTCCAGTGCCAAATAGTCAGTCCTGAAAACATATATACAAGTGTCATTATATGGAATGAACAAGTTATATTTAGGGAGACATGCACATACACAAACACACGCCACATCACACCACATGATAATAATGACAAAAAGACAATGAATTGGAAAGAAAGTGGGGAGGAGTATTATGGGATAGTTTGGAGGGAGGAAAGGGAAGAGAGAAATGTTGTTTCTTATAATCTCCAAAATTAAAACAAATACCCAGCAGATATTTATGCCCAACATGGAGCAATGTTTAAACACCCTTTCTGTTATAATTCTGGAGCAAAGTACTAATTAGAGTTGCCTCGTAGAGACGTCTGGAGTTGTTCCAGACAGGATAAAAATCAATAGTGACATTCTTTGTGCTCAAAGAGTCCCCGAGTGTAAATTTAGTTTTCCATGGGTTTCCCACAGCAACCACCTTTGATCAGTGGAGGGACAGGACTTGCAAAATGAAGGCTCCCTGGGGCTGAGAGAAATGTTGAATGGAGTCTAGGGCTTTCATTTAAAAAAAAAAATACAAAATTGGAAAATGAAATGGTGTCTAAGCTGGCCAGCACGACCCATAAAATATTTTGGTCAAAGATGCAGTTTCTGGAACACTGAGGAATGGCTCGGGAAATCTATGGGGATGCAGGGGAGTTACAGCAGCTAAAACCTGGTCCCTGCTGTCCCATATGCAGACAGCGACATCCTGATAGATGCGGCTCCAGGGAAACTTAGTGTTTCTTTAAACATTCAATTACGGTTACACAAACACATATTTTAAAGCCACCAGTGAATCTTTGCACAAATTAGGGATGCTAGAAGGCAAATCAAACAGATTCCCCGAAATGAGTATTTAATAAGAGTAAAGCTTTGTTCTGTGAAGAACTGTCTTGCCGTTCAGGACTTTGAGGAGGATAGTGAGGCGACTCTGCCAGCATCAGATTAGATGACAGCTCTTGTGACTGAAGGGGCTAAGGCCACTCTCAGTTCAGTTTTAATTGCTGAGCATGTTTTTAATTATAACAGGTCTTGGGATACCCAGTTGTTCATTGCTCAACAGGTAGGCCATTTTAGCACTCTGGAAATTGCTAGCGGCTGTTCAAAGGTCTTTAAGAAATGGTTTTGTAATGCATGTCCTTTAATGAGTGGCATACATGTCATCCTTCCTCTTTTTAAACATTCCTAAGTTTTTGCACTATTAGGATGGAGTTCCTGCCTAGCTTATAATGTCGTGTTTTCTTATTGTAAAATAATAAAGCCTTCTTTTATAGTCCCTGTATTCAGAGCTACTTGATACACATATCATTTTAAAATAAAAAATGAATACCATGCACACATTTTCTAACATGATATTTACATTGGGTACATCATGGTTTTATTTTTTTTTTAAACAACAGTAAAGTTCTTCATTATTTTAATCGTCTCCTGCCAATTTAATTTTGAGGAAGAGATGCAGCATTGAATGACTTTGAACTTGGGTCTAATTCCTAGCCTATTAACAGGCTGGTCATCTGATTGGGCAGGCCCTCTACTATCCTGGGTGTTAAATATATAAATGACCTTTTCTTATTTCTTACAGCTTCATTTGACTAAACTTTCTAAATTGGATCTCCTGAGCCAAAGACTATGAAAATTAAAATTTAATTAAAGGGGGCATGATTAATTGCCTTTTGTGTCTGACAGCATGAGGAAAAGGATAATAATTTTACCTCACTCACAAAATTGTACATTCACAAATTTGTACATTGCTTCATTTTTAATAGATGTGTAACCTTCTTTTTTTTTTTAAAAAAAAAAAAGGAATATTTGGGCAAAGACTGGTAATGCCAGAACATTCAAATTATGAAAACATTACTTTTAACAGAATGTGATCTTTAAAGTTGGCACAAGTGGGGAGTAAGGGTAAGCTGAGTGGAAAATATTTTCTTAGCAGGCATAAGGCCCTGGGTTTGCTTAGCATTACTGCAAAAATAAAATCAATACAACTGGTGTAAGTAAATGAAAACTATGGTATATCAAAGGAATAGCTGTGTACTCACTACATATTTTAAATTTAAATTCATGATTCATAATTTTTATTGAGTTGTTTTTTGTTTTGTTTTGCCGTGGCTGGCCTAAAAATTCCCCTTATACCCATTTCTAGTCTTGAACTTGTGGTGAATCTCCTGCCTCAGCCTCCTAAGTGCTAAGATTGAAATGTGCACCACAGTGCCCAGATGTTCCAGATACACACACAAAAAGTTTCATTAATTTTATTTTATTGGTATGGATACTTTGCCTGCATTCATGTTTATGTACCTTGGGAGTGTAGAGTCCACAGTGGCTAGAAGAGGGCAGCAAATCCCCTGGAACTGGAGTTACAGACAGTTGTGGCCTGTCAGATGGGTGCTGGGAATAGAACCCAGGTTCATGTGCCAAGTGATCTTACCCTTCTGAGCATTTCTCCAGCCCTGTAATCCATATATTCTAAAAACACAGGCTGACGAAGAGATTAGGAGGAAAGAAATTGAGAAGAGAGACTTTTAAATTTCTAACTTTTCTAATTCCAAGGTTATTTTGGAAAGGCCTAAAGGACTGGACAGGAATAAATTAGGGCACCTTTGAGATGATTTTCCACACAAATTATCCTTTGTCTGGTTGTCAGCATGCATTATGCTATCTTCAGTAACAGAGAGTAAATCACTTCCAGAGGGAGCCATGAAGAGAGCAATTAAGCCACTTCACAAACCCAGAGAACCAGATGGGGCCAAGACAGCATTTTATATGAACAGGCATGTCAATAATAATGCTAAGTGAAGCAACAGTACATAGGATTGCACAAAGACTGCCATGTCGACTAGAGACATCCAAAGCAAAGCCGTGTTTATAGGATAGGCATCCATCTGTGCACTTGCCCTGCCACCTCAGGGTTTGCACATTGGTTTATTTTGTTGTTATTCTTTGTTTCATTTCCCCCTCTACAGTCTTCCATTTTTCTGTTGTGGAACAGACAACAGTAAAAAACAAACAAACAAACAAAGGGTTTCATAAGATCTTTCCACTCTTCTACCGCAACCCTAAGACCATCTGCAAACTTAGGGTCACAGCCTCCCCTGTGCTGGTCAACATGTTTCCCCAACAGTTAGCTAGCCTAAGCACGTGCACCACAGAAACATCTAAGCCCTGCTGCCAATCAATCATAACAACCCATAAAGGACACAGGACTCCAAGGGAGTCTTTCTGAGATGTTTGTTTGTTTGTTTGTTTGTTTTTCTGTGTCTTTCAGAGGGCATTGAGAGCACCAGCTACTCTTCTTGTTGTGGCCAAACATTTGACAAGAAGTATCGTCAGGGAAGAAGGTTTACTTTGATTTATAGTTTGAGAGCATAGCCCACCATGGTGGACAGGGCATGGCAGTAAGAGCGTGAAGCAGCTGCCCATACTGCATCTACTGTCAGGAAGTAGAAAGTGGACACCTGAGACAGTATAAAGTCCAAGGGTTTAGCTCCAGTGACCTGCATCCTCCAGAAAAGCCCTGTCTTCTAAAGGTTTCACAGCCTTCCAATCCAGTGCTACCATTTGAGAATCAAGTGTTTAAACACATGAGCCCACAGAGGACATTTTACATTCTAGCCATGTTACCTTAGTTACCTCTAGAGAGACATTGTCAAAGTCATATACATGCAGCAATGCAAAAAAAAAAAAAAAAAGGTGAATTTCCTACAATATTTTTTACATGGATAAAAGTAGAGGGGCTAAGGAGATTGCTCAGTGCCTATAGCTCTTGCTATATAAACATGATGAGTTAAATCTGTATCCCCGGTACCCACATAAAAGCCAACATCGATGATACCAAAACTGGGAAGCAAATACAGGCAGATTCTGGAGGTTTTCCCAGGGAAAACTTAGTTGTTTAGCTCTAGGCTCAGTGAGAGACCCTGTCTCAAAAAACACAGTGGAGAGAGCAATTGAGGAAGTTAGCTCTGGCTTACGTATATAAATACACATTGGTATGTATGCACACACACACACATACACACACACACAAACTGTACATGCACCCACACAAATTATAATGTCCAAAGAGATCATTAAAATGTTTACTTTCTGAAGACAAACACATAAAAGCAATATCATTTTTTTCTGTTCAGAACTCTCGAGTACTTAATTCATGTGTTTGAATCTCTATTTTCAAGTCACCAGGATACAAAAAAAAAAAAAAAAAAGCTAAAACATAGTATTTATTGTTTTTCAAGCCTTTGATTCACTTGGTGGTGAAGGACAGACATATAAGAAGAAACACAAAGAGGCAAGTTGCAGATCCCAGGGACCAGGCTGTGTCATTTTACATACGCTGATTTAAGGCTCTTGGAGGCCTTGGGTGCCTAACGCCAGGATCTCTTCCATCTGACTTTCCCAGTGCCACAGATACAAGCTCTGACTTGGTGAGTACCATGATTTGTTCACTCAGAGACTGATTCTGGTTTTTGCGACTGCATGGCCCGGATGGATGTCTGGATGGATGTCTTCCTTCCTCTCCCTGTCAGCAAATGCTCCTCCCCCCTCCCCATCTCCTAGCATCTTAGTGAAGAGTGAGGAAGAGGAGCTAGCTTTCCTGCAAGCGGAAAACTGCTGCTTTAACAGTTACTCTTTTAAATACAGACTGCTCACTGGAAGACCTCATTAAAAAAGTAAGAATGAAATAGATGAGAGAAGCCCTTTGTAACAGGTACTTATAGGAGTGCCAGTGGGTAAAGGAGACATGAACAGAAGCTGTTCTCAGTAGCTACAATTTCTCTTGAGAAGTCACAAACAAAACATACCCATGCTCTCAGAAAGAAAGAGGAAGGAAAGAAAGAACAAAGCAAAACAAACCAATGTATTATTTTCTAGAAATTTATAATTTCTCCACTAAAGAGCCAAATTTTTAAATAAAAGCCTAAGATGAAGGTTATAATACTGGAGCAAGTTTGTAAGATCAAATGCATTCTGATGGTGATGTAAACGAGAACAGTTTGCATGGAACATTGCTTTAACTTTCTCTGTGGCTTTGTAAACAAAAGTGACCTTGACTTACTCATTCTTCTCCAGGCTGAGGATCAGTTCTCGGTTCTCTAGCTGCAGTTGCACAGTCAGCACATCTGGATGATCCTGAAAGATGAACAGGAAGAGTTAGCTGAAAAGCACTTGGCTTTGCCTTGCCAACATCTGGATGTTTTACATCAGTAAAATCAGTGAGGAGGAAGGAGGGGGTGTTGAGATTGATTGAAAGAAGGAGGGAGATAGGGAGATGGATAGGTAGATGGTAGATGGATAAGATAGACGATAGATGGGGTAGATCATAGAGAGATGGTAGATAGATAATAGATACACAGAGAGTCAGGCAAACAGATAGATATTGATGATTTACTTCTGGGGACTTTCTTTGACTACAAGTACAGAAGAACAAAGTGACAGGGCTGCAAAATGGGCTCTCTGGCTCTGATGTGGCCTTTATGCTCTTTTTTCTTAACTCTTCCTCCTTGGACCTTTCCCTCTCATCATAGCTCTATCCACCCCATCCACCCTTTTCTTTATCTTCCTCAGCTGTAAAAAGGGCACCTTTATTCCTTATCTGCTCATGGCAGAAAAACCTGACGTCATCCCCCAGGCTCCCTGAAGGCAGAACTGCTCTCTACAGCACCTCTCCTGCTGCCAGGGCTACCTTCCATCCTTTCCCTCACCCCTTTCCTCTTCAATCTACAGGCAACTCTCCTTAACACATGGCTTCCTCCTATAAATCCTTCTAATCCTGGCTCTCTTGGGTCTGCCTTGGCTTTCTTCTCATTCATGCTCCAGCAGTGGAAGGACACCTAAACTTCAATCTTACAATGAGCCTATGCTCGTTTCCCTGCTGCACTGATAAGATAACAGCTTTTGAACTTGGCCTATGGTTCCCAATGCCCTCTACCGTGCAGGCTTTCACTTGCTTCTGTGCATGCCTACAACTGCCCTCCTCCCTCCTTCCCTGCCTCTAGGTCCTGTCCTGAGAAGTTGCACATGCTGGCTTCTCCACCTGGGATGCTTTTCCTGACTGCCTACTTAAAAGTCAGCTATTAAAAGAGTTCCCTCACTACCAACCTCCTGCGGTTCTGTCCTTTCCCCATTAAAAGGATAGGCATCAGCAAGACACATTTTGGGTCAAAGGTTTTGTGAGTGGGTTGGTGTCCCCTTCCCTCCACTAGAAGTCCTTCCTAGCTATAGGAGGTGGCCTCTTCAGACTCCATCTCCCCTGCTGGTAGAAGTCTCAGCCGGGGCCACCCCTACAGACTCCCAGATCCTTCCCCTGACCCAGAGATGGCCCTCTACCGGCTTCCATTCTTTCTCCCAGCCTTCCTTCTCCCCAGATAATCCCCTCCTTTGTTCCCCTTCCCATCCTTCTTTCACCCCATTCCCTCCTTCCATCTACTTCGTATGTCTATTTTATTTCTCCTTCTGAGTGAGATTCAAACATCCTCTCTTGGACTCTCCTTGTTACTTGGCGTCTTTGGGACTGTGGATTGTAGCCTGGTTATCTGATATTTTATGGCTAATATCCATTTATAAGTGTGTACATACCATGTGTGCCTTTCTGGGTCTGGGTTACCTCACTCAGGATGATAAAGATGGAGCAGAGATTGAGGGAATGTTCAGTCAATGATGGGCCCAACTGGAGACCCACACCATGGACCACACTATTAATGATACTCTGTTATGCTTATAGACAGGAGCCTAGCATAGCTGTCTTCTAAGATGCTTCATCCAGCAGCTGATGGAAACTGATGCAGAGACCCACAGCCAAACAATAGGCAGAGCTCAGCGAGGATGGGGGGGAGGGGCGACACAGGATTGAGGAAGCCAGAGGGATTAAGGCCACCACAAGAAGATCTACAGAGTAAACTAGCCTGAGTCCATGGGGGCTGACAGAAAATGAACCACCAACCAAAGAACATGCATGGGCTGGACCTAGGCTCCCTACACAGATGTAGCAGATATGCAGCTTGTTTTTCATGGAGGTCCCCTAACAAACAGAGTGGGTGCTGTCTTTCACTCTGTTGTCTGCCTTTAGATCACTTTCACATAGCTGGACTGCCTTGTCTGGCCTCAGTGAGAGAGGATGTACCTAGTCTTGCTGATACTTGATGGACCAGGATGGGATGGTACACTGGGGGCCTCCTCTTTTCTAAGGAAAAAGGAATGGAGGAATGTGGGAGGTGTGAGGGGGAGACTCAGAGGAGAGTAGGGAGGGGGCTGCAATAAGGCTGTTAAGTGAATTAAAAACAAAAGGAAGAGCATCATACTACTTGAGTTGGTTTGCACTTCTTTATGATGTCCACTGGAGGGCTGGGCAAATAACAGGTAGGGGTGAAGGAAGGAGGCTGTCCATGCCAGGGAGATGGCTCTGCAGGCCTCTCTTCTTCCTGCTCTACACCCCTCTCTTCTCTGTGTTCCTCCCCTAATCCATTTACCCAAACATCAGTGTATATAACCTAGTCCTGGGGATGGCACTGCCCACACTTAGGGTGGATCTCCCTATCTCAGTGAACCTCACCTAGACAAATTCCTCACAGATATACCCAGACACCAGTCTCTAAGGTGATTCTCAAACTTATCAAGTTGGCAACCAGTATAAACCACCACAGTGTATTAGTGGAGGGCTGGATGGTACAGGAAAAATCCAGCAGAGGAAGAGAATGGAATGATATTTTCATTCCAATTCACTCACTGCACTGGGCATTTTAGTTTAAAAGCATGCTCCCATCCATTTTTCTAATTGTTATTGACTGAAGACCACAGCACGCAACATTCTTTTTTTAAGATGTTATATTGATTGATTTACCTAATGGAACTACAGTCTTTGTTGGATGTGCAAAGTACTATATTTGCTGAACCAATCAATCAAATGCGAATCAATGTGCCAAAGATACTTAAGCAGTGGCTACAATTCTATCTTTTAAGCTGTAGAAAGTTCCTCTAAACAAATATGTAAAGAACATCAATGTGCTTTTTAAAACAATAAAATAATCATAAGATACTTACAACACAACTGAAAATATAGAATGTTCCCACAATTCTAGAAAGCCCCTTTCTAGTTTGCTCTTCTGCTGCTGCTATAACAAACATTGTTACTGGAAGAAATCCGTGTTATAGGTTATAGGTCCATCATTGAGGAAAGCCAAGGCAGGAACTGAAGCAGAGACCATGAAGGAATGCTGCTTACTGGATTGTTTCCTCCAGCTTGCTCAGTTACATTTATTTTATGCTCCATGCCTAACTGCATAGGGATGCCATTGCCCATAGTAGGCCCATACTGTCTTTTGCATATCTGCAAAAGGATGTCTGCTTTGTTGGGTTAGGATCTACCCATATGTTATAGATTAAATCTGAAGAGTCCTTCACAGGCTCATGTTTCGAAAGCTTGATTCCCAGTTGGTGGCACTTTTGGGATATTGTGACATGTTTAGGAGATGCGTCAGTAAGTAGAAGCTCTTGAAGGTTCTTAGTTCCCTGGTTTTGGCTGCACTTTCTGCTTCCTGGTGTTTCTTGAGGTGAATAGCCTCTGCCAATGTGTTTCTGCCTCCACAAGCTGGGATGCCACAGCATTCCTTCCCTGCCACGATGAGTTAAAAACATGAGCCCAAATTAATCTTGTCCCACTATACAACAAGGGCATTTAAACTATGTTCATAGCAGCTTTATTCATAATAGCCAAAATCTGGAAACAACCTAGATGTTCCTTATCAGAAGAATGGATACAGAAATTGCGGAACATTTACACAATGGAATACTACTGAACTATTAAAAACAAGGAAATCACGAAATTTGCAGGAAATAGACAGAAGCAGAAAAGATCATCTTGAGTGAGGTAACACAGAACCAGAAAGACACTCATGGTATATACTCACTTATAAGCAGATATTTGCCATATAATTAATATAAGCTAAACATACAGATAAACAGATAAATCTACAGACCCAAAGAAATTAAACAACAAGGAGGACCCTTGGGAGGATGCTTAATTCTTATTCAGAAGGCAAACAGGATAGACACCAGAAGCGGTGAAAGAAAAGGAACAAGGCAGGAGCCCACCATAGAGGTCCTCTGAATGATTATTCTACCCAGCAGGGGGTCAAAGCAGATGCTGAGACTCAAAGCCAAACTTTGGACAAAGCACAGGGAGTCTTATGGAAGAAGTGGGGGATAGAAGGACCTGGTGGGGACAGAAGAACCACGAGGAGCCCAACAAAGCCAAAAAAATCTGGGCCCAGGGGGACCTGCAGAGACTGACACATCAACCAAGGACCATACACAGAGAGAACCTAGACCTCTTGCTCAGAAGTAGCCCATGGCAGCTCAGTCTCTATGTGGGTTCCCCTAAGGGGAACAGGGAAAGTCTCTGGTATGAACTCAGTTGCCTGCTCTTTGATCACTTCCCCCTGGCAGGGTGACCTTGCCAGGCCACAGAGAAAGAGGATCCAGGAAGTCCTGATGAGACTTAACAGGCTAGAGTCAGATAGTAGGGGAGGAGGACTCCCTCTCTCAGTGGACTAGGGGAGGAAGAAAGGGGGAAGAGGGAGGGAAGGTGACACTGGGAGGAGATGAGGGAGGGGGCTAAAATTAGGATATAAAGCGAATAAATTAAAAAAAAAACACATGTTCTGTGAAGTATTTTGTTCACAGTAAAAGAAAAATTCATTACTGTACTCTATGATGTCAGTTTACCTGAGCAGCCTCTTAAAGTTCTTTTCTCTAGATGTTCCACATTTCAAGGCTAGAGGTTAGAGCTTCAGTTTAGATCTGGCAGGGTCAGGGATGTGATTCAGTCTACAGCGTCCCTTTTTCATTCTTACATCCCACTAATTACCCTGTACCAATTAATTACTAATTAATATTAATTAACATCTTGGTTTTCTTTAGAGTTTAGTCATACTATATATACTTCTAAACAGACATTAGTCTCATACTGTTCCCATTCTTCTATGGTCCTGCTGGTTTTGCCTAATCTTATACCCATAGGGGTTGTTTGTTCTATTTGTCGTTCATTCTTATAGATTTATAGTATTTTATTGCATAGAACAATTTATATATCCACAGTCATAGGAATAGATGTTTACTGATGTTTTCTCTGATCACTTCTGTGTGTATGACTTCATAAATCTGTGTCATGCCCTCAACAGAACAGGTTCTATGGGTGGTGGGATTTGTCCATCTGCCTTCACTGGGGTTTTACAAACTGCTTCTAATATATGAATGGATTATATTCTCTCCATTACTGGATGCATGTTCCCACAACTCTACGTGTTTATAGACATCTGACAAAAAAAAGTTTAGGCAAGAAAATTTGCCAAGTATATAAGAGCATGTTGTTGAGATTTTATTTGTTAAAAATTTTTATATCTATTTGTTTATTGGGAATCTGAGCAATGGGGGTGGGAGTCAGCGAGCAACTTTCCAGAGTTGGGTCTTATCTTTATCACATGGATCCCAGGCCTTGAACTCAGGTCATCTCATGTAGAGGCAAGTGCCATTATCTGATGAGCCATCGGCAGCCTAAGGCTTTAGTTTATATCTCCACCACCCGTGACAGGCAGAGAATCTTTGGGACATGTGATACTGCTCTTCCATGAAGTTCCAGCTCATGCTTCCTACCACTGAGCCATATCCCTCTCCCTTTACATATCTGTCAGTGGCAGATTTTACCATGGAGGGTGTGTGCTCCTCTGAAACTTTCTTGTTAATGTAAGTTTTCAACCAGAAAACAAAAGATCAGCAATGCACAGATAAAAGTATCATCCTTTTGCTCCTTCCTTCCACAAGTGTGGGTACACCACATCCACATCCCCCCACAGGCATGCACCCCTTCCCATGCACACACCCACACATGCATGCAGACACACATCCTGAATTTTCAAAGACTTAGAAAAATCTGACCCTGACCTTGAAGCTGAAGTCATGTGGTAATGGGTTGGCACCAGGCTTAGCACGAGCAGAGAATCACCCTCAGTAGCTATGTCCATTCTATCACAGCCTTGAGGTCGTCCTTTCCAAAGGGCCCACTCAGAGCCAGAGCCATCCATCTAAACCATCCGTGCTGGCAGGTCAGAGGGATTTCATTTTTCAGGCATAACAACAATATTAAAATACTGCATTCAAGGGAACTCGGGAATAACTAAGTCCCTCTCTAGTACTAAATAAACGCTTCAGACTGCAGCCCTGGCAGTCATGGGGCACAAGGGAGGCATTTATTGCTATGAATATTTAGAGGCATTTTGATTACCACTTTAATATTAGCATGTTAGCTCTAGAGCCAGCAAGATCTGCACACCACGGAACGGAGAGAAGACAAAACTGAACTAAATGTAGGCTAGCAGGGTGAGGAATTAAGGCACTGCAGCACCATCATGGGAGGTCCCTGGCTTGGGGCCTGTTAGTTATTACATAAGTGACAGTGATTTTTATCCATGAGTTGGTGGTGATCTTTATTTTTGCAGTGGAAAATTGATATTAGCAACCCATGTGTCCAGCTGTGACTAGAGAGCACAAACTCTCCACACTAAAAGCTGCTTTTGGCGGAGGCACGAGGGGCTTGGATTGTAGCTCAGTAGTAGAATACTTGTCTATTGTGTAAGGCCCTGTGTTGAATGTGTGTGTGTGTGTGTGTGTGTGTGTGTGTGAGAGAGAGAGAGAGAGAGAGAGAGAGAGAGAGAGAGAGAGAGAGAGAGAGAGTGAGTGTGTGAACATACGAAATGAGGTTTTTAATCTTTACTTTCTAATACTGGGCTTACTACTTATATAAGGAAATCTCTTTCACTTCATTCTGTGGCCCAAGACATGCAACAGCTTTGTAGTTCATTTCTCCCTCTTGGGAGTATATGACTGTGTCATAGAAAGTATATTCCACCTTCCTCAGGCCCAGAGAGGGCTTTAGTTCCCCTTGACACTGCCTCCCAGTTCTTGATCTTCTAAAGTTCCTGATCATGGAATTAATTATTCTTACATTTGTAACAAGTGATTTTGATTTCTATAGCTACAGCCAGCAGTTCACATGCGGCCTAACCATTGTTTGTTGGCCATTGGCCACTGGACTAGTCATGACCACCTTAGCAAGGCTGTGAGTTCTCTGCCTGGCTCTTCCTCTTCTAGTATCTATCACCACCAGTGGTTAGTCATTTAGGGTTTCACTGATCTGTTATTTCCCAGGGAAAGAGAACCTTTTTGAAGGCAGGAATGTATGTGCCTCACGTGCGCATGCTTTCTGTATCAAGTATGGCTACCTAGATACATACATAGGTGAAGAATGGAATAGGGAGGCGATGAGAGTTCCCAAAATAACATTTTACTTGGGAAGAAAAGAGACTCCAAGACTGTAAACCTCCTCCCATGGGGCATGAGAGGCATTCTGGACTTTTCTTCTAGCCATGAACTGTCCCTGAGAAATACAAAGAACCTCTCTAGGTTATCAAGAGGCTGTCTACCACAGCCAAGAGTCTGATACCCCTGAGGGGCCCAGGAATGTACACACAGGTCCCTTACATAGTTAGTGTGGGCCAAGAATGAACATGTATTCTGTTCTTCTGAGGATGGCAGGCAGAACTCGCTCTGTTAAGAGATATCTCTTCTGTTTACCATTCTCTTTCCCTTATGATGCTTGGAAATGCAAGCACCAGCATGACAGGCAGGCACTCTGTTGTACAGCCACACCTCCAGCCCCAAGGGAGCTGAATGGCTTATTTATTTATGGTACTGGATAAAATGAACACTGACACTCCTTTCTCATCTCTCAACACCCTAGAGAAGACTCTGGATCCTCCTGCTCCATTCCTGTGCACCCCAGAGATTAAGACAACAAAATAAGAAGGGGAGGCTCTGCCCAAAGATTTAGGGCTTATGGGTATTGACATATGATTCAAGGTGAAGAGTGGATGGTGTGGCAGGGAGCATAGAAAACATAGGTCCACCAGCATGGGGCATAGCTAGGGAGAGCCTGGGAGGGGGTATCTTCTTTCTTTCTTTCTTTCTTTCTTTCTTTCTTTCTTTCTTTCTTTCTTTCTTTCTTTCTTTCTTTCCTCCTCCTTCTGCTCCTCCTCCTCTTCTTCCTATTTTTTTTTTTTTGAGACAGGGTTTCTCTGTTTAGCTTTAGCTGTCTGGACTCATTGTCTTAGACCAGGCTGGCCTTGAACTCACAGAGATCTGCCTGCCTCTGCCTCCCAGAATGCTGGGATTACAGGCATGCACCACTCTGCCTAGATAGGGGGTATTTCTTAAAGTTCCTGTACTCAGAGGCCTGTCTCCTAATGGTTTTGGATTTTGGAACTTGTGAAGACATGATATCTAGAGTGACAAGACTGGGAGGCTTGGGGACAGTATGATGACATTGTAGACCATACACAAGACTATGTGCTAATCTGAGAGAGGATCATATGGTGACACAGTGGCTCAGAGACAAGACTGTGTGGTGAGGTAATGGCTTCAGCACTGGCCATTTTAATGGCATGGGAGTTGGAAGACAGGATCCCATAGTGACAGCCAGTCAGTAGATGGCACTGTAAGTTATCATCAGCCCACTGAAGTCTGCCTCCATTGGGGTTTAGCTCACAGCCTCCCAGCAGTATATGACACCAGGTCCTCAGCCCTGCCTAACCTCTCACCTCCTCTTGCCTTTAGACATCTCTTTAAGCAATAAGGAGGGATAGTCTAACCCACCCAAGTGGCCGCCTGCCCACAGCTCAGGAACACAGAGGACAATGTCTAAGTTGGGACCTTCTCTTCAGTCATTCCCTAAAGGGCCTGTGATACCCTACAGCCCAAGCCCACATGGAAAGCACCTGGAGGCACACAAGAGATACCAGCCTTGATGTAACAGCCTCCTGGTACCTCTATAAATGAAGGAGTGCCCATCATGAGAAGGATCATTATGTGCAAAAGGTCTGCCTTAGTGTCAGGATCCAGATCTAGGTTAGGAACCTCAGACTTCCTCCAATTGCCCAGAGGAACGTAGCTGAACACTTCCCTGCCTTCCAGGAATACCCAAGCTGGAAAGTTAGGAGCACAGAGCAACTGAGTCATCTCCAACTATACAACTATAGCAACAGAGCAAAGAACTATTTCATGCTTCCTTGAAAAACATGGTGTTTTTGTTGAAGAAGTAATACAGTGGGTAGGACTCCAACTGGATGGCTGTCCATAGGTCAGAAGTTAACTCTATAAATCCTCAGTCTCCTCATTAGGAAAATAAAAATAACACCCTTTCCTTGTCCACATACTGTTTCAGGAAACCAGGAATAACTCAATTCAGGTGATAAATGGGGCTGTGAAGGTGATTAGGAGAAAAGACCTTGAAATGGGGAGGTCATCCTGGAATATTTAGATTGGTAGTAGTCAATGTAGTCACAAGGACCTTTAAAAGCAGTACGTGTGTACATTCAGGTATGTGTCTATGAGTGTGAGTTACATACATGCAGGTATTTGTAAAACTGTATACACGTGAATGTAGAGGCCAGAAATAAAGCTTGGTATAGTTCCATTGACCTTGACTTTTGAGACAGGATCTCTTTGTTGGCCTGGAGCTCACTGATCAGGTTAGGCTAGCTTTCCAGCAAGCTCAAGGATTCACTTGTTGCCTTCTCAGCAATGAATTATAAGTATATGCTACTGCCCATGCCTGTGGGGGTTACTGATAAGGTTAATTGAGGTGGGAAGTACTCACTGTGGGCAGCACTGTTCCCTGGGCTAGGATCTAGGACTATATAAAAGGAGTGAGTGAGCTGAGTGCAAGCTTCATTGATCTCTGCTTCTTGACTACATAAAGGAATGTGCTAGCTGCTTCCAGCTCCTCTGCTGGGACTCCCAGAGGAATGGAGGAGCAAAATCAGGTCCTCATGCCCACCGAATAAGCAATTTACAGACTGACTCATCTCCCCAGCCTTGCCTTGCTCACATTAAAGATGGAGAAAACAAAATCCTTCGGTGTGATATGCTCTGAGTGCTACTGCTGGGTACTGTGAGGGAAGTTTAAACAAGTACCAAAACCCGGATAGGAATGCAGTGGTCTCAATAATGTGCATGTGAACTTCACTCGAGAAGAGTGGGCTTTGCTGGATCATCCCCAAAAGAGTCTCTACAAAGATATGATGATGGGGACCTACAGGGACCTGCCTGCTGTAGGCTACAATTGGGACGATTATAATATTGAAATATATTGCCAAAATTCTAGAAGACATGGAAGAGGAATCTGGGATCAGTATGAAATTGGCATCATAAGTGTCATACATGGCAGCTAAAGCAGGAAGCTCAGAGCTCACATCCTCAACCTGTAGCATGAATCAGAGTGGGAACTACAAATTTTGAACAGTTTTAAACTCTCAAGTCCACCCCAAGTTACATATTTCCTCCAGCAGGGCTGTATTTCCTAAATATTCCCAAATGGTACCACCAACTGAGAAGTATTGATTTCTCTGACTTCAAGCCTACATGTTTTATTTCTGTTACATGAACCAATTCATGATAAAGAAAAACTCTGTAGAAAAGACTTTAGGTCCCTCAACACCTGAGTTACAGGAATGAATGATTACACAAGAAAAACACTCATTTGTTTAGCAATTTGTTTTAATTTCCATTATATGATGTCAGTGTTGTGTATGCACATGTACATTCTGGTCTTCAAGAAGAACAGACTCTTCGATCTTCTTGTACCAGGAATTACAGGAAGTTCTCAAAAACCTGACCTTGGTCCTGGGAATGAACTTAACTGCACAACTGTTGTCTCTAGCACTGTAAATATCTTAAATCCTTTATATATCACCTTGATGTCAAGAAGTAGAAAAGAACTCATAAAGAGAACAACCCTGTTCATGTAAAAGATTTGATAAGCCTTTGACATAATAGTTGTCTTTATTTTCAAGAGAAGAAATCTTGTTTCATCTGTTTTTCAATCATAGCCTTGAAGGAAGTGAATTGCTTACCATGTTCGCTTAACTGGAGAAGATCACCAACTGTGGTTGTGGTTTACATTTTGAAACACTGGAATGGGTATTGAAGTTTGCTGTGTGTGTAGCAAATCCATCTACAAAAGTTATTAGGCCATTCTGATATCTATTTTGTGGCTGCTGTTTATCTTCTATCATGCTTCCATTTGGTGATAGTTTTTTTTTTTTTCAATGTATAGAATGGTACTCCTATCATCTATGTGGTCCATTGCTTATTTATATCAGGCAGTATGTGATCACATTTTTCAAGTAAGGGTGTCTAAGAAAGGGTGGTGGTTTCATTTTTCATATTTTCACAAATTCTACTGAGATGTTGTTTGTTTTCAAGCCTGGTTTGGATGCCAGTAATTAGTTAAGGTTACACACGAACTCTTGATTCTCATGTGTCAGACTCCTGAGTGTAAGTCCAAGGGTGGAAAATGTACCCTCAGTGTGTTCTGTTTTGTCAACACATTTCACCAATGTTAATGTTAAAATGAGATGAGAAAGGAGGCTGCAGCTGGGATACAAAGTGAATAAATTATAATAAAGTAAAATAAATCTATAAAAAGTTGATGCAGACAAAAAATGCTTAATAAAATAGAATATAAGAAACATTAAATACCTCATATGTGTCTCCAAAGCAGAATTTTCATCTGTTTGGTAGAGATGTAATGATGTAGGATATCTATATATCTATATATCTATATATATGATTGTTGATTGGTATGGATATGTATATGTTATTTGAAGTTCCATGCTTCCTCATGTTCCCATTAGTTACTATATGGCACATCATTTTGAAGTTCTTCCTTCTAAAATAATTATCTAGAGGTGCTAGATAATGTAAGAGGAATGAGATTCATTTCAAAAAAGCATGTTGTATGTATGTAATATGATTACGGAGTTTTAGGCCATGATAGATATACAGAGACTGGATGACTACTTTGTGGGGCTTATTTTGGCCATTGTTATGTGATGGCCAAGGTCATGTTGCCAGCTTTGCACACCAAAAACATTTCCCACTGAGCTGCCTCATCAATACTCAAATAAACTTAGTTGAAACATTAAAGAAAAATAAAGATGGAGAAAACATTATAGACTTTGGCCCAATGCCACAAAGAATGAATTCCACCACACCTCCAAGAGGCAGAACAGATCCTGCCATGGTGTCGCCTGTGCTGCAAGCTGCCTGAGCTGCCTTCTTATCTTGTTGGGATTTAGAGTCAAGCCTCACCCGATTCATTGGACTTCAGACCACTCAGCTGGGAGATAAGAAACAGAGACTATTTTTAAACCATGCACACCAAGGACATTTTTTTTTTCAGAAGCATTCAACACTGACATAATTAATAGGATTGCAATGGGATCCAAGAGGTAAAATACCCATTTGCAAACCATCCTGCTTGATGAAATGGAAATGCATCTTCTTTATAGGAACCCAATAGCAAACGGAACTGCAACTTCCCAGTGTGACAGCAGCAAGACACCATTTCACTTATTATTTATTGCAGTTTATCCAGATGAAGCTCTTTTTACAAGCTTTGTGTATTTAGATCTAAATGGCTATCATAAATTGTTTTTCTTTAAATTTTCATAAAGCAATGTTATATGTTTATTAATTGAGGGCCAATTTATGAGTCAGGCTCCAGGCCAGTCCTAGATTGATAGCTGGAAACAAATTAGGTTTCTTCTTTCTTCCATGTGGGAAGACAATTTTAAGTAATCTGTATGTGAACACCATCACGGAAGCAGACAGAAGCGAGTAAAAACCCTGTGTGGATACAGCCTAACATACATTGCCAAACTTAACCTTGGTTCAAAATAGCTTAAACTATGGTATACTTACTGACACAACTGCATTGTTAAAAACATTATAGCTTGCTGGAATGATCTCACAAAAGCACAGCATGCAGTGTGTATATTATCCAGAAAGCTTGGTTTCCTATTCAAAGTTCATTTATCTAACTAATTTGATGTCTGGAAACGTTCACACTCTGCTTTGTTTTCCCCTCGGCAACACCATTTCAAAACTGTCACTCAGAGGAAGTTAATGGCTTAAGTTGCTAGTTTGTTTGCACGCAAGCTGTCTTCTAGAGAGAACACACCTCTCTCGTGTTGACCGAGAGCCATTTACCAAGCATCACTGCAATTGCTTCCAGATAAACATTAGCAGAATATAAGAAGCCCTTTTAAAGAGAACTGCTATCGATCACAGCGGCACTGCCAAGTTGCTGTGGACTCAGCAAAGCTAAGTGCAAACAACTTCTAATACAAACAGGATCACAGCTAATTGCTAAGGTTTTGTAAACCCATTCTAACTGCAACATTAAAATTCACACTCCAAGCTTCATACAGACCTTGTGAAGAGAGCTCATATGTCACAACCCTCGGACACACAGTACAACTGTCACCAGTTTTGTCCTTTGCTTGCCTGTCAGGCTATTTCTTGAATATTTGTACCACAGAACTGGGAGAGAAAAGGAACTAGAAGATGAGGAGAGAGGTTCAGGGTGGTGTGGGCAGAAGAGAATCTCAAATGGGAGAATTGGTTAAAGGTGGGGAATGGATACAGTCCTAGGCGCAACCCTCAGGACTTAGCACTCAGGAAGAGTATAGGACTCTGTGTCTAGGTATGAGATCTCCACATGGCCTCTCATTTCTCTAGGCTGGATGACCTTCCAGTCTTTACAGGCAAAAATTTCCAGCTCCAAACCATCTGAGTAGGGGACAGAGAAGCCCCCTGGTCCCAGCATCTTTCACTGAATGAAAAGTAGGATTCAACTCCTCTTCTTAAAACATTGACAGACCCTCAAAGGTCAGTGATATATGTGGTAACTTGGTTCTTCATGCAGAAGGTCCTCTACTTCAGGTCGCTCCGTCCCCTTCCTCTCCTGGGCCTAACATGTGTCTCTGAAGCCCTGCCCCATGGGGTCTCTCGAGAGCAACCCTGTGCTTCAGTGTTTAAAACTCACACCTCCTCTAAACATCCCAAGGGTACTTTTCATCTTGCCGGCTCCTCACTTCTGCAATCACTCTTCTTCGGGGCCATGCTGGTGCAATCTCTTGCACCATCCTCCTCTTAGCTCTCTATTGAGTTGGGTTCTATGATTTCTTGTGTGGTCTACCTGAAATTCTCTAGCTTATATGGTTCTCATCCCACCCTATCCCTGGGACTACTCTCATCCAGTCAGCTCTATATGGTTGTCCTTTGACTTGTGACTGGGTTACAGCCTGCTAAACTGAGATGAGGATATTATAAAAGGAAGATGCATTACCAGCTGCCTTTTCTTCTCCTTGTTGTTGTTGTGTTGAAATAAGCAACTTATTTTGCTTATTTTGGCTCACAGTTGGAGGTTATATCATGGAAGGAAAGTCAGTGCAGAGGAACTGGAGGCAGCTGGTCCTATTGCACCCATAGACAAGAAGCAGACAGTAATGGAGGCTCATGCTTAGCTCATTTGCTCCTTTTATACAGTCCTAGATCCTCATCCAGGGAACGGTACTGTCTATCACCCTGGGCTTGACCTGGCCCCTTCATCATTCTGAACATGAGCTGGGCCTATGAGGGCAATTGTCTTTGTGGTCCTTGGCCCAAAGTCAAGCAAGATTGTATCATACAATCGAAATGGCTATAAGAAACGGTTATAAGAGAGGGTTTTGATTCTTCCATAACAAAGAAATGAGAGAAGTTTGGAGTGATGCAGCACGTGGAATAATGTCTTGGCTTGATCATCAGAGAGTGAACTATACAGAAGTATGCTGAAAAATACTGTCTTTATTCCTGTACTGAAATATCACATCATGCCCAGTACAAATGTACAAAGATTAGTTAATTAAGTAAAGGTTAGATGCCAGAGAGATGGCTCAGTGAGTAGAGGTCCTCTCCATTTAAGTCTGACCACCTGAATTTGGTTCTCAAAACACACGTATTGCATCACAAAATACAAAAAGGCCAAGTATGGATTTCTCTTCTCCTGGCAAAACTAAGAGGAATAACTCCTAAGAACCCTAACTGACCTTTGATTGAAGTTATTTGAATAAGGAAGAAAGCTGAGAACACTGTGGTGGGTGTCCAGGCCTCCCTGCCTTCCCAGCGAGAACCTGCACTTCCCTGTCCCCGTTCTACCTGCATAGATTTTAAATTCTTCACCTACCCTAGAATGATGCTGTTAAAGAAAACCAAACCAAACCAAAACAAATAATGGACATAGGGTGGACAGGAGATGAGAAAAGATGTGTGGCGATGAAGTGATGAAAAGTAGAGACAGACACAAAGTTATGCATGCATACACATACTCATGCATGCACATATAGATATCTAAGCACACAACAAAAATGTGCAAGCATACCACACACGTTTTAAGACATACATATATATGTACGCACACATATACATGTATGTACACATTCATATGCATGTATATATATATGCACAGACATGCATGTGTTTGTACACATTTACTTACATGCATGCATACACATGCATATATATATACATACATATACATCAACACATACACATATACACACGTGTATATATACATATACACACATATGTTCATGTGTGTGCATACACATGAACATATTCTTACACATACATACACATCCATGTCAACATAGACATGAACATATCCATGTAAATTCATGCATACATATCACACACATGTATGCACATGTAAGCACATGTATGTGTATGCACACATATATTCACATACACACTCATGTGTGCAGGCAAACACACATATATGAAAGTACACACACATATATGAAATCATACACGCCCATGCAAACATCCATGCTCACACACATGTACACACGCAGAGGTGAATACTTCATGTACATACTTTTTCTTCTTCGACCCATCAAATGCCAGCAGCTGAGGTCTTGAATGGCTGGGCCTGGAGGAGAGCAGACTGATACCTCCCTGTGTGGAAATTGCTAGGAACTAAGCTCAGGTGGAAACATTTTGATGAGTGTGTACAATGCCCTGCTTCTTATTTTAACTGATCTTAGTATGTAGTTAACAAGGAAATTGATGCAAAGTTGTTTTCTCCTTCCCCAGAAAGCATTCTTCCATTCCTTCAACTGCTTTTATTGCAGTCTCGTGGCTGTCTGACCATCGGTCTACACTGGCTCAGGAAGACTGTCAGGTATGTAAGTTCTCCTTACGATGTACTATCACAAGTTCTGATATAAGCCACCTAAGAGTCCAGGAAACCTCCTTTCACCTTTAACCTGTACCCACTGGGGTCTATAAATTCAGTGCCAGAGAGCACTAACTCGGGTGCTGCGATCCACTCTTAACCAAAGCTCCTCCTTATAGGAACTGCTGTTGTCTCAGATCTTCCCACCCTAGACCTGTTCACAGGTTTTTTATGGAGCCACAGACCCTGTCACTTTACCTACAGATTTATCCTGTAAGTTGTGACCCAGAGGTTCAAACAATTGAGAGCTTTTAATGCTGCGATTTCCCCGGCCAACCTGGTAGCTGCCCAGGGCCATGCCAGATTTATTAAAGTATGAAACACCAGTGTTGGTGGGAAGCCAAGAAACAGGAATTTTCCTGCACAGCTGGTAGAAGTGTGAACCGGCCCAGCCTTCCACGAGGCAATCTGGAAATTGTTATCATATTCCTTAGCAATGCACAAGGCTTTGAGTCAACAATTCCACTCTTGAGAATTCATCTAGAAAAGATAACCCGAAGCACACAGAGATACAAGCTGCAAGACGCTTGGCCTGCTGCACAGTGAACAGTTGAAACGCACATGTATATGCTCTCCTACCCAGGGAATAGTTACAAAAATGAACAGGAAACTAAGATATGATGCTCATTGCTTTAAACGATGGTTGGAGGACGAATGTGACCATTAGCGTTTTGAACACTCCTTCTCCCCTTGAAAACAGGTAGCTAGGGGCATTTTAAAAAACTGTTTGAAAGCAACGGGGAATTTATATGGTAATAAAGGCTTATAGAACTAGGAACAAGCTTGGGAAGGAAAACTAGTGTCAAGCCCAGAATTTTGGGATATCTGTTCCACTGAAGGTATCTGTAGACCTTAGAAAAGGTAACTGCGAGGCTAAAAACCTTGGTAGACCTTTCAGCAGATGTACAGGGCTGAAAAACCAGAAACCAGAGAGGTGAGAAACAGACATGGTACTGATGATGTCCATCCCATGTCCATCCCTGACCCACACATACCTCAGGCTGGGCTGGGTTTTTAAAACCCTGTGTCCTGTGACAGGAACTGCTCTCTTCATTTTTTTTTTTTACACAGTTCTAGACTCCCTGCCTAGGGAATGGTATTGCCCACAGCAGACTGGGTCTTCCTACATCAATTCTTTTAATGAATACAGAGCCTCCCCCCACACGAACCATCACCATGGTCCAACCCAATGTGAACAATCCTTCACTGAGACGCTCTTCCCAAGTGATTCTAGGTTGTATGAAGTTAACGATTAAATCTAACTGCCATACTGTGGGATCTCCTACAAAGCCAGGACACTCCTTCCCTGTCATAAGCAAAGAATGATCTAGCCCAAATGTTAGCAGCGCCATATTGGATGGACTCCAGCTTCAGTGTCCTTCTTACATAGCTGTGTTCAGCCAGATGGTCTATAACTCAGGGAGTGCTAAGAGTGCGCCAGCTTTCACAGCTTCCATTCTTGTTATTTTATTTACATATGCAAACAGATGTGCTATGTACTTTTGAAGACCACCTTTGAGTGGGGAAAGAACATGCCAAACTGTAAGGACATTCAGCACATGTCAGGGTTAATGTACTTACATTAATGGTATGATAAGTCCTTGATCTAAAAAAGATTCATCTTCAGGGCTCATGGAAAGGGACAGTAGAGTATGTCAGTGGAAGGAAATTTAAAAAAAAATCATTATGTTTCTAAGTTAAATGTGAAAAAACCAGGAGGTAGGATGAGAACCATGAATGGTGGAATGGTGCTTAGTGTAGTTGCGTGGTGGATTTATTAGGGGAAGGGGGTATGTTTACATGAGGTCACAACCTGTAGGGTGTAACGAGTTGGCGAGAGCCTTGAGGACAATCATTAAGGTTATGGTTAATTCTGAGCAGAGGATAGGCATGCAGTGTTATGAGTCCCTTGAGAAACACACAGAGGACGATCACCATATTGTCCACTCTCTTCCCACGAAGATGCAGACATTGTGGCTTACAAGCTCCCTGTATCCCCTAGACACAGTCAACATTCTACCACTAAAAAATCGGAGTTTGCTCTCTGTGACGGGGGGAGGGGTGTCTAATTACTTTATCATTTTCAAACTCGAGGAACACGTATGGGTAGCATGCATCATGACTATGGGACAGCTTGAGCCACTTAAGAGAAGTTCTCAGTTCCAAATCATGTACAAAAACATCCTGAGCTTATCTAAAGTTTCGACATTCTCTGGGGAAGCACCAATCTGTCCTGTGTTCTCCACAGGGATCCCTGGGGCTGTCCAACTCCGATGCTTAAGTCAAATAATCATTTGGCTTAATTTTCTCATTGTTCCCCGAACTCTCCTCTCACCCCCACTATGCTTTGACCATTCCACACTGTCCATTCTGAGTGACTGAGTGTGTTTGGTGCCAAACTCTGCAAGTGAACCCCTCAGCCTTTAGACCTTTCTTCTCTTACTGGCTCATCCCTGCAGCGATCACAGATGTGCTCTTAGTCTCTGTTCCTTTTGTCAGTGAGCTTGAGGAGTTTGGACTGAAAATGGAGAATCAGCAGTTTTTTTTGTTGTTTTTTTTTTAAGAAAGTAATTGGTCTTTTATGATATTTTGAATATGATAAACGGGTTTCAGGAAAACAAATGTTCACAGGAAGAAAGAACACAGAGAGATGGAAAGAATTCATCCCTCGCATGAGGGTGCTTTGATAATAAGTAGGAGGGGTCTGAGGTACAGAAGGATGGAAGAGGAGGAAGGGACTAAGAGCCTGAAGTGATCTCCAAAAACATCAGACAAGATGATTTATACCCAGTTGTTCTCAAAAATGACACTCCACCATCCTGAATTATAGCCCACTGCTGGAGAACAACATTCAGAAAGAAAAAGGCTGGTCTCCTAGGCTGTCACACGTCACATCTTCACACAGTGAGCCTGAAACATTTGCATTTTTGCTCTTAACACAGGAAATTCCTTCTTACATCTACTACTTGGACACAGAGACAATGGTGCCAGAAGAAAAGGTGACTTCCAGAGAGGAGCAAGGGAACACGAGTGTGGATTGGTCTGGACACGAAGGAGAGAAGCCTGCAAGCTAAGGATGGGACAAAGCTGGAATCTGAATGTCTACAAACACACCCAACCTGGGAAAATAAGACACAGAGCACTGGTACAATCCTTTTAATGTTTGATGTATTAATCATCTTAACAAATGAGAAAGTAATGCTCATGTTGTTCGTTTTGAGTCTTATGTAGCCCAGGCTGGCCTTGAACTTACCATATAACTGAGGATGGTCTTGAACTTTTAGTCCTCCTGCCTCCACCTTCTGAGTGTTGGGATTATAGGCATATACCACAATGTCTGGCTGATGTGATTGTATTTATATTAGGTAAATACTCTCCCAAATGAGCTACACCCTTATCCCTGAAGTTAGTGCTTCTCCACATGCAGTGAGACCCCATCTGTGTCAGTAAGCAGGTTTGGACGTCCCGTTTGTCATTAGAGGTTATCATCCTTTTGGTGCTGTAGTTGCTCCTGCTGAGCTGTCTGTGTCACTAATGTAACAACAGCTGTGTCCTCACTGCTGTCACATCACAGGAAAAGCACAGGCAGACCCAAATAGCTCTTCTAGGCTTAGCTGTCATTTTCCTTATGCTAAGTTGGTTTTGTGTGGCCAGTGGGAATAGCTAAAGAGATGCTGAGATCCAATGAGAAAGAAGGACAGGGCAGAGAGCTCTAACAGTGCGCAAAGGGCCCAACCCTTGGGATGCCCAACAGGAAAGCTGTTCTGGGCCATCAAGAAGGCCTTACACTAGAAGGCATAGTACTTTGAGCACAACCTTGCATTGCAAGGCTAGAGGGCAAGAAGAACTGATGCACTTGAATGCTGGCATTGCTGCAAACCAGCTTTAAGAGTAACCATGGTGGCTTGGTTTCTTGACTCATAGCAAACAGTTTACATTTCCTAACTGTCAGACCATTCTGACCTATCATACTGAATGGGCAAGGATCCCAGGATGAAGGTACACTAAAATTCTCCCACTGTAGTGATTAGAATTGACAGTAATCTCTAAGTGAGAACACCATCTTGGAAGCTCAGAAGCCTTCTTCAGTCACACTTTCTCCAATAATCAAGCTACCATATATTAAGGCATCCATTCATCTATTCTTCATGATGCATTAGGCATGTTTATTTTGCTTAGGGAAGTACTCATGAGCGGACCCCTCTCCTGTTGCACATAGGAAGGATGTGTTGAGTTTTCTAAGAAATTTCCAAATTGTTTCCCAAAGTGGCATTCCCACTTGGAACATATAAGAAGGATAGCTGTGTTTACATCATTAACACTTGGCACACAAAAATCTAAAGTATTGTTATCAATATTACATGTTAAGCTATTACCCAACAGAAATCTCTGCTGAGAGCCTGTCTAGTTTATCTTTCCTTTAAGTTTCACAAATTTCATGAAAGATTTACAAAGAAAGTATTTGATAGTGCAGATTATTGTGAACAGGTTAACTGGCCTGTTTTCGTTATGGATTATCCTTAGTTATTTCCAACAAAATTTGTCATATGGAATCTGTTACATTTAATAGTGTTGGACGTTTTGGTGGTTTGAGTAGGAATGGCCTCCAGAGACTCATATATTTGAACGCTTGGTCATTACGGAGCAGCACTGCTTGAGAGAGATTAGGAGGTGGGGCCTTGTTGAAGTAGGTGTGGCCTTTTTGGAGGAACTATGTCACTGGGGTTGAGCTTTGAGGTTTCGGAAGCTCAAGTTAAATCTGCTGGCTCTCTCTTCCTGCTGTCTTTGAATCTAGACTTAGAACTCTTAGCTACCATATCTGTTTGCCTGCTGCCATGCTCCCCACCCCTTCATGACAATGGACTAAACCTCTGAAACAGTAATCAATCCCCAGTTAAATCCTTTCCTTGGTCATGGTGTCTCTTCACAGCAATATAACACTAATGAAGACAGAAGCGGTCACTTCTCAATCAAAGTTTGCGTCTATCTACCTACTTATACAGATAAGCACCCCTTATATATGCATACCTATCCATCCTTTTACTTTATTTCTATAGAAATTTCTATAGATGTTGAGATATATTTCAAATGTATTTCATTATATTTTGATATATAGTACGTGTACTATAAAACACACAGAAAAATTGGATTAATTTCAGCCCCAAATTTTATGTTAAAGTTGTTCATGCAGTTTTACTACTTTGACAGTCTACCATCTTGCTTATTTTCTTGTCTATTAGGAATTTATTGCTGTTTCATTTCTTTTTTTTTCTTTTAAAGACAGGATATCACTATGTAAAGCAAGCTGGCCTAAATTCACAGAGATCTGCCTGCCTCTGCCTTGAGTGCTGGGATTAAAGCCAAGACCTTTATTTTTATATAAAAAAAAGTAATACTCATCAAACTTTTGCAATAGCTCCTTATATATGGTTATATTACCCACTCGGTGCTTATATGAGAGCTTAAAATAAGCATGGGAGACTTATTATAGTACATCTTCTGTTAGCATCTTTACTGCCTTCAACAAGCAATGCAATTACAACAGTTTTACCGCCTTTTTTCTTCCATCCCAGGGCTCATATATCTCATTTCCATATGTTGCAAACCTCTGAGCATCTTGTTATTGTTGTTTTAAAGCAAATCCCTAAGCATCTTGTTATTGTTGTTTTAAAGCATCAATAGGATTGTGTTTGCCAGCATATTGGCTTCCTCATGTGCTTCCTGTTGTCCTATGTATCCATCTGGAATCACTTTTGTTCAACCTGAAAATGTTCTTTTCATAGTTGACTCTATTGGAAAGGAAAATTAAATCTCCTTATTTGACCACCAAACATCTTTATTTCTAGTTTTTATTTTAAAAGTTTTGTTCTTTCATCTTATGTTACATGTGTACGCTTGTATAAATTTATGTGCAGGTGCCCATCAAGGTCAGAAGAGGATGGAGGAAACCCTAGAATTGGAGTTACAGGTGGTTGTGAGCACACCTTTGTAGGTGCTGTGAACCGAACCCAGGTCCTCTGCAAGAGTAATAAGTGCTCTCAACCACTGAGCCATCTGTGCAGCCCCGCTCTTCATTTCTGTAAACATCGTACTCACTATGAACTCTAGGTTGATGTCTTTTCTATTTTCTGTCCTTTCGGACTTTCCATTTTCTTCTTGTTAGCATGTTTCTACCTGAAAAGTCAACCATCTGTCTTAAGCTTGCTCCTCTGAAAGTCTTTCTTTCTCGGAACATTTTATAGCCTTCCTCCTGGGCTTAGATTTCTATCAGTTTGATTATCATGATCTCAGATGAGCTTTTCTTCATGTCTGATCTCACTGAGGCTCACTAAACTTGAAAGTATGAACTTTTTTCTCATCTTCTCTGAAAGTCCCTCCGCCAATATCTTTTTAGATATTGCTTCTGTCCCAGGCTCTCTCTTCCTTATACCATGATGCTCAGGCCCTTTATGCTACAGTTTTCACACATGACTTCTAAGCTCTGTCCTATCCTCATTTCTCCTTTATATTTCATTTTTTCTTTAATCTGTCTTTGAGATCACTATCTCTAACTGACTTTTCTATCTCAATGACTATCTTATACATTATATTCATTGTTTAGACTAGAATATTCATATGATCTACTTTGTAGTATCTAAGGTACTATTCAGACTCTGCCTGTTTTTCTCCATTTCATTTTTTTTTTTTTTTTTTTTTTTGCCAGTCAGAGACCATTCTGAGAAAGGCTAGAACAGGGAGTTGAGTCCAGAGAAAGGAAACAAAATCCAAGTGGTTCTAAGGGATTCCAGGGAGTGAAACCCATGCTTAAGAGCTGGCTGGGTCCCAGAGCACACAGGAACATCAGTCATTCACTTAGTTTGTAGAAGCTGAGAAATTCAGTGCATTAAACCAAAAGCTAGAGAAGGCAGCGTAATAACCAGACTGAAGTGACTTGAGGAAACTGTATGTGCTTGAGCCTTGCAGAAGACTGACACTCGAGGTGAAGACCCAAATCCATGCTGCAGGAGTGAAGGCTGAACTTCAGGGTGTGCTGATAAGTGCAAAGAGGGTACTGAGTGATGAGGGAACAAAAGGAATACAGAACCTGGGGAGCTGCAAGAGTGCGGACAGCGAAGGGAGGAAAAGCAGCATGCAGGAGGAAGAGGAGGGAGAACAATGAGAGGAATGCTGGAACTAAAGGAGTGGTTGTGACAATGGGAAGACGAGACCAACTCTAGATGTCGGGACCTGGAGCCAGCGGTGACTGAAAGGGCCAGCCATTTCCCAAGGCTACTGCCAACTTCGTCAAGAGAAGACCCACACAGGTGGCAGTGCGGGGCCAGAATGCAGCAGTCAACCAACTACCCCAGGGTGGAGGAGAAAAGACACCAACTGCCTTGGGCTGCCTCTGAGCTGCCTGGAGGCTAAGGTGGGAGAGAGAAGTAGACAGGTATGAAGGCAATAGTACAGAGCACAGGACACCAATGCCAAAAGGCATGGATGGCCACCTTTATATTGTCTTTCACTGTAAATCACCACTTAAGCTGGTACCATCATTGCAAGTGGGTGGATACAAGCATCTTTTTCAGAGGAAAAAAGGAGAAAAGCTATAAGGCAGAGCAAGTAGGTCTTATGAGGAAAACTATTAGTACCATGTCGCATCTGGTGAGACAGAATATGAAAATGTGTACCAAGGGTGATGATAGAGATTTTTTGAGTATCTACTTTGTAAGGTGATGTCATAGATCCTAAAAAAGGAGAAAGTAAGGGCCTCCCCTTAGAAGACAACAGTCTTCATTAATGATCAGTTGAAGCAAAGCCCCAAGGGAGCTGCTTCTGAACTTGGCACTTAGTTTCAAGCTCTTGAGACCACTCTCCCAAAGGGTCCTGGGCCCTTATCACACATACCAAACTTATAGTAAAACAATACTATGTGTCTAAAGTTTAAATTTCTCTTGACATCTTGTATTTTCCAAGAAAACTTATGTTTTATCTGCATTTTCTGAATATGTTCAGAAGTGTAATGTGGAGAGGATGGAAAAAGAACATATTTGAGAAGGGAAATATATACTTGAAAACATATACTCTATGAACATAAGAACAGTAAGTGTGTGTGTGTGTGTGTGTGTGTACATGTTTGTTTGCATGTAGGAGAAGCAGATGTCAATCTTGGACGTTGCTCTTTAGGTACTGGTCATCTTGTTTTCTTGAGACAGGCTTTCTCACTGGCCTGGAACTCACTGATTCAGCCAGGCTTGGTGGAATACAGATGGGGGTATGAGAGAATCACATGAATAGGATGCAGAGAACAGAGATGTCACACAAATAACACCCCCACCAGGGACCTGCCATGATCCACTATCATGAGTATCATCACACCAGCATTTAAGCTGGGCTCTGGGCAAGACTAGAGAATGAAGGACACATGTCTCCCTCCCCTTGGGATGAAAAGTTCAGTTGGGAAGCAGACATTTGAGCAAGATACAAATAGGATAAGGAAAGGTGAGGCAGAGTGAGAGACATCGAAGAAAGAGCAATCAGAGCAATGGACTGGGAACTGGGAACCATCTGCTTCAGTGAGACAGGGGGAAAGGGAACGGAGGGTTGGGCCAAGAATTTAAGGCTCTCTTCCACAATGTAATAGATGGGATGATATTAGACAGGGTTGCAGGCAAGGTTAGAGACTGATTTATGTAGGGACATAGTCCACGGTTATTCTGAACCAAAGGCAAAGTATGAGGTAAGAATTAGGCATGGAAGAGGAGACTACCAACCTTGTACTGAGTAGTTGTATGTGGATGAGTCTTAGGACTGTGATAGGAAAGGCAGAGGAAGAGCACAGAGAGATGAAGAAACAGAATCTAAAGAACACATGGAGAGGAGGTCAGGGTGGTTCCTAGAAAAGAGACCTAATTCCCAGGAGAGGGCAAACAGCAAGTATCTGGAGTTCCTGGTGGGAAGACATGACTTGAGCTGGCTCTGAAGGGAGATCAAAGTATAGAGACGAGAGCAGGGTAAGCCTTAGGGCTGCAGGACAAATGCAGTTGCTGGGTGGGCTATTACTTCATGTGGCCCTGTGTGACAGAACTCTGTTTCTCATTGGGGACAAATTTGGGGACCAACATCCATTCTTAAATGGGATATGACTGAATCAACTGAGAGAGGCATCGTGGGCATTTTAAGAAAAAAGATTTTTCCAATGATATTTCCAGTGATGTTCTTTTCAAACCTCCTCAAAAACAGTTCCCAAATGTCACTTGCCTACTCTTAAACCGTCAGTGCCTTTCAATTGCTTTCTAAATGAAATTCTAACTCCACAGCATGGTGCCCAAGACCATGTTTCATTTGAAAAATGCCTCACTGACTTGGAACTCAAGTACTGAGAGTATCTTATTTATAGCAGGAATAATAATCACTTATTTGTAATAGACAGAATCTAGAAACAACCTGGACATCCCTTAACTGAAGAATGGATACATAAATTGTGGCAATTTACACAATGGAATAATACTCAGCTATTAAAAACAAGAAAATCATGAAATCTGTAGGCAAATGGATGGAACTAGAAAAGATTATCTTGAGTGAGGTAACCCAGAAACAGAAAGACAAGTATGGTATATGCTCACTTATAAGTGGATATTAGCCATATAATATAGGACAGCCATACTAAAAGCTACAGACCTAAAGAAGCTAAACAACAAGGAGGGCTCTAAGGAGGATACTTAAATCTCATTCAGAATGGCAAACAGGATAGACACCAGAAGCAGTGGAAGAGAGGAAACAAGATGGGAATCTACTATAGAGGGTCCTCTGAAGGCTCTACCCAACAGGGGATCAAAGCAGATGCTGACACTCAAAACCAAACATTGAGCAGAGTGCAGGGAGTCTTATGTAAGAAGTGGGGCTAGAAGGACACGGAGGGGACAGGAGATCCCCAAGGAGACCAACAAAGTTAAAAAAACAAAACAAAACTTGAGCCCAGGGGGTCCTGCGGAGACTGATGCACCAACAGAGAACCATGCATGGCCTAGACCCCTGTTCAGATGTAGCCAGTTGGAGGCTTAGTCTCCATGTGGGTTCCCAAGTAAGGGGAGAAGCGACTGCCTCTGTCATGAACTTGACTGCCTGCTCTTTGATCACTTGCCCCTGGAGATATGGCCTGACAAGGTCACAGAGGAAGAGAATCTAGGCAGTCCTGATAAGACTTTATAAGCTATGAGCAGATGGCGGAGGAGGAGACCTCTCCCTTTCAGTGGACTAAGGGAAGGGGACAGGGGGAAGAGGGAAGGAGGGTGGGACTGGGAGGAGTTGAGGGAGAGGGTTTCAATCAGGATATAGAATGAATAAATTGAAGAAAAAAGAAAAACAATCACTTACAAAAATAAACAGAGGGCTGAAGAAAGCTTAGAGAGTGAAGTGCTGCCTTGGAAGAATTAGGAATCCCCAGAATCCATATTAAAACAAAAAAGTCAAGTATGGTGGCCACATTAACAATCACAGTGCTGAGGAAACAGGTAGGAAAATCCCTGAGGTTCACTGGTTAGCCAGCTTACCCCAGCTGGCAAGCTCCAGGCCACTGAGAGACTCTGTCTCTACAATAACAGCAAAATATGCTGCCTGTGACCAAGAAATGACACCTGAGCTAAATTCTCTGACTTCATATGAACACATACACACACACCTGTACACACATACATATACCCCCATATACATAGGCAACACCAAAATAAAAATAATGAACAAGCAGAGAGTCACAGCTTGCCACACAGAACACAGTTCACACAGAGGCTGCAGCAACCCTCGCTGCCTGGGGAGTGGAGAGAGCAGGGCTCTATGGCTGCCTCTGACTGCACAGGAGCAGGGATGGGTAACTGAGTGTCCTTATTCGAACCAGAAATGGAGCAGGGGAATTCTGGAGCCCTTGCTCCAGTCTGAGCCACTTCAAATAAAACAGCTAAATTAATTTGTTGTCACAACTCTAGGAATTTCTTGCAAGCAGCTGCCTCTGAGGTTAACGAGTGTAATAGGCCAATTCCATGTGAACTGACATTTGGGGAATTTGAAAATATGGACTTTTTTTTTATTACTGGTAAGGTTTCATTGAAAAAAAAAATGTATACGTGTTATCTTTAGGCATGTGGACCTAACTAAAGGCGTGCCTTTTCTCCACTTCTGGACATGTATTTTATAGGAAGACATCTTTAAAGTGTCTCCAACTCATTTCCTGTCTTGCCAGCTTTGTCTGCCAGCCCTTTCCAGCATGCTTGCTGGAGCCAAAGGCTTGCCTCTGGTTCCCACCTATCACTAGTATTTGATGTCTTTTGTGTCTGCAGAGTACCTTCCTGTCTGTCCCCACAGTTGGCTTCTCTTAACCCCATCTGGCCAACTGGATAATGTGCCACGAAAGTCAGAATATGCTATACATTCTGTCCCGAAAACTCCAGGATATCCAGAGTGGCTCCCAATCTGGGCATTTCCCATGGCAGCTTCTAGACTGAACCAGACTGGGCTCAGCACCAGCCAACAAAACTGCAGGCTGGAAATGCAGCTTCTGGGACTCCATGAACTCCATGTTTTGAGGTCCAACCTCAAAACACTGCCCCTCCCTCCTCCTAAGCATAGGGGTCTAGAGAACTGGGGTTCCTAGTTTGCCAAGCAGCCAAGACATGAAGACAACAGGATGGAAAGGTATTGGTGCCCCTGTATGTAATGTCGCACATACCATCAGGCAGAGTCTGGTGGACTCCCAGAGAGCTGACACACTCCTACACAGTCCACTCCCAGTTCTGCCGGTGTCAAAGAACACTGAGACCAGTCCTGGCAAACAAGCACACTCAGCTGAGTCTGCAGGACCAAAAAATGATGTGCCCCAGTGGTCTTGTTTTGAACTACAAAGGAAGGTGCTGGGTTTTAAAGGCACTCTGACAAAATTATCTTCCCAGGGTGGCCTTTAGGCCTTTAGTTCTTTCTTTTTTTTTCTTTCTTTTTCTTTCTTTCTTTCTTTCTTTCTTTCTTTCTTTCTTTCTTTCTTTCTTTCTTTCTTTCTTTCTTTCTTTTTTTGGCATTGAGGGGTGAGCTATCTCCAAGGTCCTGTCTGAGCAAACAGTTCTGAAATGCCAACTGAATGAACATACCGAAAGAACTTGGAAAAAAAAACCACTGGATCATCTTCAGTTTAAGGGGGCATGTTTTCCCCTTAAATGTTTTTATAATAGAACTCCACTGACTGCAACCTGGTTGCTAGGCAAGGCCAACTCCCCAGGAAGCTGAGCTGGTTTTCTACCACTTGACTGCAGAGCTCAAAGGCTTCCCACCCTCTGCCATTCCCTGAGTTGTACAGCATCAAGTTTGCAAGGTTGTCCACGGACATGCCCAAAGAGGTGTGTTCACATCTATTAGGTGGAAAATATAATGAAACTATTACTGGTCCCATCTTCTAAAGACAATCATGACAGACAAAGGCATGTTAAGATATATGCAGTGCACTTCATTATTATCATTTGTGTGTTTAAGAAAAAGCTGTAAGAACATTGAGTCTGTAGACACTGATATGCAGCTTCTTCTGTGATTAATATCATCCAGGTAGGTTGTGGGTAGCTGAGGTTTGGGGAAGACTAAAGAAAAGGTTTCGTCTATGTGGTTTTATGGAAGGCATCATGCGTGCTAGGTTTTACAGTGTGGCTACCTTAGCTTCATCCATGCTCCTGCCAGTAAAGGCTCCCCTGCTCCCCTGTCCTCATGCTTCATAAGTGAGTCCAATAAATGCACTGGTTCTCCAGGAGCTTCGATAGAATCAAATTTTGTTTTGTTATTGGGACCTTATAGGGGGAAGTAGATGTTCAGTAATTATTCCATGGAGAAAAATTCTGCTAGGTAAGGGCAAGGAACTAAGCCGGGAACTTCTCCCACTGACAAGTAACCCTTGCCACCATGACCCAGAGCCTTGGCCTCCCTAGCTCTGGTTCTCACTGGCTCTGTTTTGAGTTCGTGACCAAGCCTTTAAATTATGTGCTGGGGAAATTAGTGGGTCAAGCAGAAAGAAGACCCTTATAACTCTGCTGAGGGAAAACTGTGAGAGATTGGTTATGCCAGCTCAATAAAGTCTTCCTGGGTGCCTTTTATAGAAAAGGGTCAAATTAATTTCAAGTAATTAGCAGAAAGGCAGTGCTGAGGCCTGGGTCAGCATGGAGAATGCCAAGTGCCAGAACCAGGTCAAATTCAGAGAACTGGGAGTTAACTTTGACAAACAGCTTGTTCAGGGGAAGAACTTAATGATTGTGTTTGGGTCTCAAGAATGAATGGCTGAAAACAGATCTCTACAGGTACAGCAAAACAAAACCAGACACTTATAGACCATATCTACATATGGCATGCCTCAGCCATGACCTAGCATTTTGGATTTTATGTTTTAAAATCTATCAAGAATATATACAAGTGTGGTCACACATACACACACACACACACACACACACACACACACACACACGTCTCTAAGACACAGAAACCAACTAAAAGAAATTTGAATGGCCAAAGCAGAATCAGTTCAAACAATGAAATAAGCCAGTGTATTGGATTACAATCTGAAGTACATGACAAATATCTATGAAATCCATATTGTCATAAACAAATGGTCAACTACAGAGAAAGATAGGGAAAATAATAAAAAAATATCACAAGCACAAGACTTGAAAATCACCTAGGTACTTACTTGTCCCTCAAGAAAAGGCAGTATCCTTTTCCCTCCTTAGCAGATGGTGTGTAGTGACTTAATAGTACTGGGTAACAGGAAAAGGAAAGGACTTGACAGTGAGGAAGGCTGAACAGACAATGGTCAACACAAACATTATATCGTTCTCAAATGTAGACATGATAAGATGTAGGAAGAGTGAGACTTTGCTATGTGTTCTTCACTGCAAAGCTCAGTCCTACCCAGAGAAAAGCATTAGACAATCCCAGTTGAGGCACCTTGTAGATCACGAATCCCTTGACCTATCTTGGAGACTGTCAAGGTCATCCAAAGCAAGCACGCCTCAGAAAAGATGACAGGTAAGTGGAATCTTGGAAGAAATGAGGCTAACAGAAGGTGGACTCCAGAATAGTCTTCTGGGAAGAAATAAGAATGTTAGGGAAGGAGCTAAGGAAGTCTGAATAAGGTTGGATTCAGTTGACTATGACCTATTGATGAAGATTATTAGCTATGCAGAGTGCAGTGATATCAGATGTTAACAAGAAGGGAAGAGCACGAGAGGTAAAGTAACTATGCAATCTATTTGCATCTTTGGTAAATCTAAAACTGTTCAGATATGAACACTTAAATTTGGAAATGTATCAAAAGCAATCTTTTGGTGTAGAACGTGTTATAATCAACTTTTCCTCTTACTGCCCCAAATCTCCAAGAGGAGGTTACTATAAATACATGGCATCTTGGAAAAAATGCATTTCTTTTACATGCAGAGTCTGAGGTATATGCTCAGTGGGCTTGAAGATGCCTCCAAAAAGGCAAAGCTTAAGGCAGCAATGGAAACTCTGAGAGATTTCAACATACGTGGCCCTTAAAAAGTCTCAGTATAACCCAGAAAATTCTAATTTGTGTTCAATTTGCCTTGTTAGAGAGGGATACATTTTAATTTTAAATAGTTTAATTGTTTCTCTTTATTCATACAGTCATGACAAGTCAGGTTGTCAGAAGCACATAAAATCAATGTTTAAAAAAAATCTTTCCACATGAGCCATGTGCTTTGAACAAATAATGTCCTCCACAGCCTTAAGTATTTGGACTCTTGGTCCCTAGACTGTCTGAGGATGGTATGGAACCTTCAGGCAGTGTAGTCTTGCTGGAGAAAGAACATCCTTGGGGACATGTTTTGAAGGCTTATAGCCTCGCTCCAGTTTCAGTTCAGTTTTCTGTGTGGTTGAAGATGTGACCTGCCAGCTCCTAGTTCCTACTGCCATTCCTCCCCACGATTATGAATCTGCCCTCTGAAATCAAAGCCAAAAGAAACTCTTTCTACCTTCAGTCACTTTTGGTGATGGCATTTCATCACAGTGACAAAACGTAATAAGTACATGAACCTTCTACACTGACAAGAGTTGCAGCCACCCAGTGGTCCTGTGTATAAAGAATTATCCTTCCTGTTACTAGGGACCAAAACCTAGGGCTTCAGGCATGTTAGGACAGCTCTATCCCCATCCTAGTTGTTGCTTTTAACATGATTTGACAAACTTTTCTCTTGTGGTAGATTTGAAAATTTCCCCTACCTCTATTTCTCTCTCGGAAGAATAAGAGCACTTTCCAAAAAGTGAACTTGAAATTTTAATTACACAAAAACAGCTATGTTTCCCTCAAAACTATTGACCAAGTAACTGTGAAGAACCATCCTCACTGGTTGTGTGTTATGACACCTTTGGAGAACAAAGGTGTCAGACCCTCATCCTTCGTGACTTTACCAAAGTTACACTAATGTGTGTCAAATCATTTTGGGGGAAATAAGCTCTTCAGCTAAAAGTAGAATTTTAAACCCAAAATACTTTTCAGAATTCATATGCTCTTTTAATTAACCTCTGTATCTCTGTCTCCATCTCTCTCCTCTCTGCTTGTCTGTCTGTCTCTTTCTTTCTCCCTCTCTCAAGAAAAGCTTCCAGGCTGAGAAAGGCTATGGACACACACACACACACTATCATTAATTGTTATAAACATATTATATCAGCATAAATGTGAATGGCAGGGGAACTAAATGTAGGCTTCATGGGAATGCTTGTGCTGCCTCTACAATTTTTCACTGGTTCTCAACCTATTCTAAAGTAAGTTAACTTTAAAATCACATATTGGTAAGTATTCATTCCAACTTATCACGGTCCATGAACTTCCCAAGAGCAGAAGAGGCCTCACTTGACCTTGTATCTCAGATCCCATGGTAAAAGGAGAGTTACAACTCTCCAAAGTTGCCCTCTGACTTTCATACTTAAGCCCCCTCCACATACATTTAATCATGAAGGGAACAGAGAAAGAATGTGTGTGTGTGTGTGTGTGTGTGTGTGTGTGTGTGTGTGTGTTTGAGATCCAAAAGAAGGCATTTGAAGGAGTGTAAGTCAGAGTTAAGATAAGTAGAGAGAAGGAAGGCACACACTGGCTTTAGAGGACACCTAAGACTTTGGAAAGACAGTTCTGATGAAGTATTAGAAACTGATCCCCACAAGAGGAGGAGGCATGGGAGAGGGAGAGACATTGAACGTGAGCCACTGTTCTCAGAAGGCTGGTTATGAAGGGACAGTTAGTTGGGAGCAGCCACTTGACAAAGAACTGAGCTCAGTTTTCTGGACTTGGGAAATGTTAAGTTTATCTGTTTGAGCAGACTCTACTGTTGTAATGAGTCATTACTGGATATTTGAAACCTACCATCTGCTAAGGAAAGCTCTGGGCCCCCCTATAATCCTTTGGCCTCTTATTTTTCATTTCATGTACAATTTCCATAATTTCCTTGTGATGTGAGAAGGCTGGAAATTAGACATTTCCTGGAGCATTCAGAAGCTGAGTTCCACTGAGACCATCTCATGCTCATGTCTTCCCTGGGTTTCAGCTCCACTTTTCCAAGACATGAAATTGGAGATGGGTCCCCAAAGACACTTCAAACTCCCAGTATCACCTTATATTTCCACAGCAGTGTCCCAGCTTTTTAAAAGTTACTCTGCTCATTCTTACCAGGCCCCCAAGAGGAGGGAGATAATGCCATGTCACAGGTGATGCCAACTGGCTCACCCATAGAAGGCCAGAAGCTTCCTAACTCTAGTAAGGCCACAGATTCCCCCGCCTTCAAATCATCACCAGAAGTGGCAGCTTTTGATAAGAGAGAAATATAAAGACAAGGAGAGGTTCCCCTTGCACCTCTCTCTAAGTCACTGGTCTCATTGACCAGCACTTCAGCACTGCATATAATCTCAAGACCGCCTCCAAACTTCTAACGCTTGTATTCTCATTAGACTCCTCCAAAGGCATTTAAAATGTATTCTTCTTTTATACATGTATAATTCCTCATTATCTTCTCTTACAGTGGGTTCTCAGTTTTTCCATGTTGTGACCCTTTAATACAGTTCCCCATGTTATAGTGACCCCAAACCATAAAATTATTATTAATTTATTTTCAGTTTTCCCAGACAGGGTTTCTCTGTGCAACAGAGCTCTGGATGCCCAGGACTCACTCTGGCCTGTTGCTACTTCAGAACTATAATTTAGCAACTGTTATGAATCATAGTGTAAATATCTGATATGCAGAATATCTGATATGCAAATGGTTATTTGACCCTTCAAGGGGTCACAACCCACAGGCTGAGAGTCACTTCTCTTGTTTCCTACCCTTTCACACCAAACCTCTCCTTTCCAAGTCTTCCTCCTTCCATGCCCTTTTCTGTATGTGATGCACCATATTTAACTACAGATGCACATGTGAGCATGCATATGTGGCTATTTTCTCAAGTGGGGGCAATGTATCAATGGCTATACTGAAAAATACAAAGAATATAAAAGGAGGATTCTTGAGTCTTCTCTAAGCCAAAGGGGAAAGATCACTGATAACATGTTCCAGGCAGTTCTAATATGCACGCAGACCAAGAGCCAGTGAACATGGCAAATTAATGATGTGGGGAAACCATACCAAATCCTTCCTCTTTGATCCTTCCTCTTTGAGGATGCCCATGGTGGCAGCTTTCTAAGTGGCCAGGGCCCAGACACAGGAAGTATCTTTAGCGTTGCTAATACACTGGCAGGCCCACCTGACATTCCCTGGTAATACTCCCCAGTCTGACCATTGTCTCCACTGCCTTCCCCCCCTTTTCTTTTTGATGTTCCGAATTTCTCCCTGCTGGCGACCCAAGTGAGAGATGGTGTATGCCTGTTGTGCACAGTGTGCTGCTTATAAATTCTGCTCCTTCCTGTTACTTGAATATCAATTGTTTACACCCAGGCTCTGTGAAACTCAATGGAAAAGTTAAAAATCTTATATCTCTTAGAAGGTCTTTCCTGGCCTTTCTAGCACAATGTACCTCCCCATGAATCCTTAGAAAAGAGCACTGTTTCCTTCTGAATGACAGTATGGATTTATTTTATTTTATTTACATGACCCTCATTGGAATATAAGGCATAGGGGGCAAAGGCTTGACTGCCTCCTTTGTTGATTATATGCCCAATGCCCACTGCATATGGTGGACTTCTAAAACCCAGCAGAGTCAAAGGAAGCAGGAGACAGGAAACTGGAAATCTGTTCCAGAAACATAATGGGCACAGTAAGCTTTTACAAATACTTTACTGGGAAAAGACTGAGTGGAGCGTTGATGCAGTTGCAAAGTCAGATCTTGACTGTTGCAGATAAATAACTGCAGACGCTAACCAGATCAAATAGTTGTATCCATTGCATGGAGAATTCCATTTATACCACATTAATAGACCATCTATATGTACCCCATTCATGCAGGATTTTGCCAGTTACCCACATGTGAAAATTGTTGCAATTATGGTCACATAAAGTTCATCTCACAGCTGTGTGCTGAGATGAGCCCTGTAGCATCAAACACTGTGAAAGCTGTCACCAACTCACCAACCTACCATTGTCCCTATTCTTTTAGATACTGCCAGTACTATGGAGTCAGTTGAATGCAATTACTTTAGCCCATCTCCCTTATGGCTCTACTTCTGGTGTGGAATCCCATAGCAGTTAGGAACTGTACCAAACAGCTATGGTGGTTCCTAGTTTCTAGTGATGCATAGCAAAGAAACTTGGTCAGCAGTGATGTGCCACTTTCTCTTTATATATGCCTCATGGCATCTACCAGATGGCCAATGAACACGAAAGACGATACCAAGGCCAGAAGCCAGAACAAAATAGAACTGGCTGACACTAGTATGAGCCAGCAACTTGGCAGCTTGTCACACTAGTTCCCCCATGGACTGATGACACATAAAACACAGGATACTCAGTCAGACCTGTACCTCTGCTGAACCATATCAGGACATAAAAACTTATTTTTTTTTAGATCAAGTATGTCCAAAATAGTCAATGGAATATATTTACACTAGAAAAAAAAACCCTCAGTGTTGAGCTAAAATTCTTCTATACACTGATTCTGGCAAATATCTTCCCAGGAAAACTCCCTATCATGTCTTCCACCACCCAGAATCTTGTTTGTCTGTCTGCCCTCCCTCCACCCCGTGTGTGTGTGTGTGTGTGTGTGTGTGTGTGTGTTTAGAGGTAAAAAGACAACTTGAAAGAATTGGTTCTCTCTTTCCACCATGTGGGACCTGGAGATTAAGCTCAGATTATCAAGCTTGTCAAGAAAGCACCTTTACTTACTGAGCCATCCTGCTACAGTGCCTGTAAATATTTTAGTATGCATACATTCTTTGTCAAATAGTATTCTTCTCTTTTTTGTATCCATCATCTTTTAATATGACTGACCAATAGCATGGTGAGAGGTTTTTTTTTTCTTTCTTTTTTTTTTTTTTTTTTGTTTGTTTCTCATATTTTTCTCCTAGGAAACAGCATTAGTGAGTGCCAACATGCTTCCTCATCCTCCAATATATACAACTTGGGACCACCTCGATAATACAAATTTTTCCCCCTATGTACAGACACTGAGCATTCGGCTCCTTTAGCCAAACCACTAACTTCTCCTAAAACAGTTTCAAATGCAAGCGCTCCAGGAGATAAATGGAGGATATAAATCATCCCATCTGTCCCCACACAGAGGAGCCCGGTGACCATTTGGAAAGCTACATGGGATTTCTATAGTCTCAACTGGTTTTTCAAAGTCTGTTTTCTATCATGAAAAATGATATAAAAATGCTTGCATAGAATACCAAGACAAACCCATCAGAGTGATTTCTCTGAAGGACTCAGGTTTCTTTGGATGCCATCATCTTCTGTTGCTATGCATTTTGAAATTTAACAAAGTCAGGTCTGCTTGGCAGATGAAACTCACCAAGGTATTAATTGGCAAAATTCCAATTATTTATGTTATATTACCAAAGGTCCAAATCAAATGTGTCAAAGGTAAACAAGGTTTAAACTGTATTTAAAGCTCATGGTGAATTTTAGAAGTATATAAAAGCATTTTTATTAATAATAAATTGGGGAAATGTTGATTAAATCGACATGAATACAGAAAAATAGTTGTCATTCAAGTAAACTGAATGCAGAAGATATATGTCTGGTATTGTAATCTTTGGTGTTTGATTGGAAAATTAGTTTTCAGTGCTAGGAATTGAACCCAGGGCTCCATGTAAGCTGAATGAATATCCATCACTAAGCTACATTCTCAGCAGCCCCTCAGGTAATTTTTTAAATTTTATTATTGTTGTATAAAGGTACTATTGTATACTTATGGATGTTTGGGTGCATGCATGAATGTACACCGTTTGCATGGCTGCTATCCAGAGAGGCCACACAACTGGAGTCACAGATGGTTGTGAGCCACCTATTTTGAGTGCTAGGAGCTGGACCCAGTCATTCTGTAAAAGCAGCAACAGGTTTTAACTAATGAGCCATCTCTCCACCTCATCCCCAAATTAATCTTGATAGATGCTGCCATTTCTGAGCTTTTCATCGGAGCTATTCCACCAGATTTGGACCCATTTTAACTCCCGTGAGAACGGAGCTCTCCTTACAAAGAAACAAAGTTTGCACTGAAATGGGTAAAGACAAAACATGAACAGAGAACCAGTTTGTTCAACGCAGTTCTGAAACTTCAACCATCTTAAAGTTGAGGGTGAAAAGAAAAAAAAAAGAAATAAGGGAAGGAAGAAAGAAAAACAAACAAACAAACAAACAAACAAACAGCCGACCTTTGCCTGGTAGCTCTGTCCTCCTGGGATCCCAAGGTCCTTGCTCAGAAGGGAGGCTCTGGCCACTTCATAAGCTCCTCGCTGGTCCCATAAAGTCATCCCTGGATCAAAAGAAAAGCAGCTGGGTTTTCATTCTGGTGGAAGAATTTGGCATCAGAAGCTTATTACAAAAATGACACAGTGAAAATACTTGGAAGTTGAGCGAGTCCAGGGAAACGCTAGAATCCATTAAATCACCATAGGCATTAAAAACGAATGAATTTTCTGTCAATCTCAACGTTAAAATATTGTACCTTAAAGACAACAAATTGAATTTTTCTGTAATCCACGTTGGATTATTAGTTCAGACAAACTATATAATTCAGTTCTTAAATTAGCAGGCAAAGTGCATGCAGTGACTTTTGAAAATGATAAATTAGTGCTACACTTAAGATCAACTCTCTTAAAAGTCCCAAGGCCTTCGCTGTATTAAGACTAAATCCATTTACTTAAGTCTCAGTGAATCTGTTAGACACGGTTCTAGGTTTCCTCTGGGCACTTAGGAAGTCTAATTTTATATGCTCTGGTAAGTCATTCTATAGATAAAATTAATTTGCCTGTTCAGACTGACTAGATTGGTTTATTCATTTATTTATTTTTAAATAAAGCCATTTGAAAAGTGATCCTATGCTCTTGTTTCTTGGGGTCTTGTCAATGGGGGCTGATGGGCCACAGGTTCAGTTCAGCCCCATTTCCATAAGCAAACCCGATGGAAAGAATAACATTTTTCTCTTCTGGAGGGTGTATCATTTTCATAACCAGCATGGTGATTTCTCTGGACTTGTTCGCCTATGAGGTCACATGCTTGCTATTTGGTGGGCCCACAGCATGGGCCTGGAGGTGAGGGACGGCACCAGATTCCCCCACGTGTTATTCCCATTTCTTCAGCCAGAACCCATGATTTTCAGACCTGAGTCATAATCGCACAGTTTCAAGTTACTAAAGACTTTATATTTATGGGGCACAAACGGTATTGAAATTTTAATCCTAGACATTTTACAATTCCCTTAATACTTCTAAATCCACACCATTTTATCATTCTCGATGTGGAAGTCTGCAGTTACAGTCAGGTTACAAAAGGATTACTACTGGAACGTTAACTGTCTCATGTAGCCTTTCCAGAACATTCTCAAGCTGGCCTCAAGCATTCTAAACTCCTGGTTGTTGAGTAACATGGGGTGAAAAGTCAGAAATATGTCCAGAGGCAGAGGAACGAATTGGGTACCTCAGCCATGTTGGAAAGAGAAAGAAAGGAACATGGGTATGGGTCAGGCAATGAGTGGAGGAGGGCAAAGGAGTTTGTGATGGTTCATATTCATTACTACTAGGCAGATCCTGGTGAGAAGCCTCTGATGTAGTTAAGATAGGAAGGAAGACCCACCCGAAAGTCAGTGACACTTTCCTATGGCTGGAGTTCCAGAGGCAATAAAAAGAAAGAAGTGAGCTGAGCAACAACATTCAACATCTGCTTCCTCACTGTGGATGCAATGGGGCCAGAGCCTCAGACTCCTTTCTTCCTCCCCATGATGAACTATGCCCTTGAGCTGTGAACTTAAGCGCTTTCTTCCTTAAGTTGGTTTTGTTAAGTATTTGGTCACAGCAAGAAAAGAAACTACTACAGTGCTCAGATGACACAAATGCTCAGTGATGGCTCTGTGTGTGAAAGATGACATGAAGGGAGTGCTGGCTAGAGAGAAAGAAAGGGGTTGTCTGGATAGAAGGTGCTAGGAGTCCACCTTGCTGTTGGGGGTCATCCTGGCATCCTGGATCCCTGTGTCTTTATCTGGTGGCCTAGAGAGGGCTTGCCACCATGGATTTTTGGTCTCATTGTTGGTCGTTGGGAGAGACGATAGTCTCCTCTTTTTCTTCCTCCTCATTTTTCTTCTTTACAAATGCACAGGGTAAGTTCTGCTTGGGCTTGCTTATAGGCACTTGATGCTTCCATTCAGAAAGCCCATTCTGTCTGCTCAGGCCAGCATCTCCTATTGTCACCTCAGGCTAGTGTTTTCTATCTGTGATATGGAAACTGTGGTCTTTTAAATACACTCCACACCAGAAGACTCAGCAGTGTCAGTCCTATGTCTAACATGTGGACCCAGAAAGAAATGCCCTATGATGGACAACTTGGCACAGAGACAATAGAATGAACATGAGCTGAACATCCTCAATCTGAAAATCCAACTTCTGAAGCCACCCCAAATGCAACATTCTTAAACTGGAGATGCCACCATCAATGTAAAACTCTGTGCCTGACTTCCTGTGATGTCACAGTCACGATGCATGCATGGTACTCTAATGCCGAATGTGATAAAGTGTTTGCAGGGCTGTCTGTTTAAATAGTATGTGAAACATAAACGGGCACTGGGAGATGGCCTAGCCTAGAACGCGCCTGCCATGCAAGAGTGGGGATCTGACTCCAGATTGTCAGTACCCACATGAAAGTAAGCTATGATAGTATACATCTACAACCGCTGTAGGTATGAGAGGCAGGCAGATACAGACCGATCCGGAGAGCTCACTGCTCAGCTAGTCTAACCAACCACTGAGTTCTGGGCTCAGCAAGAGCATAATGTTTTAACAACAACAATATTGTGCAAAGAAATAGCAGAAGAGACTCAATCTTGACCACTGGCCTCCATTCACTCATGTACATAAAAACATATCTACACTAAAAATAAACATAAATATAAACATAAATGATTTTTTTGTGTTTCTACAGGAGTCCTGTCCCCAAACTATCCAGTGAAACATATGCATATGCAAAATATTCTAGAATCTAGACAAAAATTTTTGAAGTAACTTACAGTCCCAAGCTAGTGATCAGGGAAAGCTCTCAGCCTGTAAGACTGGTTCAGAGAACAGCACACGTGCTATGAAAAAAAAAAAAAAAGGCAAAGGGAAGAGCCTTGCATCCTCTGTATTATGCTTGGATCTCTCCTGTGAATTCAACATTGTCTCAAGAAAAAGACAAGAGCAAAGAAAATGCTGAGAGGAGAGTGTCTGGAGTTGAGGCTCTTGAGAGAGAAACCAGGAGAGAACTTTTGGAATAGTCTTAACTTTGGGGGGTACATGAAAAATATCTGCAGATCTCATCTGCAGTGCCATGCCAAGTGCCCAGAGTGACTCTGCCCCTGAAATCAAGTACTACTATCAGGAAGGTAGGCACAGACATCTTAGGGTCCTTGCCATATAAACACACCAGCTGAATTATAGGCTATCCCTGCCAGCTTTGAGTTAAACTATCAATATGAGTCAATTTGCTAAATTACTAAAGCTAGTTGTCCTAGAGCCTGGTAAACTGGACAGAAGGAAATAGCTAACATCCCCTATGACCCAGCAAGAGGAAGCCAGAGTGTTTTTCCATACCTTCCAGCCACGGCAGAGAAAGGCCCGGAAGACTTCCTCATGGGCTTCAGATGCTTGAGGCAAGGTTTTACATGTTCTACAGCCCACATGAGCCTCTGCCACAGATGGAAGATGGTGCATGGTCCATTGTCAAGCCAGGAGAGATACCTTGACTTTGGGAGCATAAGGAAGGCCTGTAGGTGGGGAGCTTGGATTTGATCATGCTGAGGCCCAACAAACCCAATGTGAACAAACTTCTCAGCCTTCAGGACTAGTTCCTTTGGCATTCTCGGTGGCAGAGAACAATAGCTATTTGACTGTCTGCGGGCCAAACGCCCCCAATATTAAACACTCTCCCCTTTCACTTACATCTTCCAGACTCTGAATCCAAAGTGAAGCTCTCTTTTGGCTCCAGAGTGCTCTACAAAGAGACTTTATTTCTAGATATTCCTAGGAGAATTTGAAGGCAGAGTGGGCCAATGCTTGTGAGACATTTTGCAAGGCTCTGGAGAAGTTGCATAACTGTATTATTTGCTGAGCACAGTGTTTACTATCTGTGTACAGGAATAATGGAGCCATCTCTGAGCTTTTTAATTGGTTGCACAATATCCCCTCCATGGGATCTGTGGTCAGAAGGCTGTTTCTTATGAGCTTTGCTTATGTATTTATGCACTAGTATTTCTTTTAGATGATACAAATAAAATTTTTATTTGTGCGGCATGGGTAGACAGGATGAATTACTCACAGCTGTGAGATATCAGGATGTATTTTATGTAGCTATCTTGTTGACAAACCGTAAAAGGAGGTCTTGAATGATGCATACATTCAGAAAATATGACCTTATAAAATGCACAGTTTGTATACAGTTTGTTTTTCATAATCTGTATTTGGGCATCGAGAAAACTTACTGTTATCTAAAGAAGAAATGTGGGCAGCTCATGCTGGGGAGAAACTTCTAGTTTCTTTGATCCTGGGTAAACCTGACACAATCATAAGTGGGGGACATCTTTGAGATTTGCCAGACACCTGAGATACGGGAGGCCCCAGAAAGTCTATGGGGTCACCCTTGCTGAGATTCCAAGCAGCAGGAGATATAGAGCCTGAAGTGGTCACCTTCTGTAGCCAGTCAAGCCTTTCAGTGGAGGGTTAAGGACACCAACCCACCCACAAGACCTTTGACCCAAAATTGTCCTGCTGATAAGATGTGAAAGGACAAAGAAGGAACAAAGATAGAGGGAATGGCACGCCTTGACACCCATCCAATGGAGAAAACCAATCCCTGATACTATTAATGTTGCTCTGCTGTGCTTACAGACAGGAGCCTAGCATAGCTCCTCTGAGAGGCTTCACCAAGCAGCTGATGGAAATGAATACAGAGGCTCACAATCAAACATTAGACAGAGCTCAGGGAATTACATGGAAGAGTTTGAGGAATGACTGAAGGAGCCAAAAGGGTCAAGGACTCCACCAGAAGACCTATAGGGTCAACTAATTTGGGCCCATGTGGCTTAAAGAGACCGAACCACCAACCAAAGAAAAATGGATGGATTAGTCCTTGGCCCTCTACATATGCAATAGATGTGCAGCTTAGTTTTCACATGGCTCCCCAACAATTGAATCAGGGCCCTCTCTGACTCTTTGGATCCTGTTCTCTGAGAAGAGGACCAGAGAATGGGGGGAGGGGTGTGTTAAGGGGAGGAATGGGAGGAGGAGGCTGCAATCAGGATGTAAAGTGAATAAATAAACACATTTTTTTAAAAAAAGTAAATATATATCAGCCTCATCATGGAAAAAAAAAACAAAACAGTAGATACTTTGATTTCTAATGCAAATTATCTCCTGCAAGAATGGACTCTAATTTCCCAAGAGTGTCTCTCTGTTTCTGTGTCTCTCTCTTAAATGAGGCCATGCAGGAGAGGATCTTCACAAACCATAATGTGTGAACTCATTCTAAGACATAAGAATCCAAGTGTCTAGGCTCTGTGGTGTGTTTGTGTAATGACTGCTGTGAATATCAGAAGTTCACATTAATAATTCGAAAATGTCAAGGTTCAGTTGCCAGTGAGAAGACAAACCAGTGAGAATGTTAAGACAAGAGAAAGCCAAATATCACCCCATGATTTCTTCAAAGGAAAATTACCACCAATACTCACAGGGACTTAAGAAAGGAGGCTCAGGTGGATGTGCCAAAATAGATTCGTGATGAGCTTTAGAAAAAAAAAAATTCTAATGATAAAAAAGTTGAAGAAGCCATCTTCAGCTGAAAAGAAGTGAAGGTCAAGGCCTCAGAAACTCATTTAGCATTTTTTTATCCCTGAATACCAAAGGACTATATCAAAGCAGGCCCAGGCTATCTAGGGGTTCCTTGTTTCAGGGTCCTGTGGTGGTGATGTACCCATTAACAAGATGCTCTTTGTTCAGACTTACATCTTCAAACTCAACCAAGAAAACAGCATCATCCCTTCATCCATTTGTACCTTCTCTATATGAAAATTAGCAGTTCAATTTAAAAATAACATAGCTCAAAGACGTCCTCAAAAGAGTCAAAGGCAGATAAAGCATAAAAGAGTAGCTTCACAGTAGAGAACACTCTGAGCTCTGCCTCAGCCCAATGATCAAGGCCAACATCAGCAGGGATGCACCAGGTCGGTGGAAGATGCTCCTGATATGACATGATATGAACAGCACTTTGTGTGAGCCATCTTCCTCCTCAAACCCTATACTCTGAGGTCGGGAAGATGGCTCAGTAGGTGAAGCACAAGGACATGAGTTCTATCCCCAGAATTTCTGGAGTGCACCAGCCAGACCATCTAACTTAACCAGGCTAGTGAGAAGCCCTGTCTCAAAAAAAAAAAAAAAAAAAAAAAAAAAAAAGATGGAGGGTGGAGAGGTGGTTCAGCCAGCTGTTAAGAGTACTTGCTTCTCTTGCATATGCCTGGGTTCTAATACCAGCTCCCACATAGCAAGTAGCCCACAGTCGTCTGTAACTCTAGTTCCAGGGGTTACAGCCCCCTCTTCTGGTCTCTATACTTGATACATATAGGCAAAACACTCATACACATATAATAAACATAAATAAATAAAATAAACAAGGTAGATGGATCTTGAGAAATGATATTTGAAGTTGACGTCTGGCCTCTACATACATGAACATACACAAACACATATCCACAAGTGAACACACGCACACACACCTACATAACTCAGTCCCATCGTAAGATACATCCCCTAAAAGATGCATCCTACAATGTCCCAAACCAGGGCTCTTCAAAACTGTCAAGGGTCATAAAACACCAGGACAATCTGAGATACTACCCCAGCCAGAAAGAACCCAAGGAGGCATGCCAGTTAAATGCACTGCAGGCTCCTTGGCAGGACTGAGAGACAGGAAAGCCACAATGGATAAAAGTTAAGGAAACGGGAATAAGATTGAGCCTAATTTAATGTATGTAAATTACAGTGAATATGCATGTGATGACAATATAAGAAATTAAGTGGGGGGATGGGATGCATGGTAACTGGGAAGACTTTATATTAGCTTCTTCATGTTTTTATGAATCTAAAACCTGTTATAAAATAAGCCCATTTATAAAACTTTTTACCTTCTAACCTGAATCTTGTAGGAATAATTGCATCGTTCTGGAGGAGCTCAGTACGAGAAGGCTTGAACATGGCCAGGCATCTCTGTGACTCCAGAACCCTGCCAGCTGGAATGCTTGTTGCTGACTTCTGCAATCTTGACATGTATTCAGAAGGAAGAGGAGGTGCCGGGGCTGTGGCTAAGCACACTACAGCTAAGTCACTGACAAGGCTTTCCAGAGTTTGGGAAGGCAGACAGATGGGAACTGGGAGGCCCTTCTAGGTACTCCAGGGCGCTCTAGGGAAGAGAAGAACATGACTTTTATTGGCCTTTTTTAGCCTCTGAGATGGTAAAGAAGTGAAGGGAGAATTGCCGCTTGGTTTGGGGACCTGCAATGTGTGACTGACACAAGTTATATTGACAAAATGGTGCTGAAATGGAACCAGGTGAGTGAGAAACACCCATATGCATTTTTGGCCTGGAATGTAGCTCACTGGGTGAGTACTTGTTTAGCATGTACAGGGCCCTCCATTCAAATCCCAGTGCTGCCAAAACCAGAAGAGGTGCCACACATCTATGATCCTCAGGAAGCAATCTAAAATTCCTGAGGCTCAAATCCTTTGTGAGTCACTTGAGGCTGAGGACCATCATCTACCACAGAGGACTGGCAAGAGGACAGCATGAGGTCATGGATGTGAAAGGAGACCCTGATGCCCTTTAGTTTGGCAAATGGCTTTTTCAGATCAGTGTTTGGAAGGAAGCCAAGCCATGTGCTCATGCTGCTCTTCCTTGAGCCACGGGAACTAGGAATTCGTTATGGTTCTCTTCTTTATGTTCGTGCAGACCCGATTCTTCTGTAATCAGCACATATTATTTTTATTATGGAGAAAAAAAAATAAATGGAAAAACATCAATCACTTGGGCTCCTGATGACAAGCCCCACAATTCTCCTGGCACCAGCAGGCACAGCCTTGGGCATGAAGAAGACAGAGCCCCTTTAGATACGAGAGCAATTAGGACCTGTGCAAACAAACACAGTCCTGCAGAGAGGCTTCGGACATCAATTTGAAATTCAGAGAAAGCTAGCAATTGCTTCCAAGAAAGGTTTCAGGTGGATTCATGCTCCAAATACACATTGTCTCCACTACACATAAACGCATAAACGTAACTTGCCATGCCTCATGGATTTCCTATGTGTGAGGAGAAAGACGATTTACATCATTAACTTCCAGCTTTCCAGCTTTGGCTGCTCAGTGGAGATTCAAACAAGTCCCATTTGACAAACTGGGGGACTGTAGGGTCGTGCGGGTTTTGTTTTTCGTTTTTTCCTCATAGTTACCCAGAAACGAATATCAGAGTTCACTGCAAAATCAGAGCTGACTGCATTTCAAATGTCATCACTACGTTGTCCCTTGGAAGAAGAGAAGCTGTCCACTTGTAACAGTTGTGAGGGTGGGGTGGGGGTGAAACAAAGGTTGTCAGAACTCTTCTCTGAACTTACTAAGTAATGACACAAGAGATAAAATGGAACTAAGCATCAACATTTATAGCCCAGAAATAAGTTTTAGACATTAATAGCAAAGGAACATGAGTAGGCATCTGAGGAGTCTAGTGCACTCTGTTGTAAGGCGTTAAACCAGTGTGGTCTCAACCCTCCTAATGCTGTGACCCTCTAGTGCAGTCCCTCATGTTGTGGTGCCCTCCAGCCACAAAATTATCTTTGTCACTACTGGTGTGAATTATAATGTAAAAACCTGTATTTTTTGAAGGTCTTAGGTGACCTTCGTGAAAAGGTTATTAAACTCCTAAAAAAGTCAATAACTCGCAAGTTGAGAATCACTGTGTTTAAATGGATTAAGCAGTAATGAGAAAGTCACTGTGCAGTGACAAGAAACTCTATCTCCATCTAAGAATGTTCCTTAATATCTTCTTTATATCTAAGGATGCTCCCTATAATCATTCTTCCAAGTAAGAGTACTCCCTCACATCCTTGCTTTATCTTATCTAAGAGTGATCCCTAACATCCTTCCTCCAACTAAAAGTGCCCCTAACATTTTTACTCCATCTAGAAGTGGCCCATAACACCCTAACTCCAGCTAATAGTGCCCCCAAACATCTCTGGACCATCTAAATGTATCCCTTAATACCCTTGCTCCAACATCTGACATCTTGCACCCACCTTTGCTTAACCTATGCCTGTTTCAGAAAAACTTGATTATGCTGTATTTTTGTCTTCCCTGACCAGACCTTGTCTTCCACTCTTTAAAAATATGATCTGAGAGAGAAAGAGAGAGAGAGCACACGCTTATGTGTATGTATGCTTGTGCAGGAGGGTGCATTGCATGTGTGCATGTGTGCATGTGTATGGAGACCTTAGGTCAACCATGGCTATCATTCCTCAGGGGTCATCTTGCTTTTTGAAGAAGGGTCTCTTATTGGCATGGGGCTCAGTCAGTCAACTAGCCTGATTGTTCAAGAGCCACGGGGATCTCCAGTGCTGAGATCATAAGTGTGACCTCACTTTGACTTTTTGTTGTATGTTCAAGGTATTGAAACCAGGTCCTGAGAGAGAGCATCCATAATGGCATGGCAACATGAGCAGTAAGTTGGCTGAGCATATTTTATCTGCACACAGGAAGCAGAGAGAGTAAGCAGAAAGTGGGGAGAGGCTAGAAATGCCCCAACCTTTAGGTACATCTTCTAATGGACCCACAAACAGCGCTACCTACTGAGGACCAAGTGTTCAAACAATGAGCCTGTGAGGGACATTGTCATTTAAACCATCACACATGGCAATCACTTTACTAACGGAGTTATCTCCTCTGGAGCTGTCTCCCCTAGCCTGCCTTCTTCTCCTGATAATTCCCCTTACTGCTCCATGGAGAACTCATATTTCTGAAGCTGATGAATCCCATCTGTCCATCTCATCCAAGCACAGTCCAAGCTATCTCCTGAGCATGCTAATCTCAGCCTTCTCAGCATTGCTGCCTCCTGTTCAACATGGTTAAAAATAAGAAGGGTTTTATCTCCATCCTTCAGTCATGCCAGTGCCACCTCTTCCTCCTAATCTGTATGAGTGGGTGACCTCTTTGACACACTCTTTTTTTTACCAAGTCAGCAACTCCAGTTGAGTGTTTGGCTCTTGTCCTCTTTTTTATTTTTAAAACCTTCACTTCTTTTTTTTTTTTTATTTTTTTTTATCAGTTACATTTTATTAACTCTGTATCCCAGCCGTGTCCCGATCCCTCATTCCCTCCCAGTCCCTCCCTCCCTCCCTCCCTCATCTCCACCGTGCCCCTTTCCAAGTCCACTGATGGGGGGGACCTCCTCCCCATTCATCTGATCCTGTTTTATCAGGTATCTTCAGGACTGGCTGCAAAGACAGATGGGATGTGCATTGAACGTATGACAGGAGTCTACTGAGCGCATCTGAAAGACTCTAACTAGCAGTGTTTTCAAAGCAAAGACTCATGACCAAACCTTTGGCAGAGTACAGGGAATCATAAGAAAGAAGGGGAGTTAGTCTGATGGGGAAAGGATAGGAGCTCCACAAGGACCAAATATATCTGGGCGCAGGGTCTTTTCTGAGACTGACATTCAACCAAGGACCATGTATGGATATAACCTAGAACCTCCACTCAGATGTAGCCTGTGGTAGCTCAGTAACCAATTGGTTTCCCAAAGTGAGGGGAACAGGGACTATTTCTAACAGGAACTCGATGACTGGCTCTTTGGTCTCCCCACCCCCGAAGGGAGGAGCAGTCCTGTTAAACCTTCACTTCTTAAGTGAACAGTGTCATTGCCTGGTTTAAAATCCACTGGATGATACATTCATTGGTCTAAACAGACTTTAATTCTCGGAGAAGCTAGCCCTGAGAATAGGAGAGCCCAGTACCAAGCACTGGGACAGAGTAGGTGCCGATGCCGGAAACCCGCTCTAGGCACAAACAGGTTCCAAGATCAGAAGGAAGGAGAGGAGGACCTCCCCCATCAGTGAACTTGGGGAAAGGCATGCATGAAGAAGGGGGAGGGAGGGAAGGAGGACCAGGAGGGGAGGAGGGAAGGGCTTATGGGGGGATACAAAGTGAATAAAGTGTAATTAATAAAATAAAATATTAAAAAAAGAGAAAGACACTGAATAAGATAAAAAAAAAAAAATACCTGGCAGGTTTTATTTTTCTTTCAGGAGAATAGGCAGTAAGCAGCTAATTGTGTTCCTGGAACACAAAGGCAATCAGTGTGCCTAAAATGGTGTAAGCTATGGTCATAGAAAAGAGACAAAGTCCAGGTCATGGCAGGCCTTCCAAGGCAGAATTTGAATTTTGAGTGTGGAGACATAAGCAGCGTAAATCTGACTCACAGCAGAAACATTTTCCACCTAGCAGCGAAGTGTCTGAAGCTTGGAGAAAAGTAGATGCCAGCTCCTCCTGGGATACAAGTGCAGTGTTGAGCACAGATTATAAAAACAGTAACTGCATCCTGACGACAATCAGTGGAGCAATGGCTATGCTGACCACTCTGGCCAGGAAACACTGAATAAAAATAAAATTCTCCACAGAGTACAGCAAGTTGGAGAGTTCATCTCCAGCAAGCACCACCTTGCTTAGCCTGTTGTCACCACCTTGACCACCCTCTCAGATCTTTTGATGTCACCATGCCTTCCCTCTTGTTCTTTTCATTTCTCTCCTTCCCCCTATGGAGAAGACTGTGCTCAGACCTTCATGTGATGCCTCCCCCAAACCTCCTCAGAGCAGCTACTATACTTCGGCACCCTTCCTCTCAGGCTCGGTTTCTCTTCAGCCCTTCATCTTGCTTGATTCCTTCGCTTACTTATCATGATACAAACTTATTTTATCTATCTACCCTTTTGTCTGTCTCTGCCACATCACGTTTAATCAAAAGTGGACATACCCAAGGGCAGAGGCTTTGGCTGACAAGTTCCGTGATAGATTCCCAGGTATAGACAAGCATTTGTGCAGAGAAGCACTGTGGGATGAGTCAAAACTGTCCATGGCTGGTTCTTGTTGCTGCTGCTGAAGAGCTGGGGCTTAGGGTTAGGGGTGCAGAGCCTGACTCCCACATCACTGCTCTGACAGGTGGTAGCAGGTTTTTTTCTCCTGCAGGGTGATCCACAGAACACAATCCACATGAGCCTTTTTTATGAGCCAAAATTCCAATTTACTTATTTTTAATGAGGAAGAAGTGCTGTGTCAACCCCAGTCCTCATTTAAAACATTTGGCTCATTATCTGCCCAGCAGGGAGGCTTCCTTCAGGAGCCAAATTAAGATCAGGGTCGACAAGAAAGGGGCTGCAATGGAAACTGTCACCAAGGGAGCCAGATTGTGCTTCCTCTGTTTAAGAGGGTCCACCTACTACGCTGGCCAAGGGAGTGCTAAGCCCCTTGGTACACTGAAACTTAGAGAGCATGGGTTCATTACAGGCATTTCAAGTTCATTTTCTATAGACTTCTTGAGTTCCTGAAGGCCAGCCCGCAAATGCTTATTAACTCATGATGCAGTTGAGTCTTCTGACACCATTAAAAATACTTCTTTTTCCTCATGAGAAAAATGTGCTTTGAGTTTCAACATTAGTAATAGTTTTGGAGATACATCCCACACATTCCTGTGGGGGGATATCTTTTGAATTAAGAAAGGCAGTGGGAGAGACACTGCTTTCCCTCCCTGCCCACCTATGAAGCATTTACTTCTATAGACTCCTGTGGTCTGCTTGGGGTGAACTGGGACTGGATTGGGTAACAAGTGCAATGGGGAAGGGGAAGAAATGAGTGGTGAGGATGGGGACCTTAGGTCCTGATGACTAAGGATAAAGATGAGGCAGTCTGGACATGGGTGTAAAATGACTTTGGGTTTCTAGATGTTGGTTCTGAATTCTAACTTTGAAATCTTAATTTTAGATAGTCAAATAGAACAACTCGAAATAATTAAAACATAGAATTCAAGTCCTGAGTTCAGAGAACGTCTAATGCTATTTAACTCGGTGAGAATCTGTTGGGCATATGGCTTGACCTAGGAGCACTTTTAATAGTGTTGCCTAGCATTCTCATGTTCTGTTTTAAAACTAGACAGAATGCTTTGGTGTCTCCAAATCCTTGCTTTGCTTTAAATTAGGTTTTTCTGAATGCAAATTGCTCAATTTAGAAGCGTTTGAACTTTTAAGTTCTTAAAGAATTCCACCCCCCCCATTGTAATACCACTGTTATTCTGATTTCTTCCCAAGGAAGACGGTGTTAGCCCCATCCTAGTTGGCTACAGGTGTCTGGTCAGAACATGAAGGCCAGAGAACAAAGACCCAAAGCCTTGGTTTAAAGTCCGTTTTAATATTTTACTGGTTGTTCTAAAGGCATCTCCCATTCTCCCTACATGGGCACTGACAAGCTAGCCTGGTTCCCTGCCCTGGGACAGGATAGCTGTCAATGCCTCAGACTCACTCATTCTTCTCTTCTCTTAACAAAAATTATAGAAACAACGAGTGCTTATTGATTATTATTGGGGTAAACCATTAAAACCTCAAAAGGAGGTAAAACCTTCCATGGCTGCCCTTCGCTTGCTGGGAATGCAGCTGGGAAGACTGTATGTGGCTAGGGGTACCTTGTTTCCTTTGCTGTCTGGCTTAATCAGTGTGCCCCGGATATCTTGTCTCTAAAAAGGAAGGTGAATGGGTTCTGAGGAATGATATCCAAGGTTGACTTCTGGCCTCCACCTATATGTGCACACATCCTCACTGAACCTCCCCCTCAATGTGAACACATAAACATACCTGCATGTATGCACGTGCACACACACACACCACACACACAAATAAAATAAAATCAACTTTTGAAAAGTTAGCACTGGCAATGAGAGATAGCTCAGCAGGTAAAGGAACTTTCCAGAAAAGCCTGATAACATGTGTTTGATCCCCAGAACCCACATGAAGATGGAATGAGGGAACTGACTGCATACATTCCTTGACCTCCATATGCACAGCATGACGTAAATGCCCCTACACACACGTGTTGTGTTCATTCCCTGTCTCCTTCCCTCCTTCTTTCTGGCCCTCATATAATAATAATAATAATAATAATAATAATAATAATAATAATAATAATAATTTTAGAAGGTTTAGAGTTGGCATTGCAGAGGGAAAGAAGAGGCCTCCTCTGCACCACTGCCATATTTCTTCCTCAAGTCCCATCCACTTCTGCCTGTGGGGAGCAGTGCATTTATCAGAGGAGACTGTGGGATACACATACTCTGAGCAGATGGACATGCCAACTGCAGCTGAGACATCACCAAAGCGTCCATGGAGAGAGTTCTGACATCAGGGGACTGGGCAGATGCCTAGTGAAGGGACTCCCATCTCTATACAGCCCCTTAATGTCTCCTCTCTGCCTATAAAAAGGGAAAATTAAGGAGATGGGTATGTATCCAGAGAGCTGAGACAAGTCAGAAGGTTCTTCCTCCACCTTCAACCTCTATTCTAGAATAGAGGTTCTTAGAATAGAATGTTCTTCTATTCTAAGGACTGATGGACAGGACAGGAGAGCTGGACTGATTTATTCTGCCTCTGTCTCATAGACATTTCCAAACTCACTGATCCCTCATCTCTGAGGAGGGTTCTATGACAGACAGTCATTCTGTTTGAGAGTGAGCAGTGAAGTTGGATCCAGGTCAAGTCACCAGATTTAGAAAATAAGAACATAAGGCCCCAGCTAAACCTGAACCTTGGAAAAACAGTGACTAAGTTTTAGCATTAGTATAGCCTGTACAACCTATACTTCATTTATCCATATATATGTATATAGAGAGTTATATATAAGTATATTTAATATATACTTAATTTATACACATGCACATGCATCTGGTGTTTCCATGATGTCTTCTATTTTGCCCGACAACTTTATTCAGGGAAATGTTCTAATTTTAAAACGTAAAGTTAACACGAGAATGCCTCAAACAGAGTCAGTGTCCGTCAATTCACAGTACAGATAGACATCTTTTCTATGACACAAAATTCAAGACCTACTAACCTGGTGACATATTTAAGGAGGCAGTCGTGTTATGCCCTGTGGAGAACACACTTCTAGGCAATCAGACAGAGGTTTCTAATGCGCAACTGCTGGAAGACACAGTCTACACACACCCAAGTGTTTCATTCAGAGCTCACACGACTCCATCTGTCACCAGAACACATGTTTGGCACAGACTAAAAGCCAAGAGCAGTCTAACAAATATTTCAAAACTGAATTTATATCTTTCTAACACATGGTTTATATACGGATGTCATACCTAGCAAGCTTTGCAGTTCTCAAATAATATCCTGGCTAAAGCACAGATGATGTCTACAGTCGACTGCAATGCCGAAATGATTTGCTTTTAAAATATGTTAAAGAAAGCTCAGTTTATGAGGGGCTCCTGCCAGAGTCGCCTGCTTCAGTATGCAATTGTTATAAAGTTCGGGACATGAATCCAAATGCATATGCCATAAAGCCAAATATTTGCATAACTCCTTATTCAAAGGGGAAGCGCTCCTGGAAAAACACGAGTTGAGATCACCATTATCAAGGGTGGCACTCACATGTTAGGAAATTCAGAACTGCCTTCTAACCTCCTGCAACTCTGAGTGTCTCCACCATCTAGAAAATCTACATGTCAAATCTATGGGCTGTACCAAGTGGGTTTCTCCATGCATAACCATAGTCTAAGTTGTTCTCCTATAGGGCATTTCTAAATGAAAATTCAAACTACCCAAAAGTACTTCTTTCTTCTTCAGCTCCAAAAAGCCACGTACTTGCAGACTTTCGGTTCCCTTCTCATTTTTCCTCCTACTACGTGGGATAGCGTGTAGACACAGGCCCATTTTATTAGACAGCAGGCGATATTCGCCACTGGCTGGCCAACGATGTTCTTGTAAATATTTCAATCCCCTCCCTGTTCCCAAGGAGAAGATGGAAAAACTGAAACAGCTAAAAGCAAGCAGGGTCTGGGCACTGGCACAGACTGTAATTCCACTTTTACAGTGCGTCCTCGAGATCACTGTTCATGAGAACTATGGGGTGGGGAGCAAAGAAATTGTCACATTGGTTTTCTGTGGAAATCATGCAATTTTTATTCTTCAACTTGACTGTATCAGCATAAATCAGAGACACATGGAGGAAACACTCATATTGAATCCCACACATTTTCTAGGGTCAGCCAAGCTTAGAAGGCACTCCTTAAAGGGAGAAGAGAGGAATTTAGCCCAAAGGAAAACAAGGGCCACCTGAGGTTCCTTACGGGGAGACTCAGTTTATCTGATACTGTCACCACCGATTGGAGAAGTTGTAGCTGGAGTATCCAACTTAGCTCATGTCCTCGGGGCATTCTCTGGGGCTCAGGGTGCATTGCCCCTGTTGTAAAGAGCCATCTTGTACTGATATAGCCACATATGCCATCTCATACAGGTGGGCAAAGATACTGCCATAAGTAAGTATCTTTGCAGCATGGAGCAGTGAGCTGCTCGCATCACTGGCAGTCAGCTCAAACCCAGGCCTTCAGGGCCAGGGAGACGGCTCCATCATTAAAGTGCTTGCCCTACAAGCCCGAGGACCTTAGTTCCATCCCCAGAATCCACAGAGAAGAAGTTGAGTATGGGGGAATGCACTTGTAATCCCAGTGCCAGGGGAGTGGAAACAGGCAGATTTCTTGAGCTTTCCTGTCCCTTCAGGCTGTTAAGAGAGACCCTGTCTCAAAAGACAAGGTGGGTGGCTCCTGGGTCATGATGCCTGAGGCTGATCTGCTTCCATGTGTGCTGTGAGCATGTATGTGCAGATGTGTGCACGCAAATACACACACACACACACACACACACACACACACACACACACACTTGCCCATGGTCATCAAGTTCCATCCTTTGTGCTTTCTCCCGCACATGCAATGGTACCTCTGCTGATGCAGGAGGCAGGTCTCCTACCTATCTGCATACTCCCCACCCACTCCTGTGTTCACATCAGCTGCTGGGGTAGAAAAGTGGGCTTGGAGGGAGGGCGGTGGTCAGGACTTCACTGGAGTCAGGGTCTGGCAGAGAGCACCAAGAACCAGGTCCAGAGCTTTCCTGCTCACCCCAAGGTGGCCAGGTAACCTAGGATTCTGGCCCTTTGCTCTGCTTCCTGACTCATCGACAGCACTGGCTTTCCTCACGCTCTACCACATCAGATGGAGTCTGGTCATGACTGGCTCCTGCTAGCTTGCTCCTCTCCCAGCCTCAAAGGAGCCAATCAAGAGGGCCTCCGTTTTCACAGACAGGCCAGGTCTGTCTCAGTGGATGTCACCAAGCATTCTCACAGCATGACAGACCCCTACCTGAGGCTCACAGAAGAGCCTTAGTCTGGTTCTTTAAGCACTAAAACTTTTTTCTCCATCGTGTGGTTAATACATTGGCATACTGGTGTGACCTGGCCACAGGGTGCTGAGAGAAACTGTGGCTTTCTGCCCTCTGAGCCCTTGGACACAGGACCTTGGACTTAACACATGCTGAATAAATGTGTTGGGTGGATGTGAAAGAGAGGGAAGGGATTCTCAAGCTGTCAGATGACATGTACAAAAATAACCTCTACATGGGCAAGAAGTTCAGCATCCAGGAATAAAATGTCCATGCTCATTAGCAGGGTGATGTATTCACGTCTGCATTGTTTCCCAGCATCCTCATCTCTGACAAGGGTACCGCACCTCCACAGGTACTTTTAGGCCAGCTTCATGTGTGTCCACATATTCCAGAGTCTAGCACTGAACTCCCTCCAGCCTTTGGACTCAACCCAAGCAATGGGCCATGATGATACTCCAAACCCTTGGTGGACTGTGGGCCTATGCTTTCTATCTCACTGTGTTAGCCTTAGAAAATATCTGAAAACCCTTGGGACTCAGCTGTGTTGGCATGCCTTAGAGAGCCAGATTCACCTGGCTGGCAGGCTAGAAGATGCTCTTAAGCAATACAGAGCCAAAACTCTAAGGTCAAGGAGAAGAGCAAGTTATTTCCCTTTCAGTTCCCAGACAGCCTTCTAATTAGGACAGAGTACATTTGGCATAACATGCTGAAGACCTCCCCAGCCACTGGCCACCCACCCTTTCTCACAAAGGGCTCCGGTTCAGGACACCAGAAGACATGATAATCTAGCCAGCATTTAGCAACACTATTTAGCTTTCTTCTGATTTATTTTTTCTAGTGTTTATGTCAAGAGATCCTGGCTCTCTGTTTCCAATGCACAAGGACCATTTCCTTCTTGATTTTATGCAAAAGAGAAAAATTAAGATCAACGGAAGAAAAAGTATCTAACACTAGCACAGGTGATGCATTCCCTCCAGAAGATTTATGAAAGTAGTTCTTAGGTCACATTGGGAGTCCAGGTACTGCATAGACTCCCCAGTCTATGGCTGGCCACTGCTGATACATGTTTAAATACTTAAAGAGCTAGATAACAAGCTGTCATGACCATGACAGACATGCAATGCTGATTCAGGCTGGGATCTGGTTACTTGTGTTCATTACTTCCTAGGAGATGGTTTGGGTGCATGTCATATTGTAGACCATACAACCAGGAGGACACTAAGCTAATGGCCTTTGGCCACTACCCTAAACTTGAAGGACAGAGGATGTCCTCACTGTGGGTGTTTCCTACTGTGATTGGAGCAGCTTCTGTCTATCATGCTAGGGCACATTCTTCCAGGAGTGGAACACTTAAGTATCTTCTATTAAGCAGCTCAGTGATTCAAGAGCAATGATCACTTGTGTATGGTGATGAGTAGGATGCTAAGTTGGTACCAGTAAACTCAGAACCTCCTTAGATCATTTTGATACCTGAAGATTTTATTGAGTATCTGGTCGTGCCCATTGACAATCAAAGGTCATGAGGTCAGTGATGAAAGAGTTCAGAGCCTAGGTGGAAAGACAACAGTGTCAGAGAAAGATGGCAGAATATGTAGGGACAATGCCTATCGTAGCCCCATAGCCCCTCACCCTTTCAGAGGGGTAAGAGGGTAGAGATCAGAGAGGTTTCCCCAGGGACAAGGACTGTAAGCACAAGAAAAAGCAGGCAGGGGTGGCATCTGGGGCCTGGAAAGCAGATCTCAGAAGGAGACACTCAGTGAGGAAACATGGCAGACAATGGTTACATCCACTTGCCTCTTGTCCCCATTTTATCTGCAGTGCCCCTCTACATGTTCATGAAAACTGAATAGTGTGAGAATTCTCTGTAGCAAAATTTGAAAAAGACAGAGACAACTCCAGTGATACTATCCACTCTCTGTAAACAAGCAAAGCTAGTTTGAATCCCGGTACAGCCTCTTCTTTCACCTACATCTTCTGGAAGGGATCCGAATGAGCCCTCCTGAGTCAATTGCTCTATCATAAACAATCGTGGTCTTCACACTTCAAGAGTGAAGCCTCCGTCACAAATCTGCTAGACTGTGTCTAAGTCTGTGTCCTGGTTAGCTTTAGCTGTCAACTTGGCATAGTCTAGATCCTAAGAAGGGAATATCTATTGAAGCATTGCCTAGATAGTATTGGTCTGTGGGCCTTCTATGGGGATTGTCTTGATTGTTAGTTACTGCCGGAGGTGTCAGCCCACTGTTGGCAGTGTCATTCCCTGCGCAGGTGATCCTGGGCTGTCTAAGAAAGCCAGCTAAGCATCGATCTGGAAGCAAACCTACACGGATTCTTGTGTTGAGCCTGTGTTGATTCTTGTTTGATTCCTGCTTGAGCCTCTGTCTTGACTTCCATTGTGGCAGGAAAGTTAAGGCAGCAGGAGCTTGAAGGAGTTGGCCACACTGCATCAGCAGTCAGGAAGCAGAGAGCAACTGAATGAATGTTCTTGGCTCAGCTAATGCCACGAGTCCTTGGCATTATTCAGTCTAGTCCTCAAGCCCAGGGAAAGGGGATATTCTTCCCACTTCAGTTAACTTCATCTATGTAAACTCTGACTGGTCCCTGAAGGCTTGTGATTCCACATCATGTCAAGTTGACAATTGACACTAACCATCACTCTTTCTTACCCCATCCTTCCTCATATGAAAAATGACAGTAATTTGTAGATTGTCACTGGCATCCTTAGGGATTCAAGAAGTAATTTTTATTATGAAAAAGCTCACTCAACTATATCCTTTGATGACGCTGGTTTAAGATAATTGGACTCTGCCCTTCACAAGCATCAACTTCCAAAATATTCATGATGCTATTGTAGGGAAGGAGTAAGGCAGGGCTCCACGGGAAGAGGTGTGGGGATCTGAGACACAGTAGGTACACAATGAACATATGTGAGAAAATGGGAAAGCCTGGTGACTGCAGGACTGGGGGCGGCTCCAGCTTCTGCTAGATTTCTAAAATTCCATCGCTCCTTTATTCCATACACATTACAGGCAGTTATAATGCAAATTACTTTAGAATTAACTGATGTTTGATCCTTATTTTTCAAGACAGGGTTTCTCTGTGTAGCCTTGGCTGTCCTTGAACTCACTCTGTAGGCAAGGCTTGCCTCGAAGTCAGAGATCTGCCTGCCTCTGCCTCCTGAGTGCTGGGATCAAAGGCATGCACCACTACTGCCCAACTTGAAGTTTATTAATTTAAAGAATGCACATTGCACATGATACTGTGTTCCATGCAAACTTTTTCATAAGCTATGAGCATATTCCGCCTTCTAACTCCTTCTTCATCTCCCTTTTGTTGGTTTTCCAAATTGGATACTCAAAACTAGAGTTCTGTAAGACAAGACTCCAAAAGGAAAAAATATAGATGAAAATAGAAATCTTCTAGACAGTGTTAAAGGCTTGGCCAGAGCAGATTTTGTGAAAACACTGCTAAGTTTTTGACAAATTCTCAAATTTCAATCAATAAAATTCTAAATCAATGTTCATGTCAGTTTAGGGAAGTGTCACAAAAGGCAGATAGATGTTTTTCACATACTTATTTCATTGGCCACAGGGTTTAGAGTGGTTTACAGACAATTTGTGTAATAAGAGCTCCTATGTCAACCTTTAAATACAATTTCTCACAGAGAAAGAAAAAATATTAAAGACCAAAGACTTTTGAAAGTTCTGTTTTAAAAGTTTATATATCAGGGGGGTGTGTGGTGTGTGGTGGCACACAACGTTAGTTCTGGCACTTGGGAGGCAGGGACAGACAGATCTCTGTGAGTTTGAGGCCTACCAGGACTGAGTAGTGAAACTTTATCTTAAAAAATGAAATTGATCAAAGACTATGCAGACAGTCCTGATGAGACCTGATAGGTTAGGGTCAGATGGGAGGGGAGGAGGACCTCCCCTATCTGTGGACTGGGGGAGGGGCATGGGAGGAGATGATGGAGGGAGGGCAGGACTGGGAGGGGATGATGGAGGGGGCTACAGCGGGGATAGAAAGTGAATAAATTGTAATCAATTTTAAAAATTTAAAAAAGAAGTAAATTATTAAAAATGAAAATGATAATTTTCACACCAAAATATTTGAAATAGACCCAAAATGCTTTAAGTGTTATCAAGAAAGATAGACATAGATGGATTAAAAATAGTATAATTGTGAGTTGCACTGAAAACGCAAACTTATACCCACAAGGAATTCTAGCTCTCACTCCTCATTGAAGGACTAGCAGGTGCAGTTAACAATAGAAAGCCACAAAAGGTCAAAGGGTAGAGAATAAGCAATTGCAGGGAACTCAGTCCTAGGTGACGTGTCCACAGCACATGCCACACATAAAGCTCATGGAACATCACCAAAGAGGAGACAGAAAGACTAAGTGCCAGAGGCCCAGGAAATTGCCTGCAAGATTATGTCTTTATACATATGAGAGGGAAGCTGTACCCAAGAAATCTCAAAAGTATGATCACCTAAAAAAATCTTCAGCAATGACAATACTAATTGACCTGCCAACATAGATGGAAGAAATCTTACAAGACCTCACCCCAGATAAAAAGCTATGGACAATTAATGTCCATTGAAAAAGGGAGAATCAGTTTCCCCCAAAGACAAGTCCCTGCTAGATTACTCAGTTCTAAGCAGTTGGCCCTAAACACAGATGCATATGGATCAGCAGGATGTCTGTATATTTGTGTGTGTGTGTGTGTGTGTGTGTGTGTGTCTCAATGGCAATTAAAAAAAAAAGAAGCCACAAATTTGAAAGGAAGAGTATGTGTGGGAGGAGTTGAAGAGAGAGAGACAAAGAGACAGACACACACAGACACACACTCTCTCTCCCTCTTTCTTTCTCACGTAAAACCCTTTTACCTTTAGGCCAAGTGTGACAAATTCAAATATATTATATCTTGATGGAGTTAGGTATTTCCCCCCACCTGTAATAAATCTCTGATAAAATCACACTCATTTCTCTATCAATGACAAGTTATAGCAACATATCAATTAATATTTGCGTCAGTAAGCCAAAGGGAGAGGGGAGAGAAAGAGTTTGAATCTCGGTGACCAAATCCAGCTCATATAATTCAGTGTTCAATGCTGATTATTTCTAAAAGCCCAACCTGAAAACCTGCAGGTCAGCAGTCAGTTCTCCAGCCAGCACTGAGGCAATGGGAATCCTCACATCAGAGCCTGGGGCAGAAGCATGCCTGCTATTTGCATTCATTTGTAAACCTGTGGTTTATCTTTGAATCACTATAATAAAGCAATAAAAAAGAACTATGAGAAATAAATGTAAGAAAAGTAAAATTATTTATAGGTAGTACGATTAGTTACCTAGGAAACCCAGGAAAGGCAGCTGCATATCTTCTAAAAAGAAACATGATATTTTAATAGACATACAAGTCCCCAAATGCATGTGTGTAAATCAATACAAGAAAATGCCATTACTAAAATAAAATTGAAAATTGGATCCCATTTACAATGACAAGGAAAGACAAACAACCAAGGGTGAAAAGCCACCTAAATAAAACACATAGTGGGAGATGGATGATAATGCTTTTCATATAAAATTATGGCCTACAGAAGGGTAGGACCACAATATGTAAATAGCCCTTAATAAATCAGGTGGAGGAAGACAAATCCCTCAATAGCAAAGTGACCAAAAAACAAGAAGTGACAATCCCAAAATCACGAATCTCAAACTGATTTTTAAAAATAAAAAAGTCAACCACATAAAAATCTCAACTTCTCCATCTGCTGACTTCATGTTTTTATGTGCACAAACACCCACTAGACAAATTCTCCCTTATCCCACCCCACCTGCTATTCCTCCACCCTGCAAAGAATAAACCATGGCATATCAAGGCCGACTTTAGAAGAAAGCATTGGGTAAGTTAAAGGATCCCTGCTGGATCTATCTACTGTAAATTTATACCATGTGTGGAGGTCAGAGGGCAACTCTCAGGATTCTGTCCTCTCCTGCCCCTTTGTGGGATCCAAACATGACTCGTTCCATCAGGCCTGTACATAAGGACCTCTGTCACTAAACTATCCCTCTGACCCTCCGTCTTATATTTTGTTACAGGTTCGCTCACTGCATCAAGAGCTCACCAACTGGTTAGGCTGGCTGACTAACAAGACCCCAAGATGTTCCTGTCTTGAGCCTTCCCAGCACTCGGAGTTAGGCACATGCCAGCAAACCCACTGTTTACATGGGTGCTGGGGATCTGGATGCAGGTGCCTCTGGAATAAGTGCTTCAGCCAATGAGCTGTCCCTCTATCCCTTTTAAAACGTATAATCTAGGGAACTTGCAAAGACAATATGATAATCACAAACAATAAAATGAGCGATGGAGAGTAATCTGCACGCCAGGTTGGGAGACACAGCCTGTGGGGGCAGACAGCAACACATGGCCAGATTTCACAAGGTTTCTTAGTTCTCTCTGAACTCATGTGGAATTCTAACCCAACCCTGCTCACACCCACTGTGACTTATTTTTGACTCTAAAATGTCCATGGAACATAGTCAATGGAGTAAAGAAAGGTTCTGAAGGCGCAAAAGACTGAAGTCTTACAGGTATTGGACTTGTTAAGCAGCAACACGGACAGATCAGTGGAAACATTCAAACTCATCCAAATATGCATAAAAGTTATTACTTTCAATCACTAAAAAAAAGTAGTGAACTGGGTAGAAATTGGTAGATTTGTAGCCTCATTTGTGTATCAAAATAAATACTCTATGGATGCATAATTCAAATGCAATAGTAATAAAAACCATAAAGCCACTAAGGTACAGCTCCTTGTAGCCCTTCTCGAAGTCATGGCAGAAACATGTTCCTTTCCATCCCTTAAACGTTGAAGGTGCCCATTCTAATCCCAGTGGAAGCCACTAAAATACAACGATAAATCAGAGAACACAGTGGACGAACCCTAAGGCTTCTCAATCTGAAATAAATCAGGAAAAAGAGAAAAAGAAAGACACACAAACAGCAAATAGAAGAGAAACAAGAGAATAAAGATTTTTAACAACCCCATGAGGCTTGGACATAGCCCATTCATTAGGGCTCTTTCTGGGCATGCTCGAAGCCCTGGGTTCCATCCAGAGCACAACATAAACTGGGTGTGGTTCTTTCAGAACTCACCTGTAATCTTAGCACTAAGGAGGTAGAGGCAAGAAAGTTCAAAAGATCAAGGTCATCCTCGGTGACATAGCAAATTTGAGACAAGCCACTGATATGAGCCCTTGCTTAAAAAGAAAAACTATAAAAAACTACCCCACTATGATTGATCAGATTAAATATAATTATATTAATCTTCTACTTAAAGGTCCAAGACATAAAATGGATTAAAAGACAAAGCCAAACTCTGGGAAGCAGAGGCAGGCAGATCTCCGTGAGTTTGAGGCCAGCCTGGTCTACAAAGTGAGTGCAGGACAGCCAAGGCTACACAGAGAAACCCTGCCTCAAAAAAAAAAAAAAATCCCTAAAACAAAACAAAACGACAAAGACAATTATATGTTATTTTCAAGAAATTTATCACATACACATACATACAATATAAAATACATGTAAGCTTGTCTGGGTGGGAGGGGTGGTCCTCAAAAATGGTACTCCATGCTACACAGGATCACAGTCATCGAAGGAAAGCCCAGGTGGCTGCATATATATCAGAGTAGACTTCGGACAGGAACCATTTCCAGGTCTGGAAAGATGGCTCAGTGGTTAAGAGTATTTGCTGCTCTTCCAGAGTACCTGAGTTCAGTTCCCACCAACCATATTAGGCAGCTCACAATGGCTCATGTAACTCCAACTCAAGAGGATCCAACACACTCTTCCAGTCTCCATTGGTACTGCATTCTCATGCATATATTCCCACATGTCCACATTTTACACACACACACACACACACACACACACAAAACACCAAGGTGATCTAATGCCCTCTTCTGGTCTTCATGGGCACTGTACTCACAGGTACATAGCCACACACAGAGACACATAATACACATAGTTTAAAATAATAGTAATAATAATAATATAAGAAGAAGAATAGAATCATTGCCAGACATGGAGAAAATTTTGTATCAATGTGTGTGTCACCTTAAAGAATTTTCCCTCCCCTGGCAATGGGCAGAGACTCCTTCTTGTTGGTGTTGTTCTTATACCAGTCAGGGGCAGAGCAGATGACAGTTCTTTGTTCACCCTAGCTTGATGTATGGCTTGATAGCCAAAGCTGTCTTATGCCTAGGACTCATAAAAATCAAGTCAAATCAAATCCGGGCAGCACAGCACTGGAGGAAGAAGACAGAGACCTGCAGACAGCCATGCCATCCACTGACCTGGCCTCCAGTGCATGGCACAGGTGAGCCGCAGATGCTTGCTTGCCACCATACCATGAAGCATGGATGGAGGATGTCACCCAGGGACCTGCCAGCCATGTAGCCTGCCTTCAGTGGAAGCCACCCCCATGTGTTGAGTATGTGGTGGTCAGACAGGAGAGAAAGAAGTGGAGCAGCTTGAACATTTTGAAGGGAGATGGGACTGGAGACATGAGAGTGGAGAGGAGCAGCCTGTTAGGAGTGACCAGCCTTGTCACCAAAGCCATTGTGAGGTCCCAGTCTGGGCTACCACTGAGTGCCACGTCTGAGTCTATGTCTGTGCAGCAGCGGGGATCAATATCTGTGACTCACATTACCACCAGAGAACATGGGGATGTCCCTAGTGGGAACAGCTGCCAGGGAGCATATGACTGGCCAAAGACTAAGCATCACCAGCCCTGCCCCTCACAGGCTATATTGCTCAGGAGAGTTGACCCCATCTCTCATCTGAAGCACATGGGAGAGTAGGCTCTGTGCTTTGGCCAGGCAGTACAGTGGAACTGGTCCTGGAGGTAGGGTTTGGGGAGTATGTGAGTGTGTGTGTGTGTGTGTGTGTGTGTGTGTGTGTGTGTGTGCCAGTCCTGAGATTGTAAATGTGGGAGAGCTGACCCTGCCCCACTTGTCTGCTGTGGAGTGCCACAGTGATGCCATAGAGGTGAGGCCACCCCTTCCCTGCCTCTTGATACCTTTGGCAGTCTGGAAAGCTACCCACAAGATCAGGAGCTTAGGATAGCTAGTCCAGCCCCTTACTAGCTGTAGCACTTGAGAGAACAGGCTCTATACCTCTCCTGGACAGTGGTGGTGGGGTTAGGGATGGGTGCAGGTGAGCCAGCCCCAAGAGTGAAAGCTTGGAGGACCTGGCCCCACCACTCATCTGCTGTGAGGTGGCATGGGTGCGAGGGTGATGACCTCCCCTCTTCCCACCACCTGCAGCAGTCAGGAGAACCGGCCTTAAGGTCATGAGAGCAGGCGAGGTGTCCCTATCCATCTGCAGTTTCAGTGCTTGGAGAGTGTGCACTGCACCTCATCTAAGCAGCACAGTAGAGCTGGCCCTGGTGGGAGGGGCACAGGTGAGACAGCTCTGAGAATGAAAGTGCAGGAGAGTTGGCCCTGCCACTCATCTGGTGTGAGGTGGTATGGGTACAGGGGTGTTGCTCTCCTCCCCTCTCTTCCTCACTACCTGCAGTAGCTGGGAAAGCTAACCCTGGAGTCATGAGAGTGGGAGAGCTAGCCCTGCCCCATCACTGGCTGTAGTATTTGGGAGAGTGGGCCCTGCACCTTGCCTGGGCAATACAGTGGAGCTGGCCCCGATGGCGAAAGCATGGGTGAGCCAGCCCCGTGGTTATGAGAACAGGAACACTGTCCTTCTCTGCAGGCTACAGCATAGAGTAGGAAGAGGGGAGAGTAGGCCCTGAACCTTGATTGGGTAGCACAGTGGAGCTGCCTCTGGAGGTATGGGTGTGGTTGAGTTGCCCCGAGGGCATGAGAACAAGAGATTGGAGCCTGTCTTCTGCCTGTGGTAGCATTGGGTTGCCTAGCAGTGCTGGAGAGCTGGCCCTGTTGGTGTAGACAGAGGAGAGCCAGCAAGCTGACCAGCTCAGCTACCACCCAGGCCCAGATCCAGGGCTCTAAATTGGTCCACCACAAAATTTATATCATCTGCAAACAGTTGGGATGCATGAAAAAGCCAGTCTTGCTGTTCCAAAGCTGAAGGATCTCCATGACATAGAGCAACAACAGGATAACTGGAGGAGTCCCAGTGAGGATCCAATATTGATGGTGTCACAGAAGCCAGAGATCTCAAACCAGACCGATGACTCATTGTAATTAAGATTTGCAAGTGAGTATGTGTAGACAGAAGGATGTGCTGTGGGACACACAGTAATACACCAACTTCTATGATGAGATACCTTTTATGATTTGCTGCTGTTGTGGTGTATTCATTTGTGTGTGCGTTTTATTTTAGAGGGAGGTTGCAAGGGCAAAGGGTGGATATGAAGGGATAACGGAGATGAGCGGGACTGGGATATACAATGTGAAAGTCACAAAGAATCAATAAAAAGATTAAAAAAAAAAACTTCCCAAAGAGAAACGAATTTACTACTTCAACGTAGGGTTTTACTCTTATTTTTATTTTCTTTTATTTTTTCCAAGACAAGGTTTCTCTGGGTAGCTCGCGCTGTGCTAGATCTTACTCTATAGAGCAGGCTGGCCTCAAACTCGTAGAAATCTGCCTGCCTCTGCCTCCTTGAGTGCTGGGGTTAAAGGTATGCACCACCGCCTGGCTTACTTGCTTCGGTTTTGTTTGTTTGTAATAATTGACAGAAATGGTGAAAGTAAAGATAGGTAAGCTCCTCCAAGTCCATTCCGCTTATGGAACACTGCCTTTCCAACATCTACAGAACAAACATTGTTTTCAAATGCTTGTAGAGTATTCACTAACACATGCTATCAACTCCAGTGTGAAAGCAGCCTCAATAGGTAAACAGGTATAAAAATCACAATAGAGATGCATCCTCTGTAAGCATCTGACATTAGAAGTGAACAGCTGAAGATTTCTTTAAATTTTTTCAAATATGTGCTCATTTAAACATAGCCTTGTAAGGGCTGTAGAGATGTTTCAGCAGGTAAAAGCTGGAGTCATGCAAGCCTAATGGCCTAAGTTCAAGCCCTACAACCCCCACGAAAAGCTGACACTGAGGCATACATCTGTAATTCAGGACTCCTGCTGGGAGATGGGAAGCAGAGCAATCCATCTCTCCAGGGCAATCTCCTGCAAGTTTGGGAGTCAGGTAACCTAAATTATGTACCATGGTACAAATCACAAGATAGAACCTGCCTTAACAAGGTGAAAGACAAGAATCTGCAATCTGCACACACACACACACACACACACACACACACAATTTGCAAAGGTTAAAAAAAGCATGCTTATAGATAAGCCAAATATCAAAGAAAAATTACAAAAGGGAATTGTTGAATGTTTTGAAATAATGATTGCAAACATAGATTATATAAAAATATATGGTCTGCATATAGAAGCACTTTACAGCTATATGCATATGTTCAAATGATGTTCCTAAAACTGAGAACGTCTTGTGTTGACTGACATGCCTCCTCCCAGAGTAGGAGAACACATTTTAGACCGACTAGAAGGAAAGAGTGGTAAGCAAAGGCGTATACGCTGTGTGACAAACAACTACAGAGGACGTGCTTTCAGACTTAAGTTGGTTAGCCGAAAACTACCATCAAATTATTCAACTCTAACAAGATAAAAGAAGGACTGAGAGGCTAATATGATCTACCAATTTCAGGAACTAAAGGAGGGCATCATCAAAGCAGATTGTATGGGCACTCAGTATTTAAAAAAAAAAAAGCCAATAAGACTATCTCAGAAAACATAGACTTAGTATTGAAAGATGTAAAATTTCCAAACTTACCTCCAGTGAGAGGAGCTATATAGATTTATATCTATCAAAAAGAAAAAAAAAACCCGAATAATCAGGTCTTTCCCCAACACATGTTCAGATATGTGTGCCCATACATCAGCCCCAGATTATTACAGTGATGAGTCCCAGAAGATGTTTAAGAGAGAAATAACACTATCTTACTATAACTCTCTCACAAGATACAAGAGGAGGTAAAACCCTCAGAGCTCTTATTAAGAGGCCAGTATAACTCCAATACCCAAACTAGGCAAGAATATAGCAGTGGAAGTCTCAGGAATGCAGACATAAAAACCTTAATAAAACATAAGGAGTTCAAATGCAGATCTCCCTGGATATGCATAAATGTGGATATATGTGTATGTGTGTATCCTGATATATAAGTATATATATGTATGTATGTATACGTATACATATATATATACATATATATAATGAGAAACAAATGTGATAATTTGCAGAATTTAAATAAATCTTGAAGATCATATTCTCAGGCCTAAAACTAATTGGGCCACCCAATTGCTGTGTACATGGAAACTCTCCAAAAACATAAATCTCATTGTTCCTTTGATAACCCACTTCCATATCTCATGATCTCAGCTTATTTTCATATTTCTACAAAGAACAGATGGTAAACACTGAGAGAATTATAAAAATAAATGGTGTACCACTCCAGGACGTGCTCCTTTTAAATTACTGGGAGTTTATCAACAACCATATTCTTGCTAAGTTTCCAAACTTAAATACAAAAACATTTTCTGAAGCCACTGAAGCCATCCAAGATGGCTGTAAATAAAAAGGACAGCCAAGGAACATGAGAGAGAGAGAGAGAGAGAGAGAGAGAGAGAGAGCAAGTTAATACTCAGAATTTGCAAATTAGCCTGGTGGAATTCTCCATTGAATTTTGTGGCTGCTGAAGTTCACTCTGTTTAGAAAGAACATTCTGCCTCTCCGTTGGATTTTTACTCATTTGAATCAAGGTTACTCCAAAGGCCCAGCATTCTGGAGAGGGAAAAGGGAACACACAGTTACATTTGTCATTGTTGGGCCACTAACTCACAGCTCCAGGGAACTCAAACCCACATTAGATTGTGGAGCCTCTCATCCTGCTTCTTCATCTGTTTCCTTCCTGGGGGTAGCCAGCAGCACCTGCTGAGCCAATAGAAACATCAGCTGACGTATTATCATTTTATTGTTTACCCAGTAGTTGGAGCACCATAGTATTTCCTAGAGGTGTTTCTTTTGGATCACTGACATTAGAGATTCTACTTTTCTCATACCAAACGTTAGGACACATGGATTTTTTTTTTTTTTTTTTTTTTGTAAATAAAAGAATTGCCAAATATGCTTATCCGTTTACATGAGTGGTTAGATATAGGCAAAAGTGTAGGGAAGAGCAGCTCTTGAGTTGATCCACGTTTGGTGGAAAGGAAAATAAAAGCACAGTAGATGGGGTTACTCACTCACCGCACTACTGTTATTTATCTGGCAGCCGCACTGTCAGGCAACAGGGACCCAGGGGGAACAAAATTCTCAGGAAAAAAAATCAACTTGCTCTCTCTTCTTGCTGGTGAGAGCATCCATCTCTGCCACGGTTGCCATTCTTTGCTGACATCAGACTACAGTGCCTTCAGATCTATGATAGACTGAAGACCAGCAATTGTTCAGGAATCTTCTACCACCAGATCAGGACTGCTTTGTGGACTGGGAAGCTGCCAGGTTCTCAGCCTCTCCAGTGTGCAGATGGCCATTGTTGAACTATCCAGCCCCTATCATCTGTAAGCCAGTCTAGTAAGTCTCTTTAGAATATATACATTAATATATATTCACATACATTAGAATACATATGAATATATATTGGAATGTATATTTATATATGTGAATATGTATTATAATATATATTCTATCAGCTCTATTCCTCTAGAGAACCCCGCCTAATATGTTTGAGATGTAGTTTGGTCTAAGAAAGAGTTGTAGTGAGAACGAACTGGGGACAGAGGCAAAGAAGACACAGCAGTAAACACAGAAGCTGGGCTGTTAGGGAACTGAAATGCAGGGGGAAAAAACGCCCTAGAGACAGGATGCTATTAGCCATCTTAACACCTGAGAACAGGTGCATCTATCTGTCAAAGACAGGTCCAACAGTAACACCCATTGTCTTTCTGACTCACTGTGCTAGTCAGCCTAAGACCTTAAAGACCAGGCTTCCTGCTATGCCGGGATATCCAACCACTGCCTTAGGAATAGACTAGATTGGCCTTATGATTCTCTTCTAACTCACAGAGCCCAGAAATCACATCACGATTAGATTGTGTCACTTCAGGTTTCTTGAAAGCAGCACCCCTCCCCCGACTCCCATTTTCTACTCTCTCTTTTTTTAAATCTTTTTTTTTTATTATTAAAAAACAGCAAAGTTACAGAGCTTCAATGGGCTACACTATTGATACCACGTGAGTTCTGACTGGTCATTGGCAAGAGAGTAAGGAAGCTGTGTGCTAAGTTTCGTTCACAAAAGCGTGAAAGATTCTTATCTTGAGACAGTAACTAGTATCAATATCTATCCCCAAAACCTTGATGAGCATTTTAAACTATTTACTTCTCCCATTCTACTCCTAGCCCTCCTCCTCCCAGAGTCTTTTCTCAATGGTCCATTGGAAACTGAAGGCTTGGAAAATCCATGGCCCTGCCTTGGTCTGCCATGATTCTGCCCTTCTCAGTATTCCTTCTGCCCGCTCCATGGTATCCCCATGGTGGCACAGGAGGAGATGAATCTTTATCCTTTTAGCTGTAAGTCAACAAGACCAGAAGGATCAGGGCATGGTGGCATGAATCTTTAATCTCAGCTATCTGGAGGCAGAGGCAAACACATCTCTGAGTTTGAGGCCAGCCTGGTCTACATAGCGAGTTCCATGATAGCTAGAGACCAGGATGAAATGACACCATATTCCTAGGTTATAGAGAGATACCCCTGATTCTAAGTCCAACAGCACAAAGACTGGAACATGAGAGCTAAGATGCAAGGAAAGGAAAACATCCCTGAACCTTTCATTCAGCCATTTCGTATTTTGGGAACAACACTGACTACCATCCATTAGGATCAAGAGGGGATAGATGGTAGCTCATAGAACCTAGAACTTACGGCTTCTGAGGCATGGTGGGAAGCAGGTAAACAGAAGCCACCGAATGAGCAGTGGTACATATACCCCCTCTCCAATTTGAATAGAGAATGCCCACATCCGCTTCACTCAGTGCTTACTACAACCCAGGAAAGTGATATCATTTCCATTCCTTAGTGGTGAAGGATCTAAGGTCAAAGATTTACTAGGTTCCTTGGGGTCACACAGATATAAAGAAGTCACTGCTCCAAGTCCAGATCCTGGCTCTTGATTCAAACCACCTGTCATTTTTGCATCTATAGTAGAAGAATTCCTACCTTTACCCACTACATCTACCCAGGTGTGACACCAGAGGAGACAGGTGAAATACAGGTCCTTATTTTATGCCATTGATGCCCCTGGGAGATAAAGGTATCATGGGCGGGTTGTGGGGGGTGGGGGGAGAGTCATCTATATCTAATACAATCATCTTAGCTTAGTTTTTTTAAAAACTGTTTCTCATCCCATCCCTCCTCCCACCCTCTTAGCAAATTGTTATCTTGTTTGACACTCTGTAACCAATGGCTTAGCCCCGAGCTGTGCAGAGGAGAAAGCAAAATCAAAAGCTTAATTCTAACTGTAAGCAGAGTTGAGAAACAGGCAAGAAGCCTGAGAAATTCATGAGGACAAACTGGCAGAGGGGAATGTGAGAGTACACGAAGTTCCCATGAATCAATGGTACTCAAGCAACACTCGTTTCCTATGAAGAAACGAGATAGAGTTTATGTAATCAAGTTAATGAGTCATCAAATTTTGGTGTCATTTAGGTGAGTGGTTCCCGTCCCCTGGATAAATGAGTGGAGGAATGCAGTTAAGTGGACTCACAGAAGCCACTCCAAAAGTGGCAAAGACCTCCAGATGAGTGCACCATCATTGTGATCTATCACGCTTGCCTCCCATTATCAAAATCAATAAGCATGGGAAAATCTAGTGTGTGCTCCTGGAAGGTGCAGGCAAGAGGAATTCTGTTGACACCTTCGCTGGCAGAGAGGCGACTTCCGGAGTTTGTGTCGGCCTGATTCTCCAGCTGTTCTCATTTTGCCTCAGCCAGAAGAAGATGGGAACAGCTGATGGCCTCACCCGAAGCTTAGCTTGGCCCCATCGCTCACACATCCACTCTTGCAGCTGCCAAGGCAAAGCGGGACCTGCCAGCAGGAGAGCAGCTGCCTGCTTTCCTGATTAGTGTTCTGAGCGCTGGAAGCTGAGACCCAGTGCCCCTGGAGTGGGTTCAGTTTCTTTTCAGCACATCCCTAGGATTCATGCACTCTACATGCCACGAGGTGAGAGCCCGTGTCTGGTTTTCACACCCCTGTGCTCCCCTCCCCCAGCTCCTAGCCCAAATCTTGGATCACAGCATGCAGGAAGGAAATGGGTTGATTCACATGGGGCCTTCTAGCTCTGTGAACATGGTGACTCCAAAGAGAACTTTCCACTGAAGCACATACAAATGCTAAATGTGACACTCACATTGGAGGACGACCCATATAACTGGAATTGAAAGAAGGGGGGGGCGGAATTAAAGAAATTCCAAGCGAAGACATTCAGATATTCCAACACCTTGGAAAACCAGGAGGTCCAGTCGATACTGGCCCTACTCCAGGGGTTTACTTGACATTAAATATGACTTGTACACAGGAAAGATTGAAGCTTCAGATCCTTGAATAAAATCAGGACCTGGGTTAGGGATCTGCTAGCCCAGGGTACAGTGCTTGCCTAGCACATGAGGCCCCGGCTTCTATCCCTGACACTACAATAATAAAAACAAAATCTAAACAAAACCTTGAAGGACTGTCCTTTCCAACTTATCAGGCCTATTAAAACTTTGAGGTTCTCAAGGAACCTGCAATCTCTCAAGTCACTTATTTTCATCCCAGAATCTGATGAGTATATTAGATGGGCAGTCCAGAGCAGGTTCAAAAATTCCAGGGCTGCTGCTGATGCCCCGAGTGACAGTCTAGGCTCAGCTCAGGCTTCACGCTGAGCAGGTAAGTAGAAGGATTGCTACCTGAAGTAAGCATTGCTCAGAAACCTTATAAAGAAGGTTTCCATTTATCTGGATCAGGATCACTTCCCTTATCTACCCACTACAGCCAACTTCTTCCACCAATGAGCATCTAGTTTCTGATAAACACAAACGAGCCTGTAGCATATCTAAGTCCTCACACTAATTCATTCATAGGCTGTTCTGGCCCATACCCCATGCCCCACTACTCCAACTCCCAAGATAGCCTAGCTCATATGCCTCCCTTAAAATGAGCAAGGCTTTCCCATCTCTTTGCTGTCCTCTCTGCCCCTGGAGAGACATCAATGGTAGTTTGATCTCCAATAAACCTTTTTTTTAAAAAAAAAAAAAAAACACACACAGAGCAGTCTAGTTCTGTGGTTTCACTGAGCCCTCACTTATGCTAGGGACTTGGAACTTCAAGTCTTTGCCACTTGGATATGGCAATATCAAATAAACTTACAATAAACTTGTGGTGTAAAAGCTCCAAGTTAGGGAATGGTATACAAGAATGGGTTCCGACAAGTGAATGCCCAAGTACCTGACATAAATGAGCAATCTCTGTTCTTCAGGAAAGACTTGAATTTATAGCATGGCCCATAGTGTACAAGGCTTCCATGGAGAAGACAGCTGGGAAAGAGAAAGCAGAAGGTTCTGAAATCAAGACACCAGGAAATCCAGGCCTGGTGGTATGGGTCTAAATCCCACCCACCTGGGCAGGAGGCTATGGACTGAGTCAGTCTCTCTCTCTCTCTCTTTGTCTCTCTCTCTCTCTTTCTCTCTCTCTCTCTCTCTGTGTGTGTGTGTGTGTACACCACATGCACGAAAGGTGCCTTTGTAGGCCAAAAGAAGACATCAGATCCCCTAGAACTGAAGTCATAGGTGGTTGTGAGCTGCCTGACGTGGGTTCTGGGATTTGATCCTGCGTCTTCTGCATGGACAGCGAGTGCTCTTAAGGGATACGGCACCTCTATAGCTCTCCCTCCTCCCAGCAATGTTTATGAATGCATTAGCTACTCTCCTTGTGGCTGTGACAAGACACCTGACGAAGGCAACTCAGGAGATGGTGGTTATTTTGGCTCACAGTTTGCCACGTCAGAGAAGGTGCGGAGGTAGGAACAGCCCAGGGATGTGAAGGTGTGAGGCCGATGTCTCTCACATCCCAGGAAACAGAGAAGGATGAATCCTGGGGCTCAGCTGGCTTTCTAATTGTCCCCTTTTTATTTAACCATGGTCCCCAGGCTGTGGATGGTACCATTCACTTCAGTGAGTCTTTCTCCCTCAGTCAACCCTCTCTGGAAACACCTCTCATGGGTGATTCTCCTCAAACAGTGGTAACCAACCTGTGGGTCACAATGCCTTTGGGGGTCAAATGACCCCTTCACAGGGGTCACATATCAGATATTCTACATATCAGATATTTATGTTATGATTTATAACACTATCAAAATTCCAGTTATGTAGTAATTTTATAGTTGGGGGGGTCATCACAACATGAAGAACTATTTTAAAAGGTCACAACATTAGGAAGGTTGAGGACCACTGTTCTAGAAGATTCCAAATATTCTGTTAACAATGGTGATCGATTACAACAAGCAACATATGTTTCAAAAGAGCTGAACTAAATTACCAAACAGTGACAATGAAAACTCAGAAGTGCAGTGGGAAGCATCTACCCAGGCTTAGCCTGTACCACTGTCTGAGAGGAGGCAAGGGTTCTCTCCAGACTCTGTTAGTGAAGTACAAATGTGAAAAACCAAACAGTACTAGTGAAAGTGTGGAAAGATAATGAGACTTAGAGTGTCTATACTCACAGATCCAGAAGGTGTAAATAGTTCTTTAGCCATACAGTGGAAGACAGAAAAAAAGACTAAAAAGAAAAGAAAAGAAAGGCATCTAAAAGGGAAAAGGCTAAAGCTATTTTTATTAACATTGAAAGAGAGAGAGAACTTGACTCCATGTGCTGGCTGCTTCTATTTACCCTGCATAAAGAGAAAATGCTGACCCATGAGAGGCAGAAGGGGATAACACAAAGAATTGTGATAATTCTCAGAGAATTTCTGCAGAGCAAGTGTAAGGATTTCTACAGAATAAACACACATTCTACTAGTGTTAATGAACATTAAACAAGATCACCGAGTTCAAAACCAATACCACCGCAATAGGTTAAAGGGAGCATGAGCTAGACCACCACCAACAAAGGGTGTATCCGTACGGAAAACAAAAATAGCCAGGGCTGACACCTGCAGAAGCTCAGTGGTAGACACAGGGGCATTGCTAGAAGTCTATTTCTGTGTAGTTATTATCATTATCTAAAGATCTAGAGGCTGGAGAGATGCCTTGGCATTTAAGGGTGGTTGCTGCTCTTCCAGAGGGTGAAGGCTTGGTTCCTAGCACCTACATCAGGCAGATCACAACTTCTGCTTCCTGGATCCAATGACCCCTTCTGCCCTCTATGAGTAACCTGCACTCATGTGGCAGACACTTTCACAGACACATAAATAAAACTAAAAATAAAGCTCTTTTAAAAAAAGTGTTAAAGATTTAAAATAATAACAACTAAGAGTGCTCAGAGCATTTAGATGAAGCCCCTGCAGAGCTATGCAAGGATTCTGGGGAGAAAGTCATTCAAAGCATCCTGAATATCAATAGAGAGAACAAGTAAGTAGAAATGCCTATATTTATGACAGCAGCCTTGAGGTCACAAGAATGCTCATTCTCTGCCAAATTAACTGAGATCTCCGCATGGGGTGTTACATAAACCCTACAGGAAGATTCTAATATTCGTACAAGATGCTGGAACATCATGAACAATAAAGACATTTTAAAAGCAAAGAAAAAGAGAGTGGGAGAGATTAAGTCTTCTCTGAGCTTAGTGTGGGCTGGGCACTTCACACTATCTCATGGCATCCTCCGAATACATGGAAAGGTAAACACATCACTTCATAGAGAAGACCAAGGAAGAGTGAGGTTATCTAATCTGCCTGAATGGAAGAGTGGTTTGGAAGAATATGAGAGCTGGAGGGTGGGGAGGAGGGCTGGGAAACACTGTCCTCTGGGCCTTGTATGGCTATTGCATTCAGGGACCCCCAGCAGCTGCACGTAACCACACAGAGACAGCTGAAGTTCTAGAGTAGATGGGGCTGATGATCCCCAGGCCCAGCCCCTGACTGAGGAGCTCTTGGCAGTTGGTAGCTGTTGGGGGATTTAGAGTCAGTCTTTTTCAAGGATGCGGATCCTGGTAGGATTCCCATGCTCCAGTGGAAGGTCCCATATCCATGCACATTTGGGCAGCGCTGCCTGGACCCAGCAGGTTAACAAGAAAAACGAAAGACATCAAGCTGGGAAAGAGATGTGTTGAAGGGGCGTTGGGGGATAAAATGGGGAAATACAATGGTATGTTATTCTATACATTTATAAAATTCCAGAAAAAAAATTTTTTTTGTCTGAGGTTTGGGGCTCCAGCCATCTCAGTCCTTCTAGCCCTGAGAGATGTCCTGTGATGTGGGAGTTTGGGGATGAGCCCTAGCTAGCTGAGTTCAGCACAGTATCTCTGTACTTCTGAAGCTTTCTTCTCTGAGTCCCTCTTTCAGGAATTCTGTCACATCGACAAGATGTATTATCAACCTGAATACTTAAGACCTCCTGGAAACCATGGAAGGAAGATCCCCTGGACCTCTCAGTGTTGACAAAATAGGAAGCAAATCCAGTAACCATTACCATGACAATGGGTTGTTTAGATGTACACAAATATGGATGTTGATCCCATACAATAAATAGAAAATACATTTCAATTATAAGTCAACAGTAAAAGTTAATATTTAGGAGAAGTTATTTTAAAAAAATCTCTTTTGGAGTTCAAGAAAAGAAAGAAACATTCATAAACAAAACTTCTGAAAAAATCTCTAGGAGGGCCAGTGAGGTGATTCGGTAATTAAAGGCACTGTCCCTGTAAGCCCAACAACTTGGGTTCGAGTCTATGATCCCACAGTGGAAGGAGAGAACTGACTCCTGAAAGTTGCCATTTGAGTTACATATGTGTGCTATAGCACACATGAGCCATCACATACGAAAGCACACACACACAGGAAGTAATTTCAAGAATCATGCTTAACAATAAATAAATGAGGCACTAGAGAGTTGGCTCAGAGGTTTGGCTGCTCTCCCAGAGGACATGGTTAGATTCCCAGCATATACAGGGTGGCTCACGACCATCTGTAGCTCCAGACCCAGGGCGTCTGATGTTCTCTTCCGGTCTCCAGACATGTATATGGTACACAGACATACATCCAGACAAGAACCCATACACACAAAATAAAAATAAATTGTTTTTTGTTTGTTTGTTTGTTTGTTTGGTGGAAAATAATTGAGGAAGACACCTGACATCAACCTCTGGCCCCCACATGCACACATATTTTTGTACAACACACACACACACACACACACACACACACACACACCACAGATAAATGATTGGTTTGCCAAGATTACTGTTGCTGTTAGCCTCAACCAGTCAAAATAAACTTTTTTTTTTCCCACAATGGATGATGGAAACTAATGACCACTGGTGAAGCTCTTGGGAACAAGTGACTTGGTGTGGCACAGTAGCCCAATGCTTAGCCGTAGATGGACATCTATATCACTCTCTCCAAGACTCAGGAAACACTGAGCTTTGTAGAGAAGGCATCCGAAAAAAAAAGATATTAAGATTCCTGGTAGGTTGACCATTGCACTTTTTAAGAAGAGGAGGAGGAAAGCTCAAAGTTGTGCAGATAGGAGTGGATCTGGGGGAAACTGGGAGAGGGAGATTAATATACATAAAATTTCAAAATACATGAAATTTTCAAAGAGTTAATAAAACTGTTATTTAAAAAGAGAAAGAAAACAGAGGATGTTGGGTGCTGGGAAGGGCAGACTGTTGCATAGTAGTGTCCTCCCAATTGAAATATCCCCTCCAGGAGGGAGGAGGGCTCCTGAGACTGAAGAAGTAAACAAACTGTCAGGAGTCTGAGAAAACAGAAACTTAGATTCTCAGAGGCCCCTCCTCAGAGGCCCCTCCTCAGCTCTGTGGCAGGAGCAGAGCAGAGCCCAGAAAGAAACTTAGCTCTGAGAAGCTAAGATGAGACCTCGGAGCTGCCGGACCACAGCTGCAGCATTCCTGAGTAGTAATAATTCCTGAGTAGTCACTAAACTAATGGGGTGGGTGGGTTTTTATCGGATTCATCCCTGCTCTTACATGTAAACCCTATAATCCTGTTAGTGTGCTCAGTTAAAAACTCATTAGTCACCCCCCCACACACACACCCCAAAAAAGGAGGAAAACAAAAGCAAGCTACAAAATAATATCCACAATATGACTCCAGTTCTCCCGCTCTGCAATAAAAACACATAAAATGTTGGAACAGTAATGGTTTGGGGGGAGTACAAGAATTGTGAATAAATTTTGCTTTATTTTTGTTTTCAGACCATTTATTAAATTTTCTGAAATGTTACTAGCTATGTAGTATGAATGAAGAAAAATAAATAATATGGAAAAATGAAAAGGTAATAAATAACAATAACTTACTCAGAGAAAACATAAACAAAACTATTGAGAATATCTAATAGTGATGAAAATGTCAGTTAAGAGATGAAAATATTTCACATCCAGCTTGTCAAAATGCAAAAGCTAGAAAATAGCAAATACGCCTAATTTTGTGTAATCAAAACTCTCCAAGTAGGAATTTTTTTCCCTTTGTGGAGCCAATTTGAAAAGCAATTTAACAAAGTATATTAAAGTGGAAAATGAACGTACTGTACAACTCAGCAATTCCCTCATAATAGGTCCCCTACAGCTCACACTCACACATAAAGAGACAGGACAAGGATACACCACTGTGAGGTAAAAAGCTGGAGAAAGCAGGTATTTGTCAACAGAGGACAGCACAATTTTCAGCTTAGTCATTCAATTAAAAAGAAGGAACCAAGTTCAAATGACAGCATGAATAAATCTTAAAAACACATTGACTTAAAAAAAAAAAACCCTGAAGATTGCAAATGTTGTAATCTGTAGTAAGGTACCATTAGCCTAACAGTTAAATCCAAAAACAGCATCAGGGACTGATTAGAGAAATATATATATTTAAGACCCATCAACTTACTCTGAAAGGAAGAAGGTTTGCATGGGTGGAAAACAGGTGTGTGGTTGTGCACAAACCTTTAATGTTTTAGACCTTTAAGATTTAGACATTCTGAATCATGTATAATAAAATCTAGCAGGTAAGGAATACAGATATATATGACTTATTCTGGATTTGTTTTCCAACCTTAAATTCTTTTTCAATAATTGTTATTTTACTATACCAAATTATACTGAAATTAACTGGAAAACCCCAGTTTTAGTTTGGGAACCTATTTTTGTTTACTTGGTGCTATGGTCTGAATGTGCAGGTCCCTCCTCCACCCAAATCCCCCAAGACTCATGTGTTTGAACACTTAGGCTCCAGCAGTTGGGGGTGGAGTGGGGAAGAAGAGCAGAGCCTTTGGTATACGTCCCAACTGACAAACAGGGCTAGAGGGATAGGCTTCTAGGGTCACAGGTCAGCCTAGCTCTTAGCTTCCTGATTCACTAAGATCTGATTTTCTATACCCCAAACACCTGCCACCATGCCTTCCTGAGTGATGTTCTTTTTGAGCCATGAGCTCAATGAGCCCCTCCCCCTTCAAGTTGATTCTCTCAGGCATTTTGCCACAACATCAAGAGGAGTCCCTAGCACACTTGCTCTTTCTCATTTCAGGAATATAAATTGCTCCACGAACCAGAAAACAACAACCCTTTAAACCACAGACTGGCTGGAGAGATGGCCTGCATTGAACACCCACATTGAACAGCTCATATTGCCGGTAACTACAGCTCCAGGGTCTCTGATACCCTCTTCTAGCCTCCGAGGGCACCTGCATTCATATGTATGTGCCCTGCATGCTCCCACACAAATGCACAGATTCATGCACTAAGGTGTTTATTTATTGAAAAAATATATATATATATATCATGAGACAGGTTCGAAATCCTAACACAAGCTCTAAGAATTTCACCTGGATATTAAGGATTTAAGCCAAACCAAACAAGTAAAATCAGGGTCTCAGATCAGATCCAAGCTCAAGAGAACACAGACAGCTCCTTTCTAACACCACACACACACACACACACACACACACACACTTGAATTCTCTCCTGGCTTGAATACAACATAACAACATAAGAAAGTTTTGGGCTTGAATGCATGATGGTACTTACCACACTCTGCTTGGAAAGGCATGCCCAGGGACACAGAGGGCCATCTAAAGGAAAGCCAAAGTATCAGCAGAAAGCAGGCAGAAGGTCCAGGTACCCAAGGAGGCTGCCCAATTAAACAAACAAACAAACAAACAAACAAACAAATGGTTTTCTGGAAGCTAAGTTCTTAATATAGTCTTGGGATGACATAAAAGCTTAAAGGGCTAAAAAAATATCAATATGAGGCTGAATTATTCAGCTTCTCCTCCTCATCTGTCTGTCAGTTGAAGGCAAGGTATATTGGGCATTAGATAAAGTCCCAAGGAAACAGGATGAAAAATGACTTGCAGAGAGTGGGAAGGTTGAAACAGCAGTCTGTCCAGAAGCATAAAACTTAAGCGAACATTTGAATTGGAAAGCAGTGGGTCTGACCTGCATTACCAATTCTGTTTAAAATCAGATGAATCTCCAACTGCCACGAGCATTGTATTATGCCAAAGATAGAGTACACAGATTACAGGATGTTTACCAGGGCTGGGGTATGGCCTACTTTTCCTCATGAGATAGCACAGAGATGGCCTTACATCTGTCGCCTCCAGGCGCCATCTGAAAGCCCGATGTCCTCTGCTGTGGGAAGAGGGCAGGAACAAGACAAGCTGCAGGGTTCTCTCCCGAGCACTGCCTAAGATCTTGGCATGGTGCCTGGCCTCAGTGCTCTCAGGGGTTTTTAGTATTGACATGCCAATATGGAAACTCTGTGTTTGGTAAAATACTGACTTCACACATATAATAAAACAGCTACATGGCATACAGAATGAAACACACCGCCCCCCCCAAAAAAAAAAATCCCTTCTATATAGATTGCATCTACCTAACTTCTCAGGCCTGATAATCCAGAGTTGTTTAACCCTGTTGGGTAGATGCAGGAAGGGGGTTGTTGGGCTGTCTGGGGTGCAGGCTGAAGGTTGTGGGGCTGCCCATGTGCCCATGCTCGTGTGCAAATTCAGAAATGAGTCTCAAACCTATCTTTATAAATCAGAGATATAGCAGGAACAACAGAGCTTTAAAGAGCTTCTAGAATACATTCTGATATAAAAAAAAAATGGGTTTTTTTTGTTTTTGTTTTTTTGGTGTTTTTTTGCAACTGTAACGAGCTCATTACACAGCACCATCTAGGGCAGGAAGAAATCTAGTTAGCATCTTTAAACGATGGCTCTTCCACCCTTGAAAATGTGTGTGTGCGTGTGCAATTCCCACAGCTGCAACATTTGTCTAATTAGGTATATGTTGACTTTGAGTTTTCATAGAATTTTGAAAAGAAAGTTTTGGAACATTTTGAAATGGATTTAATGTTTGTTTCCACAAGGAAAGAAGAAAAGGAGCCAAATGATAGTGGGAGGAAGAAAATGTCAGTTGCGGTAATGAAGGCATGGCTGTCCTCCAGTTGGGCAGAGTCACAGGTGCTTCCCCATGTCCCCTTTGGAAACTACAATAAAACACTAGTTAGTACAACAGCAGCAGCAGCAGCCATAAGAACCGAAGCATCACAAGAGTAAGAAGAGGCAGCCAGCTGAGTGTGGTGACCCATGCCTGTAATCCCAGCCTTGAAGGAGGCAGAGGCAGGTGGATCGCTGTGAGTTCCGGGACAGCCTGGTCCACAAAGTGAGTCCAGGACAGCCAAGGCTGTACAGAGAAGTCCTGTCTCAGGAGGAAAAAAAACAAAAACAAAAAACAGAGGCAGCCAAGCTTTGTGAGATGTGCAGCTGTGGGCACAGCTCAGGGATAAGAGTGTGCTGCCCTGGGTCCTGTCTTTTGGTGAGTTGAATGAAAAACAACCCCCACAGTGTTGGGTGTTTGGCCCCCAGTTGGAACTGGTTTTTAGGCTTAGGAGGTGTGGCCACGCTGGGAGATTCTACTGGGGGTGGGATTGGAGAGTGTAAAGGCTCCCACCATTTCTAGTTTGCTGTCTCTGCTTCATGCTTCCTGATCCTGCCACCATACTTGGTGCCTTTCCTCTGCCATCATAGACTCTAACCTTCTGGGACTATAAGTTCCAATAAATTATTTCTTCTATATGTTGTCTTGGTCATGGTGTTTTATCCTAGCATTAGAAAAGTAACTAATATACATCCCCAGCATCCCTCCCCCTGCCCCCAGAGAGAGGGAAATAGAGGGAGAAAGGGGAGAGGGAAAAGGAGAGGGAGAGAGAGGGACAAAGAGAGGAAGGGAGAGAGAAAGGGAAGGAGGAAAGAAGAGGGAGAGAAAGGGACAAAGAGAGGGAGAGGGGGACAAAGAGAGGGAGGGAGGAAGAGAGAGAGATGGAAAGAGAGAGAGGCAGGGAGAGGGATCAATTCCTGGAGAAGATGAAAGCCATGGTTCAAGGAAATGAGAATTCCAAGCTCCAAGTTTCTTGCAAAGCTGGTATGGTGGCTCCCTGCCTCCCCAAACCCAGGGCACAAGAATGCATTCAGGAGTCCCAGCAGCATAGAACTGCTGAAGATCAGAACACTCCCATGCCAGCCATATCATATAGAGGAAAGATCAAAAGTACTGAATTAAAAACAAAAACATTAAATAGAAACAAGAGCAACAGGAGGGCATGATATCCTTTTTAACCCTCTTCTGTTGAACTTCCATGCCCCATAGCCAGGCTCAAATCTTCAGCAGGAAATAGAGAGATTTTGGGGGGTCAAGAGAAAAAAACTGACCAGCCCAAAGGAAAACAACACATATGCCAGAACCAATGATACATGAAGGTTTCCCACTAATAGGAAGCCTCCTTCCCTCATCAATAAATCCATCTGTGGAAGCACATAAAACTTCTAATCATCCAGAAATCCCAGTATTAAACAACAACAGTAAGCTGAAGAGAGAATGTTTGAAAAATCTAAGAGAGTCTACTAAAAGGGTAAAGAATCTCAAAATTCACAGTGACCCTGGGGTGAACAAAGAGTGTCTACCAACCAACAATGTGTTCAGAGCTAACAAAAACCTTCTCTGCATAACAAGAAGATAAGGCCACCATAATGAAAAGAAGACAACTTATGTAACAAGAAAAACTCTTGGAGATCAAACAGACGCCAGTAAACATCTTTAGTTTGAATAGAGAAGCTAAGAAAGCATAAGGAACTACCCCCACCTCCCCAAAAGAATAAAATGTAGAGATGGAAAATGTTAGGGAAGAAGAAGAAATAGCTGAAGAAATTTCAGTCTGACAGTTACACTGAGTTCCTAGTATGATCACTGAAAAGAACATCACTAAAGCACATTTACACAAAATGTAAAAATTACAGTTATAAAGAAAAACATAGTAAATCCCAGAAAGAAAATATATTTTAAAAATGAACAATGAGCATGCTATTAATTTTTCCTGTTCTCAAGCAGTAGTGGGCATGAAGACAATAAAGAAATTCCTTATGGAAATATGACTTCTACCAAACTAGCAATCAGGATGGAATGAAGAGCACACACACACACACCAAAGAAAGACAAGAATGTTGGTCATGCCTTGCATGCATATATAGATAACATAATATGTGCTGTGTAGTTTTTATATGCACAAAAGTGTGTGTATGTGTGTATACATGTGAGTGTGAAAGAGAGAGGGAGGGAAAGATAAAGGGAGGGAGAGAGGGAGAGCATCTCTATGGGGAAGAAATGTGCTCAACTTTTTTAGATTACTTAGCCTCATTTCTTAAAAAAAAAAAAAATGTTTCTTCAAGGAAGGAATAGAAGCCAAATGGAGACAAATGACAACAGAAGGAATAAAATATTTGTATGTCAAGTGTGGCAGCAATCTTATACATGTAAACACACACTTGTCTATGTGTGTGTCTGTGTGTGTGTGTGTGTGTGTGTGTCTGTGTGTCTTTATGAAGGGCACAGCAGACACCAGCTTTCTTGTGGAACTCTGGCTTTTTTTTTCTTTTCTGAGGTTCCTGTGTGCACAGCTACACATATCCAGAGTCCTCCACAGCTCCTAAAAGGCTCATAACAACATTATTTTCCTAAAAAAAAAAAAAAAGAAGGGATTGTAGTTCTTCACCTTTTATATCTTTTGCTCTATTGCTTCCTAGAATGCAGGTATGAGCATAAGAGGTACAGCAGCCAGCATGAGACCAGGAGGCACTAAGTTTAAGAGCAAAAACCAACATCTAAGAAGGGCAGATACAAAGACTGTGCAGTGCCCCCGATTGTAGTACTGGCCTATGACACCCGCAAAATCACTGCTGCACTGTTCACTTCATAGTGGTTTTCCATGTAAGAAAAAACTTACAATCATGTTTTCTGTTCTTTGCCACTAAAAGCAGCCTTCAGACATTCACATGCTATCAAAAGACTCTCTTGAGCTAGAAAGATGGCTCAGTGGTTAAGAGCACTATCTGCTCTTCCAGTGGATTCAAGGTTCAATTCCCAGCACCCACAACCATCTGTAAAATCCAGCTCCAGGGGATCTGGTTCCATCCTCTGGCCTCCCCAGGAATAAAGCATGCATTCACGTAGTTGCAGAGACACATGCAAGCAGATACACTTTTCAAAATGTGTGTCACCCCAATACAAATACCAAATACAAATAAACACCCTGTAAGTTTCTGGAATGTGCACATCACAAAAATACAAAAGCAAAGCAAGGAAGAAAAAGTTATTTGCTTAGAAATGAAGTGAGGCAATATGGGAAGGGCATGAGAGAACTTTCCAGCCTCCTCATTAGAGACAGTTCTGAAGCAGTTGCTGAATCATGTTCAGCAGTTTGAGGGGCTGGGGAGATAACTCAATCTGGAAATTGTTCTCTGTGAAACCATGAGGGCCTGCGTTCAATCCCCCAAATTCACTAAAAAAGTCATGCTTGATGGTGCACACTTGTAATCCCATGGCTAAAAGGCAGAGGTGGGTAGATCCCTAGGACTTACTGGCCAGCCAGTCAGTGAGAGACACTGTTCCAAAAAGGTGAATGGGACCTAAGGAATGACACTGGAGAGTATCTCTGTCCTCTCTGTGCACCAGCATACACATAAACTCTCATGGACATACATGAATGCCAAAGTAACAGGAAGTTTCCAGAAAAAAAAAATATTTTTTTTTCACCAAGAAAAGGAAATTCCCACGGTCTGCCTCAGGATGAACTGCAACAACAGCAGCCACACTGTTGGAGAGGACAAGAGGAACACAAGCATACCACTCAAGGGTTGCTGTGAAGCAAGGGAGCTTCCGCAGAGGGATGGCGCTAAAATGGAAGGAGCTGGGTGGAAACACACTCTGGTGGTTGATGGCTTAGGTTGTGAAAGGGAGACTGGGGATGAAGTGTCTGCATGAGACAGCTGAAGAAGGGGGCAGATAGCGCTCTTGCAGCGGGGAAGATGGCTGGGAGTGAAGTGCTTGTGGCCCAGGAATCTGTTTTGGATGTGTTTGGGCTGAGTTGTGCTGGAGCTCAGGGTAATGAACTCAGGATACGCTGAGCCCTTGACAAGTAGTAATTCCTCTCTTCTGCCAACATGAATAAATGCTTCATGTGTTTGCATTTTCAATGACACGATTTGGGGCATGGGCTCAGAGCTGATCCCGAGAACCTAAGTGTAAACACAGCGCGGACTTGGAATAGTAAGCCAGGATACTTCAGCCACTGGAAGTGTGTTAGCCTTACTGCACTGCTGAAGCTGTGTCTCCCATCCCAAGGCAAGACTCTGTCTCCAAAAGCTGCAGCCATTAAGTAATAAACGACACCCCCCCCCGTGAAATAATTCCCCACCATTAGCTTTATTTAATAAACAATTGCCTCTAAAAAATATCAGCTGTGCTCAGACTTCTGTTTATGCCTGTGGAGAATGTGCCAAGTTCAAGACCACCTCAGGCATACTTTGAAACTTAGTTTACATGTTTCTAAAGTACGTTTGCTGTAAAACCTTCAAAGGAATCTGTTTGTACAAAACTCCTTCAAAAACACCTTTGACTGCGGTTTTCAAGGGCAGGTCCCAGAGTGCTCTAAACAGTCCTCAGTGTTGTTGCTTTTTTCACTGATACTTGCGACCTTTTTATTTCATCACCAATTTGGTCCATATTGCTGGGTAAGTATTTGCAGGAGCTAAGATTTGGTCACATTGGTAGACATGATGGGGACAGAGGATTACAGTGACAACTGAGCTATAAAACGTCTCGCGTTGGCAACAGTTGACCATGGAGGGCTGCTTGCTGAAAACTAAATGCCTGTTACCTAGTCTCACAGAAATGCGTTGGAGGCCAAGGCGAATCATTCATTGGTGAACAGCACCCCTAGCGTCAGAAGGGAGCCGCCGCGACGGTGACTGGGGAAGCTTCTGAATTTTAAAAAGGCACCTGCTGTGAGTTCTCATTATGCAAACAGGATCCACAGGTGCCCGGGCTTTAGGAAGACTCAACTCACGAAAACTACAAGTCTGTAAAAAACGCCTTTAATGTATGCGCCTTCGTTCAACTCTGAAGTGGGTTCTCGCTCTTCAGAGAGAGGGGAGAAAGAGTTCTGTTGGAGTTTGATGGTTACTAACAGGGAGCGAAGCCGGCGATTCGATCCCTGAGGGTTGGCATAGCAAGGAAGTCAACTAAAACTAAAAAGAGCGCTGCACGTACACCTGCGAGGGGCGGCGTGGATCATCTGTGTGGCCACCGCGGTGCCCCAGCTGTGTCAGGGCGGGGATGGAAGAGAAGCCTCGTGGGGAGTTGACTCCGAAGCTGGGTAAAGGAACTCACTACCCCCACCGGATCAGTAAAACGACCCCACGCACACCCTCCCAGGCGACACGTGTAACTGTCAAGACCCTGAGAGCCTTAGGTGTAAATGTCACTCCGAGAGGGGAAGTTTTGTCTTTTCGTCCAGACACTGGCTGCTTCAAAGCCCCAAGCCAAGTGTCTTCTCCCCTCCCCACCCCCGCCAACCCCCGTAGTGGGCACCTGGCAGGACCGGAGCGCGAGCCTGGGGTTCCTCGGATGCGCCCCGGTGCGTCTCCTCTCTCTGCGGCTGTGGCGCGCGGAGACCCCAGATTGGCGCGAGGTGGCGGGGAGGGGATGGGACCCGGGGGGGGGGGGGGAGGGCAGCTGCCCGCGCTGGGTGACTTACCTCGGGCCGCATGGGGCGCCAGCAGGGCCCCAGCCAGGGCCAGCAGGAGGGCGCGGGCGGGGGGCGCGCGCCGAGGCGGGCGCTCTGCCATTGTCGCCGGCCTGGCGTGCAGCTGCTTCGGGGGCCCCGCGGCCAGCGCTGCAGCATCCCACGCGGGCGCCGAGCCGGGGGGGTGGGGGGGACCGTCCTACTGCCCTGAGTCTGCCGCGACCCCCTCGCGCAGCGCTCCGGCTGGGGGGCAGCAAGTCTAGCCTTTCATTTTTCAAAAAAGAAAAAAAAGAAAAAGAAAAAAGAAAAGAAAAAAAACTTTCTCCCCTCCCCGTGTGTGTGCGTGCGCGCGCGCGCTGCTCTGGCACGAGCCGCCTTTGACCGTTGCAATAAATGAGCAGCCTGTCCGAGTTGGCGCCGGGGACCAACTATCTGAGGGCGGGCCTGTGCAATGGATCCGCGGCCAGCAGTCGCCCTTCTCATTACCACGGAACAAATTAGCGTCTCCCCCGCACCCCGCCCGCCTTCGGCGTCCCGCGGGTCCTAGAGACCGCTCCGGGGTCCCCCCCCACTGCCGGTCCGGGTCCCGCCCACTCCGGGGGTGGCTGGATGCAGGATGCCCCCAGACCCGGTGTGCGGGCCGCCCGCGTAGAGCCGGCACCGTGGCGGCGACGGCGCGGGAACGCACACTTCACAGCCTCAGGATGATTTGGCCGCGGGGGCCCCCGGGCGCTGGCAGCCAAGAGCACACGCGGCGGCGGGGTCCAGCTTTCCAGACTGGGCTGGAAAGGATGACTGGGCTGCTAGCTGCTGGCTAGCCGGGAACCGGCAGGGCTCGAGGAACAGGTTTGGGATATGGTGCACAGCCAGGAAGGCTCTGGCTGTCAGGTCCCAAACCCCCAAACTTGTACCTCACACCTCAGGAATAAGATTGAATTTACAGCAGCAGGCACTTGGGCACAGCGTTTTCTGTGTGATGCTCTCTTTTTGATGGTGATAGATTGGCTTAAGTTTCCTTTCAGTTGTCTAGACCCAGGAATATGTCCAGATACTTTCCAAACTTCACTGATTTTTAAGGGGCACCTGGCTTTCGCTGGGTAGGGATGCACATAACAGCGGGGCTTGGAGATTCAAGCCCTTAATCCTAACATTTGGTGGGCTGAGGCAGGGGAATTACTGCAAGTTTGAGGCTAACAAGGGACGACATTGACACTGCGTTCTGGGCTAAACTGGGCTACAACGTGAGATTCTGCCTCAAAAAACCAGGAGGGTGGGCAAGGCCGATCAGGGGATAAAAAGTGCCAGTTGCCAGGCAT